>NC_143555.1:144857500-145212500 GCF_054136105.1 Typopeltis vanoorti | reverse complement strand
CGCCACCGATATCAACAGCCCAACCCAAACGTGGCAAACAAGAGGGGTTCAAACAAGTATCACTGGGTAAAACCAAAAAGTACAGAAGCCAAAATTCAACAGCCAGCGTTCCCCCCACCACCACGAACGCAGATACAACCACAGCATCTGCCACAGAGGAAATGGACACCTCTACAGCAAAACGTCAAAGGGAACAGGTAGAAGACGAACAAGCTTCGTTTAAAAGGTTGCCTATGGGCGGAAACCCTACTACCCTCCCCACGACAGGAACAGAACCCACCCCAGCACCATTCCCTAAAATAATTCCAGGGGGAGCTACTATTCTCCACCATGTCCAAAAAGACCAGGACGGGTTCGAAAGAATCCACAACGCCATAGAGAAAAACGGCGAGCCACACTTCTATGCCCACTACACAAAGGGTTCATCAAAACCCTGTGTTGGCTTGGAATGGGACAAACTTGCCGTGCCAGATATTCTAAATGAGGAACAAAACTCCTTTAGAAACTCCATTCTAGCTGCCAATATGGGCTTACATGACTGCGACATCACAGCGCTATACCAAGCACTAATCAAAATAGTTACCGAAGAGACACTAAAATTCTAATTGTCCCGCCCTATAACTACACCACTAAAATGAACAACACTTTTCGAGTCGCCACTCTCAACATTAACGGTCTGCGCTCCGTCAATGCACAACGCGCTGTTTGGAGCCTAATCTTACTGCATGAGGTTCATGTACTCTTTCTTCAGGAGACGCATTTTTATCAGTACTGGGACATAGAAAACTTCTCCAGAAGCTTCCCCGTTCAGAGCTTCTGGTGTTTCGGAGAGCGCTGTGCGAGGGGGGTGGGAATCCTTATTCGTCAGCCTATTCTAGGCGGGTTTTTCAATGTACAGAAAGATGCTGCAGGACGTCTAGTCTCTATAGACTGGAAGTTTGGAGGTAGAGTCATCCGCTTCCTTAATGTATATGCCCCCAACAACGCCCACCAGCGAAGCGGATTCTTCATGTCCATAGAACCCTATTTACACGGGGCTCAGTATATCATCGCCGGGGGGGACTGGAACTGCATCGCTGACGCAAGAGTTGACAAAGTTGGTGGCAACATCAACTCCGGTACCGGTGGCTCTAGGGAACTGCAACTCTGCTGTGATAATGTCGACCTCATCGACATCTGGAGGGAACATAATCCAGACACAGTGGGAACCACATGGGCGAGCGGGGGAGTCGCAACGCGACTAGACCGCCTCTATATTTCCAGGAACCTTGGGCCACAAGTTATCTCGGTCAGGCATATAGCGGTTGGTAGCTCGATAACAGACCATAAAATGGTTCTTATGAACATCGAACTACCCGAGGTCGTAGAAACATCGAGAGGACCCTGGAAAATGCCTCCAAGCTTCCCCAAAATTTATAGCAAGGATTTGCAGCTGCTATGCGAAGGAAGGAAAAGGGCCCACTGGGACTGGGACGCGTGGGCCCAGTTCAAAACCGAGGCAAAAGAGCTCTTCCAAAACATCTCCAGAGAAAGAGCTCACGCGCAAAGAAAAAAAATGAGAGAGCTGTACCGAGAGCTAGGGTGGTACCGGGCTAACCAGAGAAACGGTATTCCTAGCGATTCGCTTATTAAAGCCGTGGAAATCGAACTCGAGGCACTTCGACGAAAAAAAGTCGCCGAGCTCGATTTTCGCACCAGATTGTTTCTCCGGCAGGCGGAAACACCTTCGGCCGCTTTTTATAACCGGCAGCGCATAGCAGCACAAGATGAGAAAGCGGTTCGGCAAATTCATGCTAACGGGCAAACACTAACAACCACGGGAGACATCCTGCGGCAATTTTCCCAGCATTACACGAGAACCTATTCCGACGAAGCTGAGGAGACAGGCGACTTCGGAGTGTGGAACATTGACAACATGCCTGAACACCTCAGAACTCTTCAAAAGAGACCAATCACTTCGGAAGAGGTTACTCGAGCCTATAAACAGCTTAAGCTACGGAAAACCCCTGGCCTGGATGGGCTAGGCGTTGAGCTCTATCGCTCAGCCTGGAACTTCATCTTGCCTATCCTGGTCTCACTATTCAACAGCTTCCTATTCACTGGTGACGTGCCTGCTGACTTCGTTAGCGGGTACACAATTTTCATCCCCAAGAAAGGGAGAGACCTAAATAGCATGGGTAGCTGGAGGCCCATTTCCTTGACCAACACAGACTACAAATTATTCGCAAGAGTAATTTGTAACCGTCTGAAGTTGGGCATTGGGAATGTGCTAACCAGCACTCAAGTATACGGAGTTCCGGGAAGATCGATGGCGCTCAACCTCTTCCTGATAAGAGACCTTCTTCGCTTTGTGACGAATAAGGAACTCCCACTTGCACTCGTATCAGTAGACTTAGATAAAGCGTTCGATAGTGCAAAGCACAACTTCCTGCACTATATCCTAGAGAAAGTCGGAGTGGCGGCCTGCGTAAGGGAAGCAATCAAAAGCATGTACAGTAAAACAACAACGCACATTGCGATTAATGGGTTTCTTTCAGAACCCATTCCCATACGCAGAGGGGTTCGGCAAGGCTGCCCCCTTAGCCCCCTTCTTTTCTCTTTAGTACTAGAGCCTCTTCTAAAAAAAATTGATGAGACGCGCGCAGTAAGAGGAATACCGCTACCCTTAGGCTCCAAACAGAGCAAAACTGTCGCATATGCCGATGACATTGTCGGAACCCTTAGGGATTCCGAATCGATTTACATCTTCTTCGGCATACTGCGAGAGTTCAGCGTGCTCAGTGGTCTTCACACCAACCCAGAAAAAACAAGAATCAAAATTTATGGGAAATTCGACCCTGCCAGTCTTCCGTATGGTCTGAAACCCACAACCGGCCCATTAACAATACTAGGAATTCCCTTCCTAGAGACCCCAGTGTTGCAAACACAACACTTAATAGACATGTGTTGCGAAAAACTAAAACCCTTCAGTCCCAACTACCTATCATTCGAAGGTAGAGCAACAGTTATCAAAACAGTCCTAAAACCAATGTTACTGCACACCATTAACCTCACAAACATAACAGACACACAAGACAACGCCATTCACAAACATATCACTAATTTTTTCTGGAACAACAGGAAACACGAGGTGCGCAGGGCATTTCTCCATCTTCGCCCCACACAAGGGGGATTCGCCCTGCCAATCCTCAAATACTGCCACCTAACCAACGCTGCTCAGACCATACGGAAAGCACTGGCATCAAATCACCCTTCCGGCAATCTGATGAAATACTTCTTAGGATTTTTCCTACCCTACTTCGGGATTACTGGCCACGCCGGACCATGTGCAGAGACGGTGCCTGAGTGGTACTACACAATATGTAAACTTTTTAAAAAATTGGCAACGGATGGAGTTCGAGTGCTTCAGCTCAGCCCAAACAAGCTGTACTGGAAAATTTTTGACAGCTTTGACTGGGAAAAACCCGATCTGGGCACAAACGAAGAGGTGCTGTTCACCAACATAAAAAACAGCTGGGGGCAACCATTTCACCGGGACTTAGCCTGGAGAATCGCCTACGGCAGACTCCCGGTGAAACTCGTAAAATCAGCTTACAACCCGCGACCATGCAACCCCTTCTGCGACGTCTGCGGTGCGATAGAAACCGTAGGGCACCTCTTCTTTCACTGCCCGCCAGCACAGCGTGTTTGGCACAGACTGGCTGAGGTGCTTGCGATCCCAGCGCTCACATTCCCCGAAATAGTATTTCTACAGTTTCCTCCCCCAGTAACCAAAAACAAGAAACACCTGATTTTCCTAATAAATGTGATTAAGCACCACATTTGGAAAACCAGGAAAAAACACCTTCTTAACGAGGGGGATCGCATCTATCTCCGTGTTAAGAACTGTCTCTCAGCCTACCTCCGCCGCTTCCTGGAGCAGGAAAGGTACTTACGGGGAGAAGAGCGGTTCCTGAGGAGATGGTGTGATCCACCAACCATCTGCCAGATCATACAGGGGGGAATCCGGCTGTGTCTGCACCTATAACACCTTCAAGTTGTAGGTGTTGACGCTATCCCGATCTTCCTTCCTGATCAGCGTTTAACCCACAGGTAGGTCTAGTCCTTTCACAGTTGAAAGTTTTTCTGTCCCCAGGTTGGGGTTGACCTGAACAAACCCGGACTGCGAAGGCCAACATCGAGGTGGTCCCAAGCCCTTTTCAGGGCGGGGTCTTCCGGGCCAGGTCATCTCCCTTCTTTTCCTGGTTATACTGTTCTGGGTTTGCTCGGCAAACTCATTCCTCTATAGAATTGTCTTCCACACAGTCTTTAGATTTATTTACACTTGTTAAGTTTGCCTAGTCTCTCCTTTTTTTTCCTTTTCAGGATTTTTCCTTTTTAAAAGTGAAAAATCAACGACCGTTTTAGAAGCACCCCTGGGGGGTCAACAGCTAAAACAGGTCAGCTGAGGCCTCATTCATCTACTCTACCACTATGCACTCTATCTTTATTTCCTCTCCTACTATCTGCTGAATCTCAGCCTATCTTACTCCACAGGCCAATGATGAGATACGTTGAACTCACAAAATTTTTTGGCAACTTAATTTTAAAACAGAGCAAAACTGTCGCATATGCCGATGACATTGTCGGAACCCTTAGGGATTCCGAATCGATTTACATCTTCTTCGGCATACTGCGAGAGTTCAGCGTGCTCAGTGGTCTTCACAACAACCCAGAAAAAACAAGAATCAAAATTTATGGGAAATTCGACCCTGCCAGTCTTCCGTATGGTCTGAAACCCACAACCGGCCCATTAACAATACTAGGAATTCCCTTCCTAGAGACCCCAGTGTTGCAAACACAACACTTAATAGACATGTGTTGCGAAAAACTAAAACCCTTCAGTCCCAACTACCTATCATTCGAAGGTAGAGCAACAGTTATCAAAACAGTCCTAAAACCAATGTTACTGCACACCATTAACCTCACAAACATAACAGACACACAAGACAACGCCATTCACAAACATATCACTAATTTTTTCTGGAACAACAGGAAACACGAGGTGCGCAGGGCATTTCTCCATCTTCCCCCCACACAAGGGGGATTCGCCCTGCCAATCCTCAAATACTGCCACCTAACCAACGCTGCTCAGACCATACGGAAAGCACTGGCATCAAATCACCCTTCCGGCAATCTGATGAAATACTTCTTAGGATTTTTCCTACCCTACTTCGGGATTACTGGCCACGCCGGACCATGTGCAGAGACGGTGCCTGAGTGGTACTACACAATATGTAAACTTTTTAAAAAATTGGCAACGGATGGAGTTCGAGTGCTTCAGCTCAGCCCAAACAAGCTGTACTGGAAAATTTTTGACAGCTTTGACTGGGAAAAACCCGATCTGGGCACAAACGAAGAGGTGCTGTTCACCAACATAAAAAACAGCTGGGGGCAACCATTTCACCGGGACTTAGCCTGGAGAATCGCCTACGGCAGACTCCCGGTGAAACTCGTAAAATCAGCTTACAACCCGCGACCATGCAACCCCTTCTGCGACGTCTGCGGTGCGATAGAAACCGTAGGGCACCTCTTCTTTCACTGCCCGCCAGCACAGCGTGTTTGGCACAGACTGGCTGAGGTGCTTGCGATCCCAGCGCTCACATTCCCCGAAATAGTATTTCTACAGTTTCCTCCCCCAGTAACCAAAAACAAGAAACACCTGATTTTCCTAATAAATGTGATTAAGCACCACATTTGGAAAACCAGGAAAAAACACCTTCTTAACGAGGGGGATCGCATCTATCTCCGTGTTAAGAACTGTCTCTCAGCCTACCTCCGCCGCTTCCTGGAGCAGGAAAGGTACTTACGGGGAGAAGAGCGGTTCCTGAGGAGATGGTGTGATCCACCAACCATCTGCCAGATCATACAGGGGGGAATCCGGCTGTGTCTGCACCTATAACACCTTCAAGTTGTAGGTGTTGACGCTATCCCGATCTTCCTTCCTGATCAGCGTTTAACCCACAGGTAGGTCTAGTCCTTTCACAGTTGAAAGTTTTTCTGTCCCCAGGTTGGGGTTGACCTGAACAAACCCGGACTGCGAAGGCCAACATCGAGGTGGTCCCAAGCCCTTTTCAGGGCGGGGTCTTCCGGGCCAGGTCATCTCCCTTCTTTTCCTGGTTATACTGTTCTGGGTTTGCTCGGCAAACTCATTCCTCTATCGAATTGTCTTCCACATAGTTTTTAGATTTATTTACACTTGTTAAATTTGCTTAGTCTCTCCTTTTTTTTCCTTTTCAGGATTTTTCCTTTTTTAAAGTGAAAAATCTACGACCGTTTTAGAAGCACCCCTGGGGGGTCAACAGGTAAAACAAGTCAGCTGAGGCCTCATTCATCTACTCTACTACTATGCACTCTATTTTTATTTCCTCTACTACTATCTGCTGAATCTCAGCCTATCTTACTCCACAGGCCAATGATGAGATACGTTGAACTCACAAATTATTATTAAAGTTACCTAAATTAATTTAAGGTGTGTTCCTAATTTCGAAAATGTTTAAAGAATCGCAATATTGTTTAATTATATATATAATATATTAAAGTTACCTAAATTAATTTAAGGTGTGTTCCTAATTTCGAAAATGTTTAAAGAATCGCAATATTGTTTAATTATATAAGTACTTGAAATATATTAATAGACTTTCTATATAATTTCATAACATAAATATATACTTCAAAAGGTATTCATATTAATAATGGCTTTCATCCAGTATTTCCTGTTAGGGAATTTCCTGTTACAAGAATCAATTGCAAATACCTACTAACAAGAATAGTAACGAATTAATGAAATAGAACAATTATAACATGCTCTAATGAAAGTTATGTGAATGGAATCTTCTTAACATTCGCATACTTTGTCGATTAACCGAGAACTACTCGGAACCGCACGCAATTCCAGATATTCTTGATTTCCAAAAGGCTGCAAGAAGCGTGTATTTTTTTCCACCTTTAAAACGAGTTGTTGGATTACGCACTGTTGAAATATTTGTAGTTGCTATGAACGTTTCGTAAAAGAGGTCGAGGTCGTAATTTTACAGCGTAGGACGAGGTATATCTGAAAATTACATTATTACTAGTATGTGATAAACTGCAAAAGAAAACAAAGAGCAAACACTGCAAATATAATACTAGATGGTTCAAATTAAGCGAATATTGAATCCAACATTATTTCATAGCCGAATATAGAAATTACAAGAGTTTTGTGTCGAAAATATATATAGAAACTAAATGTTTTTCACGGAAACAACAAAAGTTGTGCAACTTTAGGCAACTCGTTGCAATGGTGGCACAAGCTACAGAATTCTTTCCTTAGTATTTTCCGTAAATGTAAAGCACATGTCCTAGAGGATATGTATGATAGAAATATGTATGATAAATATTGAATCCAACATTATTTCAAGAGTTCCAACATTATTTCTATAATTATATCATTATTGTAGAAAATTTAGAAACTAAAAGTTTCGGCGGACACAAGCATAAGTAGTGCAACGATGGGCAGCTCGTAGCAAAGGTGGACAAAGCTACATACAACTTTCCTTTGTATTTTTTATAAATGTAAAGCACATCTCCTACAGGATATGTATGATAAAAATAAGCTTTTTTCTCTCTATTTCAGCAATACATGATGGTTTATTTATTTTCAGTTACAATCTAGAAATTATTGAAACAAAGAAATATTTATTTTCAGTTACAAAGTGCGAAATAGCACTCATAAGATACTCACGCCCAGCTACTCATTGACCTCCAACCTATACAACAGATAGATTAAAGAATGTTCATATTGACAATTAGCATGTATGAACAATTAGCATGTACATGCTAATTGTTCATATTAACAATTAGCATGTATAATTGTTAATATGAACAGATATTCATCATCATGAATATCTGTTCATATTAACAATTAGCAGATACATGCTAATTGTTAATCAGATCGATTCCACCTCCCGAGCAGTGTTGAGTGAGTTATTTCCTTCCTTTTAAATAGCGATACATACACATACACACACATACCACTAAAATTCTGAAATTTTAATTTAATTTTACGCAAACGTAATGGTAAAGTACTGATCCATAAGAATTAAGTTCTTAAAAGAACTTGGCGATGGACTGAGTCCTTGATTCTTTATCCCGTCATCTGAATGAAGAAAATCTGTGTGGATGGAGTGTTATGGAGCTAAAAAGCTCTAGTCATGGCTGGGTAATGGCAATAGCCGAGCCTCAGTTAAAACTTCATTGGCTACGGCATTGCCATTTGTTACCCTCTGTTTAAGTAAAGTGGTAAAAACTCAAAAAATCAGACGATCTCTAAGCCACTCATTCGTGGGCGAAAGACCGTCCAAATCTCTGCATTGGTTCCACTCAGTGAAACCGACCACCGAGTAGAACAGCTCATTCCGAAGAAAATAATTCACCGACAAGAACCCCACAGTGGGCCGTGCCGGAGAACACTTTCCCCGGAGACTCAAATTGCTCCCTTATGGCAAAAACCCTAAGAGAACAAACTCTCGAAACTCAGCAGGGTAACAGCAACTGCCGAACCTCAGTTAAATTCATTGGTTCAGCATTGCTATTCGTTACCCTGGATTTTTAAGTAAAGGATAAAATCTCAAAAAATCAGACGATCTCTAGGCCACACATTCGTGGGCGAAAGAACGTCTAAATCTCCGCGTTGGTTCCACTCAGTAAAACTCGACCACCGAGCTGAACCGCTCATTCCGAAGAAAATAATTCACCGGCCAGAACCCCTCAGCGGGCCGTGCCGGAGAACACACTCCCCGGTGACTCAAATTGCTCCTTTAGGGCAAAAACCCTAAGAGAGCGAACTCATTACCCAGGATAACAGCAACAGCCGAACCTCAGTTGAACTTCATTGGTTCAGCATTGCAATTCGTTACCCTGGTCAGTAAGTAAAGGGTAAAATCTCAAAAAAATCGGACGATCTCTAGGCCACTCCATAGTGGGCGAAAGACCGTCCATGTCTCAGCGTTGGTTCCACTCAGTGACGGGCTCCCCGACCACCGAGCAGAACCGCTCAAATTCCGAGGAAAATAATTCACCGGCAATAATAATTTGTGAGTTCAACGTATCTCATCATTGGCCTGTGGAGTAAGATAGGCTGAGATTCAGCAGATAGCAGGAGAGGAAATAAAGATAGAGTGCATAGTAGTAGAGTAGATGAATGAGGCCTCAGCTGACCTGTTTTAGCTGTTGACCCCCCAGGGGTGCTTCTAAAACGGTCGTTGATTTTTCACTTTTAAAAAGGAAAAATCCTGAAAACGAAAAAAAAGGAGAGACTAAGCAAATTTAACAAGTGTAAATAAATCTAAAGACTATGTGGAAGACAATTCTATAGAGGAATGAGTTTGCCGAGCAAACCCAGAACAGTATAACCAGGAAAAGAAGGGAGATGACCTGTCCCGGAAGACCCCGCCCTGAAAAGGGCTTGGGACCACCTCGATGTTGGCCTTCGCAGTCCGGGTTTGTTCAGGTCAACCCCAACCTGGGGACAGAAAAACTTTCAACTGTGAAAGGACTAGACCTACCTGTGGGTTAAACGCTGATCGGGAAGGAAGATCGAGATAGCGTCAACACCTACAACTTGAAGGTGTTATAGGTGCAGACAACCGGATTCCCCCCTGTATGATCTGGCAGATGGTTGGTGGGTCGCACCATCTCCTCAGGAACCGCTCTTCTCCCCGTAAGTACCTTTCCTGCTCCAGGAAGCGGCGGAGGTAGGCTGAGAGACAGTTCCTAACACGGAGATAGATGCGATCCTCCTCGTTAAGAATGTGTTTTTTCCTGATTTTCCAAATGTGGTGTTTGATCACATTTATTAGGAAAATCAGGTGTTTCTTGTTTTTGGTTACTGGGGGAGGGAACTGTAGCAAAACTACTTCGGCGAATGTGAGCGCTGGGATCGCAAGCACCTCAGCCAGTCTGTGCCAAACACGCTGTGCTGGCGGGCAGTGAAAGAAGAGGTGCCCTACGGTTTCTATCGCACCGCAGACGTCGCAGAAGGGGTTGCATGGTCGCGGGTTGTAAGCTGATTTTACGAGTTTCACCGGGAGTCTGCCGTAGGCGATTCTCCAGGCTAAGTCCCGGTGAAATGGTTGCCCCCAGCTGTTTTTTATGTTGGTGAACAGCACCTCTTCGTTTGTGCCCAGATCGGGCTTTTCCCAGTCAAAGCTGTCAAAAAATTTCCAGTACAGCTTGTTTGGGCTGAGCTGAAGCACTCGAACTCCATCCGTTGCCAATTTCTTAAAAAGTTTACATATTGTGTAGTACCACTCAGGCACCGTCTCCGCACATGGTCCGGCGTGGCCAGTGATCCCGAAGTAGGGTAGGAAAAATCCTAAGAAGTATTTCATCAGATTGCCGGAAGGGTGATTTGATGCCAGTGCTTTCCGTATGGTCTGAGCAGCGTTGGTTAGGTGGCAGTATTTGAGGATTGGCAGGGCGAATCCCCCTTGTGTGGGGGGAAGATGGAGAAATGCCCTGCGCACCTCGTGTTTCCTATTGTTCCAGAAAAAATTAGTGATATATTTGTGAATGGCGTTGTCTTGTGTTTCTGTTATGTTTGTGAGGTTAATGGTGTGCAGTAACATCGGTTTTAGGACTGTTTTGATAACTGTTGCTCTACCTTCGAATGATAGGTAGTTGGGACTGAAGGGTTTTAGTTTTTCGCAACACATTTGTATTAAGTGTTGTGTTTGCAACACTGGGGTCTCTAGGAAGGGAATTCCTAGTATTGTTAATGGGCCGGTTGTGGGTTTCAGACCATACGGAAGACTGGCAGGGTCGAATTTCCCATAAATTTTGATTCTTGTTTTTTCTGGGTTGGTGTGAAGACCACTGAGCACGCTGAACTCTCGCAGTATGCCGAAGAAGATGTAAATCGATTCGGAATCCCTAAGGGTTCCGACAATGTCATCGGCATATGCGACAGTTTTGCTCTGTTTGGAGCCTAAGGGTAGCGGTATTCCTCTTACTGCGCGCGTCTCATCAATTTTTTTTAGAAGAGGCTCTAGTACTAAAGAGAAAAGAAGGGGGCAGCCTTGCCGAACCCCTCTGCGTATGGGAATGGGTTCTGAAAGAAACCCATTAATCGCAATGTGCGTTGTTGTTTTACCGTACATGCTTTTGATTGCTTCCCTTACGCAGGCCGTCACTCTGACTTTCTCTAAGATATAGTGCAGGAAGTTGTGCTTTGCACTATCGAACGCTTTATGCTTTTGATTGCTTCCCTTACGCAGGCCGTCACTCCGACTTTCTCTAAGATATAGTGCAGGAAGTTGTGCTTTGCACTATCGAACGCTTTATCTAAGTCTACTGATACGAGTGCAAGTGGGTTTGTAGAAGCTATGAACGTTTCGTAAAGGAAGTCAACGTCGTAATTTTACAGCGTAGGACCAGATATATCTGAGAGATAAAATCATTACTAGTATGTGATAAAATGCAAAAAAAAAAAATAAATAAATAAATAAATAAATAAAGAACAAATAATGAAAATATAATTCTTGATGGCACGAATTAAGTAAATATTGAATGCAACATTATTTCATAGCCGAATATAGAAATTGCAAGAGTTTCGTGTCGAAAATATATATAGAAACTAAACGTTTTCGAAGGAAACAAGCATAAGTTGTGCAACTTTGGGCAACTGGTTTGAAAGGTGGAACAAGCTACAAATATCTTTCCTTAGTATTTTAATAAATATAAAGCACATCTCTTAGAGGATATGTATGATAGAAATATGTATGATAAATATTGAATTCAACATTATTTCAAGAGTTTCGTGCGGAAAATATAGAAACTAAATGTTTCGGCGGAAACAAGCCTAAGTAGTGCAACTTTGGGCAAATCGTTGCAAAGGTGGAACAAGCTACACATGTCTCTCCTTTGTATTTTCTATAAATGTAAAGCACATCTCCTAGAGGATATGTATGATAAAAATAAGCCTTTCGCTTTCTATTTCCGTAATACATGATGGTTTATGTATTTTCAGTTACAATCTAGAAATTATTGAAACAAAGAAATATAAAGAATAAAAATTTTTGTTACAAAATAAGCAAGTATCTGTCAGATTTGCCACGATCTCCGCAGGTCAAATATCACAAATTTTTGCATAACACGTGTTAAACCAAACTGACAGCAACAAAAGTGCAAACTAACACTCATAATATATATTCACTCACGACCTCCAACCTAGGTTAAAGAATTCATGTTAACAATTGACATTTATCTGTCTCCCGAGTTGAGTTAGTTATTTCCTTCTTTTCATTTATTTAAATAGCGATACACACGTACCACTAAAATTCAGAAATTTTCATTTTTACGCAAACGTAATGATAACGTACTGAACTATAACAGCTTTATCACGAAAAAGAAAATATACGAAATTTACGTAACTTAGATTAGGGTGTATTACTTATTAAATATATATGTAAAGAATTCTTAATATATCATAACTATACCTCTGTTTTAAATATAATATTAGAATTACAATAGAATTTCAGAAGAGAAATATATATTGCTAAAGGAATTAATATTAAAATTGCAATTAATTCATTATTTCGGGTGATGGGAATTTCCTGGTACACGACATCTCCCGCGAATACCTGCCACCATGATAGTAACGAAACCGATATATACAGTAATATGCGTTTTACCAGTGACGCACCGAGGGAGGAGGACAAGAGCCTCCCCCCCCATTAATCAGACAAAGAAGAGATTAACATTTCGGGGCTCGCACCTGATCTAACAGATACCTGCAAAATCACTATTAATCAAATAGATCAATTATAACATATACTCTAATAAAAGTTATGTGAATGTCAATGCAATCTTCGTAACTTCAGCATAGTTTATTATTATTATCTGTTTATTATTTTATGAACATTTTCCACTTAAAATGAAGCACGTTACGGCTTCTTTTTGGCATGTCCGAATTACCAGCACTACTCTTGCGTTTTGGGCCATTATATGTAAAATATAAGGGTTAGTTGAATACAAGTACTGCGATACCGTAACAGTCGATTAACCGAGACCTACTCAGAACGGCATGAAAGTCCAGATATTCTTCATTTCTAAAAGGATGCAATACGCGTGTGGTTTTCTCCACCTTTGCAACGAATTACCCGGCTGTTGTACTACCTCTGGGACAGCAGAATATTCGATTACTAACCAAACGAGCAACACTACTTTTGTTTGGTGATCTCAAATACCTCGTGAAAGTGGATATTATTAGATCCATAATTATTTCAAAGCGGAATGTTTGTGGAAGCTATGAACGTTTCGTAATTAACCTTAGAGCTTGCGAGAATACAGTCTTATTCGCTCAATATTGCCTTATTAGATGGAATTGGTGTAGATGAGGGTTTCTCAAACCTTTCCTACAACGGACACTTCACAAATCCTGAAATGTTAACGGAACACCTTGGTTAGAATGGAGTATCATCGGTCTCGTGTTCAATGAAAAGCTAAGCGCTCGCCGCAGCAGGCTCTATCGCATCGCAAAAATGCGACAGCGCACACAACAGGCGTGCTAGGCCTCATTCACCTTCCTTGTGACGCTTCCTAGAATAGATACTTCTACACTTCTCTCGCGTTTGGAGATGGCGAAAACCGCGGGCGGGTGAGTCAATGTCAGCGCGCGTGGGCTTAATAGCACAATCACACACAAAGAGAGGAACGCCTGATTTTCAAACATTTTTGACCTTGTCGCAATATTTTAAACCATTCCAGGCTCATATTAATTTTGATAATTTTTCACTGAACACTTATTCACTTTCCGCGGAACACCAGTGTTCCACAGAATATAGTTTGGGAAACGCTGCTGTAGATGATGCTGTACGCTGCAATTAGAAGAGTGAGTGGTGGAGACGTTGAGCTGTAGAGCAAATGCCCTCCCTCGATGAATCTGGGACTCCCTGGAGTTGTCAATTAATAATAATAATAATAATAATAACATAATAACTGATATTTAAGGAATTGACAGCGTATACTGGAAATATAGATTAAATAAACTTTAATATACACTTTCCGATATTTCGGCGAACGTTACGTTGCCATCTTCTTGGGAACTTACTAAAAAGACACGTGCACACAAGTACTAATACAACAAATGAGACTGAGGCTAGGACGCTAGCGTTTTCCTAAAGTCCTGATGGTGCCCCCTGGCGGGCTATATTGGTAGTTCTTGGCCTTTGGGCTGAAGTTCTTTTGATAAAAGTTTCCCAAATTTGGGGCAGTTTTATGCATCCAAATTTGTTGAGGTTTGGCATGTTCCTAAGGGGTCTTTCATACTTGAATTTGCTGCGGTGTATTACTGTGGCTTTCTTCCATCTTATTCTGTGGCGAGTATCCAGAGCGTGGTCTGCAAGCTCAGAGTGGCTGTACTGGTGAAATCGGATGTAATCCTTGTGTTCTGAGATACTGATATTTGCTGTCCTGCCTGTTTGGCCAAAGTAGGACAGTTTACAGCTGCAAGGGACCTGGTATACACCAGGTAGGTCTAGGGGAAGTGGTTGGTCTTTGGTGGAGCGGATAAGGGATGCCAGTTTTCTATGTGGTCTGTAACAAGTGGTCAAGTCATGTTTTTTTAAGATTTTATTGATTTTTTCTGAGGTGCCTCTGATGTAGGGAATAGTGATGGATTTAGAGTAATCTTTTTTGTGAGGGGGAGGGGGTGGTGGGTTGTGGATAACTGGGTTAAGTATTTTTTGGATTTTTTGGAGGGGGTAGCCGTTGGCTGAGAAAGTGTCACGGATGTGATTTAGTTCAGAGGTTAGGGCTTGATCATTAGAACAGATTATTTTTGCCCTGTTGAATTCCTTAAATATCAGTTATTATGTCTAACCAGCGTATAAGCCTCTCAACAAGAATAATAATAATAACAATAATAATAAAACGTATGCTTGGGTTGCTAAGTTTCCATTCACATTAACATAAGTTTTATTACAGTATGTTGTTATAACTGTTCTATTTGATTATTAATTATTGTTGTTAATCTCTTACTTTTCCTAATTTATAAATTTAAATTTATCATAGGAATGGATGTATAGGAAAAAGCACAGACCATTTGCATGTTGCATGTTTGGACATCATTCACCAGATGTCCAAACATGCAACATCACTCATCTGTGATTATTGATTATCTCAGATATTCTTGAACCTCCAACAGTTCCTTAGGAAAATTTTTTTTTGTGTGTGTTTATAAGGTCCTCGTCCTCGTGAGAGGACCTTATTATCATCAACGTACGTAAAAATTGTTGTTTTTACCTTTCAAAAGATTAATAATTTGTGAGTAAGTCTCTCATCATGGCCTTTTGAGTATAAAAGTAGCGCTGAGAATCCACATAGAGAGAAAAATAAAAGATAGAGTTAAATAAGGTTAAAGCAGACATGAAAGCGTCAGTTGACCAGTTTTAGCTGTCGACCCCCCCCCCGGGTTCTTCTAAAACAACCGTTGATGTTTCACATTTTAAAGAAAAATCCCGAAAAAAGGAAAAATATACCAAACTAAGAACAACTCAACAGGAGTAAATATATCAAATTGACTATAAAACCCATCCACAAAGTATAAAAATCTGTAGAACATAACAAGAGCACAGAAAAACAAAAAGGAAGAATAAAACCCCATGAACCAAAAAAGGAGGACTTGGCCAATGAGATCACGTCCTGAAAAGGGCTTGGGACCACTTCGAAGTTGGCCTTCGCACTGCGGGTTTATTCAGGCCAACCGTTACATTGCAATAAATAAAAAAAAGAAAGAACTTAAACTAGGATAACAAATACAAATCTGGATTTAAGAGGCTATAAGAACAGTGGTGTCCCCTTTGTGTGATCTGGCATATGGTCGGTGGCCTGAATCATCTCATTAGGAACCGCTCATCTCCTAGTAGGTACCTTTCCAGCTCCAGGAACCGACGTAGATAGGCGGAGAAACAGTTCTTAATTCGCAAATAGATTCCGTCTTCCTCAATGAGCTCATGTTTTTTGCGTATTTTCCATATGTGATGTTTCTTCACACTGAACAGAAAAATTAGGTGTTTTTTGTTTTTGATCAGCGGTGGTGGTGGTTGTGTGTGTGGGGGGGGGGAGGGGGGGGGGAGGGACCTGTAATAGTACCTCTTCAGCGAAAGCCAGCACCGGGATCCTAAGTACCTCAGCCAGCCTTCGCCAAATGCGCTGCACAGATGGGCACTGGTAGAAGAGGTGCCCTACAGTTTCAATTGCATGGCATACTTCGCAAAAAGGATCACAAGGTCGAGAACTATATTGTGATTTAACTAGTTTCACTGGGAGTGTGCCGTAAGCGATTCGCCATGCCAAATCCCGGTGAAAAGTTGTCCCCAGTTGTTCTTGATGTCCGTGAAGAGCACCTGTTCATTTGTACACAGATCGGGCGTTTCACACACGAAAAGATGAAAACCTTTCCAGTAGATCTGCTTTCAGCTGAGCTGAAGCACCCGGACTCCATTTGTTGAAAATCTTTATAACATTTTACATACTATGTAATACCATTCTGGCAGTATCTTCGCACATGGTCCAGCGTGGCCAGTGGTCCCAAAACAGGGTAGCAAATATCCAATAAAGTATATTTAATTAGATTGCCAGATGATAACAACAAATTAGAGATTCTGTAATTTATTATACAACAGTTATCTATCGCAGAACGTTACTGATTTGATGGGTGAAGCATAAATGCTTTTCATATTCCTCTTTGCCTGAGAGGAACGTTCTTTGAGTGGAGAGTTATTGAGCTTTAATGGTGATAGATGTTATTGTGTTGTATATGCTTCTGATTGTTTCCCTTACGCAAGAAGCCACTCCTACTTTCTCCAGGATGTAGTGCAGGAAGTTGTGACTTGCACTATCGAACGCTTTTTCCAAATCGACCGACGCGAGTGGGAGTTCTTGTTTGTCATGAGGCGAATAAGATCTCTTATCAGAAAAAAGTTTGACCGTTAAAGCAGATTTGCCGCACTGTTTCCTCGTGATATGTTGCTATGCGATACCGAGGGTGTTTCAGCATAACGGATAAACAGTCTAGAGCGGAAGTCGATGTATCTCTATCTAGCTGTCTTTCTGCAGCTTTAATTAATGACTGACTTACTTCCTTTCTTAGTGATACTTGCGCAAGTACCACTAAAACCCAAGATTATTTCGCTGTTTATGCGAAATATTTCGCATTAACAGCAATCAGTTCAGTTCTTGTGTTCAATTCTTGAATCAATCAGTTTCTGTGTTGGTAACACCAGGGTCGAAAGGAAGGGAATTCCTAAGATCGTTATAGATCCGGTTAAAGTTGTTAAACCATAAGAAAATTGACAGGGCCGAATTTTCAAAAATTTTGATTTTTGTTTTGTCTGGATTTGCGCGAAGACCACTGAGCATGCTAAATTGTTGCAGCAGGCCAAAGAAGATGTAAATGGCATCGTAATCCAACAATATCATCAGCATACACGACAGTCTTTCTATGTTTGGAGCCAATGGGCAACGGTATTTCTCTCACTTAATGGGAGTCGTCAATTTATTTAAAAAATGTTCTAGTACTAAAGAGACAACAGGGCTCATCACCTCTGCGTACGAGAATGGGTTCAGAGAGAAACCCATTAATGGGGATAGATGTTGTTGTTCTGTTGTATATGCTTCTTCCCTTACGCAAGAAGCCACACCCACTTTCTCTAGGATGTATTGCAGGAAGTTGTGCTTTGCACTATGAAAAGCAATTTCTAAATCGACTGACACGAGTGCGAATATCTTGTTCTTCACGAGGCGAATAAGATCTCTTATCAGAAATAAGATGAGTCCCATCGACCTACCGGGAACCCCGTATACTTGAGTGCTGGTAAGCACATTCACAATGCCGCACTTCAGCGATTACAAACCACTTTTGCAAATAGTTTGTAATCCATGTTGGTCAAGGAAATGAGCCTCCAGCTACCCATGCTATTCAGGTCTCTCCCCTTTTTTGAGGATGAAAATCGTGTACCCACTAACAAAATCAGCAGGCACGTGTCCGGTGAGTAAAAAAGTATTGAAGATCGAGACCAGAACAGGGAAGATGAATTTCCAGACAGATCGATAAAACTCAACACCTAGCCCATCTTGGCCGGGTGTTTTCTTTAGCTTTAGGTGTTTATTGGCCCGAGTAACCTCTTCTGATGTATTCGGTCTTTTTCTTCTTCAAGTGTCATCCTCTAGAAGGAGGTTGGCAACCATATCACGGAACCTTTTTCTTTCTTTTGCTGCTCTGGAACATTTATGGTAATTCAAGTCAGTCCAGTCCTTAATGTCTTCAAACTACATTCTCCTGGGTCTACCTCTCCCTCTTTTTCCATCCAATTTCCCTTCTAATATTGATTTCTGAATGCTTTCTTGTCTAGTTAGATGTCCAAAATATTTAAATTTTCTCTCTTTAATTATTTTCATTAATGTTCTTTTCATTTTTGCTTTCTTTAAAATATCTTCGTTTTTTTTCTCTGTCCATGGTATTTTCGACATTCTTCTGATGGTCCACATTTCGAAAGCTTCTAATTTTTTCTCTGCTTCTTTATTTAGAGTCCAAGTTTCACTGTTGTAGAGAAGGCTTGACCAGATATAGCATTTTATTAATCTTTTTCTTGTGTCTATATTAATGTCTCTGGATGTTAAAACAGTTTTCATATCAGTAAAGGCTTTTCTTGCTATCTCTATTCTTCTTTTTATTTCTTTAAGAAAATTTCCTCTATGATACAGGATACGTCCCTGATGATCTAAGAAAACCCATCTTTGTCGCTATTCCCAAAATTCCAAGAACTTTTGAATGTTACGAATATAGACAAATAAGTTTAAGGTATGTTACTAATTTTAGAAATTCGGTCTATCTACCTTGAAATGCACGTAGATCTTCAGATATGCTTGTTATATTCCATTGTTTGAAATCGCCTGTCTCCCCGGCTTAATCGGAATAAGCTCTCGAATATTGATGAGAAAATTGCTGCAGAATACAGAATGTTTGCCTTGGTCTTCAAACAGCGACCGTTAACATAGATTTCTCGCACGGCTTGCTCGTCATATGCTGCTGAGAGTGTTTCAGCATAACGGAGGAAGTCGAGAGAGCTGAAGTCGATGTGTCTTCTGCAGCTTTAATTGATGACTAACTTCATCATGAAAAAAAAAAAAAAATTGTGAGTTCAACAAATCTTCATCATCGACCTGTAGAGTAAGATAGACTGAGAGTCAGCAGATAGTAGGAGAGGAAATAAAGATAGAGTGCATAGTAGTAGGGTAGGTAAAAGAGGCCTCAGTTGACCTGTTTTAGCTGTTTGCCCCCCCAGGGGCGATTCTAAAACGGTCGTTGATTTTTCACTTTAGAAGAAAAGGAAAAATCCTAAAAAGGAAACATGGAACAAAAACAAAAACATGAAGTACAGAGAAAATAAAACTATATAGAAAGAACTGGAAACCAAAAAAAAGAAAGGTGGGGGGGGGAAGGGTCTGGCCTAAGTGATGCAGCTCTCAAGAAGCTGCACCGCCTCGCTGTAGGCCTTCGCCGCTCAGGTTCTCATCCCCCCCCACCTGTTGGAACTAGAGAACTATTGCTATGGACAGGAAACCATGGGATGGTTTCCTGTCCATCCCATGGTTTCCTGTCCATCCAATTTGGAGGGAGCTATGAAGAACGCGGATGCCGCCTCCTCGTCTATGTCCATGGCTAGCTGTACTTGCTCAGGGGTGATTTGGCTGATGTCTTCAACAAATATGTCACCCCATTTTGCACTAACTATATTTGGACCATATTTTCCTGTGAGCAGAAGCTCAGGTTCCCCTATTCTCATCATTGCATCTTGAAATTTTCCTGCCACCCCAGGGATACCTTTAACTAGATGCTTTAGAGTCTCCCCTGCTTTTGCATGAGGAGTCTCCAATTCTTCTGTTTCTGCTGGTTTTATTTTTTTCATCTCTTTTTCCTCTGGACTCAGAGGTCTTTTGAAGGGGGCGCTGCTTGCCTCCATGTTTTCTGTTTTATTTACTTTTCCTTCTGCAGTGATTTCATCATGTGACACAGCTTGTTTATTGGCTGTTTCTCGCTTCTTCTCTTTCTTGGGTGTGCAGGCTATGGTTTCTGTGGCGGCTGCCTTTTCTTCTATAGCCGTTATTTTGCCGTATGCCTCGTTTATAGTTGGAAAATCCGTGTTTCCCGACTCTTGTTCTGTAGTAGCTGTAGGCTTCTCTACTGAGGAGGCTGTGACTGGTATAATAGCACCTCCCATCCTTTCTGCATGAGTTCTTGATGGGCAGGTGTTAACTTTGTGGTCCTTGGAACCACATTTGAGGCAAGCCATGGGACATTTGTCCAGTGAATGACTTGTCGTTAGGCAGTTTTTGCATGTCAGTGTTGGGCAGTTCGTTCCTAGATGGTCGAAGGATCCACATCGGAAGCATTGCTTCTTAACGCCAGGGTAGTTTACCATTACCCTAGCGGATCCGATGCTGACGAAGTTTGGAACAGCTGTTTTCATCTCGAGCGAGATGTTTACTTCCCCCGACTTCCATTGGGGGTTGTCTGCATCGTTTAAGCTTTGTATGTTTCGAACAACACCCCATTTCCCAAACACTTCGTGGATTATTTTTTCATCACATTGTATATATTCCAAGGGGAAGCTGGAGATTTTGAGCAGTTTGATAATGCTCCCCACCATGAACGGAAAAATTTCCTTTCCGTTACATTGAAAGCCTTTGAGCAACTTGTCCCTAGTCTCGGCGCTCCTAACTACAACTTGGTATCTGCCACTACCGAAAGGAGTGAATCCAAATATCTGGTCAGCACCGACGCAGTCAATCAGGGCTTTAGCCGAAAGTTGGGCTCTCAGATCAGCGTCAGTCTCGATGCCGAGAGTCCGCGTGGGCGGCAAAACATTGGTCATAGCTGGCGAGGGTAGGGCCTGGCTATTCCTACCCCCAAGTGTTTATTATTGCCCCGGTCCGGGGTTTAGGAAGATCTGTAAATCTCCGTTAAATATATCGTGAGGCCCGATGGGACTCGTACCGATATCAACGGTTATGAACAGATGCTCAGTTTGTTTCACGAAAAACGCGAACTCGCTAACCATACTACAGAAATGATCCTGTAAAGTCATGAAAATAAATAATAATTTGTGAGTTCAACGTATCTCATCATTGGCCTGTGGAGTAAGATAGGCTGAGGTTTAGCAGATAGTAGGAGAGGAAAATAAAGATAGATTGCATAGTAGTAGAGTAGATGAAAGAAGCCTCAGCTGACCTTTTTTAGCCGTTGACCCCCCAGGGGTGCTTCTAAAACGGTCGTTGATTTTTTACTTTTAAAAGGAAAAATCCTGAAAAGGGAAAAAAAGGAGAGACTAAGCAAATTTAACAAGTGTAAATAAATCTAAAGACTATGTGGAAGACAATTCTATAGAGGAATGAGTTTGCCGAGCAAACCCAGATCAGTATAACCAGGAAAAGAAGGGAGATGACCTGGCCCGGAAGACCCCGCCCTGAAAAGGGCTTGGGACCACCTCGATGTTGGCCTTCGCAGTCCGGGTTTGTTCAGGTCAACCCCAACCTGGGGACAGAAAAACTTTCAACTGCGAAAGGACTAGACATACCTGTGGGTTAAACGCTGATCGGGAGGAAGATCAAGATAGCGTCAACACCTACAACTTGAAGGTGTTATAGGTGCAGACACAACCGGATTCCCCCCTGTATGATCTGGCAGATGGTTGGTGGATCGCACCATCTCCTCAGGAAAAGCTCTTCTCCCCGCAAGTACCTTTCCTGCTCCAGGAAGTGGCGGAGGTAGGCTGAGAGACAGTTCTTAACATAGAGATAGATGCGATCCTCCTCGTTAAGGTGTTTTTTCCTGATTTTCCAAATGTGGTGCTTAATCACATTTATTACGAAAATCAGGTGTTTCTTGTTTTTGGTTACTGGGGGAGGAAACTGTAGCAAGACTACTTCGGCGAATGTGAGCGCTGGGATCGCAAGCACCTCAGCCAGTCTGTGCCAAACATGCTGTGCTGGCGGGCAGTGAAAGAAGAGGTGCCCTACGGTTTCTATCGCACCGCAGACGTCGCAGAAGGGGTTGCATGGTCGCGGGTTGTAGGCTGATTTTACCAGTTTCACCGGGAGTCTGCCGTAGGCGATTCTCCAGGCTAAGTCCCTCTGAAATGGTTGTCCCCAGCTGTTTTTCATGTTGGTGAACAGAACCTCTTCGTTTGTGCCCAGATCGGGTTTTTCCCAGTCAAAGCTGTCAAAAAGTTTCCAGTACAGCTTGTTTGGGCTGAGCTGAAGCACTCGAACTCCATCCGTTGCCAATTTTTTAAAAAGTTTGCATATTGTGTAGTACCACTCAGGCACCCTCTCCGCACATGGTCCGGCGTGGCCAGTGATCCCGAAGTAGGGTAGGAAAAATCCTAAGAAGTATCTAATCAGATTGCCGGAAGGGTGATTTGATGCCAGTGCTTTCCGTATGGTCTGAGCAGTGTTGGTTAGGTGGCAGTATTTGAGGATTTGAAAGGGAAAGCAGGATAATAATAATAATAATTTGTGAGTTCAACAAATCTACATCATCGGTCTGTAGAGTAAGATAGGCTGAGAGTCAGCAGATAGTAGGAGAGGAAATAAAGATAGAGTGCATAGTGGTAGAGTAGGTGAAAGAGGCCTCAGTTGACCTGTTTTAGCTGTTTCCCCCCCAGGGGCGTTTCTAAAACGGTCGTTGATTTTTCACTTTACAAAAAAGGAAAAATCCTAAAAAGAAAACATGTAAGAAAATAAAAACAAAAAAGTACACAGAAAAGCAAAAATTGAAAGTTAAACTTAGAGGTGGAGGAAGGATCTGGCCCGAGTGATGCAGCTCACAAGGAACTGCACCGCCTCGCTGTAAGCCTTCGCCTCTCGGGTTCACAGGTTCTCCCCCACCTGTGATAGCTGAAACCGGTGAAGCTGTGTAATCAAGCATTTTGCTTTTAGGAGCACCACTCCAAATGCGAGAAAAGTATTCAATAGCTGAAAAGATATTATGTATCCTGGTTTTCTTATAAGGACCTTATAAGGACTGGCTTAAAGGGGCGAAGCAAGAATGCTTTTCATCTACCCCGTTATCTGTAGAGGACAGTGTAGGGATAAGGTGTTATTGAGCAGCTATTAAAGCTCTGATCATGGCAGGAGGGTAACAGCAATAGCGGAGCCTCAGTTAGAACTTCATTGGCTACAGCATTGCCATCCGTTACCCTCCAAGGGTATTGGATTGAATGAATCAATCACCGACTATGTAAGTAAAGGTGAAATCTCAAAAATACGGACGATCTCTAGGCCACTCCATAGTGGGCGAAAGACCGTCCTAATCTCAGCGTTGGTTCCACTCAGTGACGGGCTCCCCGACCACTGAGCAGAACCGCTCATATTCCGAGGAAAATAATTCACCGGCAAGTACCCCTCAGTGGGCCATGCCGGAGAACACTTTCCCCGGAGACTCAAAGTGCTCCCTTAAGGCAAAACCTAAGAGAGCGAACTCATTTACCCAGGATAACAGCAACAGCCGAACCTCAGTTAAACTTCATTGGTTCAGCATTGCCATCCGTTACCCTATATGGGCATCTCATATAAAATCAATCACCGCATCTCACGGTCGATTGATTCCTCCTCTCCTGCTTTTCTCTTTCACGTAAAACTTAATATAATAAATTTACGTAAATCAGCGTTTAAGGTATGTTACTAATTTTAGTTATGTGTAAAGAATTCTAAATTATTTTTGTAATTTAAATATTTTATTAGAATTACAATATAATTTCATTCGATAAATATATATTGCTAAAGGCATTAATATTAATAATGCAATTCATTTAGTATTTGCAGTTAACCCGCGGGTGCTCGCAGCGGTAATTTTCCAGTGTACATTTTAGCACATACTGTAATGAATGTATCTCTCAGATATACTGCAAGATACATTCATTACAAAATGTGCTAAAATGCAATAATAAATAAAGAACAAACACTGCAAATATAATTCATGATATAATTCATGATATTAAAAATTAAGAGAATATTAAATCCAACATTATTTCATAGTCGAATAGAGAAACTACAAGAGTTTCGTGCCGAATATATAGAAACTAAACGTTTCTGTGGATGCAAGTATGAGCAACCTTATGGGTAACTCGTAGTAAAGGTGAATTCAGCTCCAGATGGTTTTCATTAGAATTTTCCATAATGTAAAGCAAATCTCCTAGAGGACATGTATAATAAAAATAAGCCTTTGGCTCTCTATTTCATTAATACATGATGGTTTATTTATTTTCAGTTACAATCTAGAAATTATTTAACAAAGAATAAAAAAAAAAAAAAAACTAAACCATTCTATCCTGACAACGAAGATCGCTGTATATGGGCAACTCGTAATAAAGGTGAAACAAGCTACATATGTCTTTCTTTAGTATTTTCCATAAATGTAAAGCACTTCACTTAGAGGATATGTATGATAAATATTGAATTCAACATTATTTCATGGCCGAATATAGAAAATACAAGAGTTTCGTGCTGAATATATAGAAACCAAAAGTTTCGGCGGATGCAAGCATAAGCAACCTTATGGGCAACCCGTACTAAAGGTGGAGTAAGATCCGGATCGCTTTCTTTTGTATTTTATTAATTTAGTATTTTCCATAATGTAAAGCACATCTCCTAGAGCAGTGCTTCCCAAACTTCTGGATGTCAGGGCCCCCTTTGCAAAAATTAAAATATTTCACGGCCCCCCCCCCCTCGAAAAAAAATCGTAATAGAGATATATTATTATAATATTTATTGTATTTATATTCAATACAAAACATACCCAGCGAATATTGCAAAAATCAAATGCAAATATTACATTTTATGCCTCTTACCGTTTGGTTCTGAAGACGATGCGGCTGTTCTGGTAAAATATGAAATACTGTCCTTTTTTTTTTTTTTTTGAATCTGTTTCTGCTTCTTCTGTTGTTCGCGGGATTTTTTTTTTATTTTTTATCAGCCACTTATCCATCTCAGGGTTAAATTTTTTAACGTAGAATAGATCAAATAATATAATATCACCACTTACTAATACTGGCACACCACAGACTGATAACATGAAATTAGTGAATATTACCTGAATAAGGGAATCCCCCGGACCAGGAACATTTTTCACTTTTGCGACTTTTCTCCTTTTACGGTAATTAAGCCTAACGCGAAACAGACAGTAAAGGCAGTCTGATTATTAAAACGTGCATATGATTGGTGCGGTATTAACAAAAGATCGCGCAACCGAAAGATAAAAGCATAGCTGACAATTGAGTTGAAATGCTAACTCTCTTCAACCGAATTCCATATGTGAAACTGCCATAACATTCATTATATATATATATACATTACTTAGTTTTAACACTTTTACGAATTTTAACAAGTTCGGTTGAATTTTATTGCTGCCTTGGGAAATCGAACTCACATACATCTAATTAATAACAATAGTTTTTAGTTAGATACTGTGTTTGCCCATGCAACATATGGTTTTGTTTCAGTCTATACAGCATAGTTTCTGTATAAGAGGACATGTGATTCATTAATTAGTGTGTTTTTATCTCAGTTGTCTCTAATTGCACTATTTGTTGAGAAATATATTACACAGACTCCTCATACCTTATTCACTGCCATAATAAAAGTACTTATTTTTATTGCCTCTGCAGTATAGTGGCTCTTGGGGAGGGCATGTTGTTTACCACTACAAGCGACTTACTATCTCCCCACATGAACTTGTTTAAGCTTTTTTTTCATGTGTGAAGTATATGCGAAACTTTTATTGGTAACAGAAAACTAGCTCGGATGACAGTGATAATATAAAACGAGTTTTGATATGTATATAAAGTCAATATCAACAGTCCCTGATTACGAACGCGTGATGAAAGGGACAGAAAGATTTGGAACTTCCCTGGAGAACATTCGAAGTAAATACAATTAACCACTGCTTTGAAATGAAACATATGAATAAGCAATATTTACTAATATTCGTTAAGCGCCGAAATACGCAGGAAGCAAAGTTTGTGAACCAACACCAATGTGTGAATTTTTCCATTAAAATATAAAAAATAACAAAAAAGAAACAATAAAAGTTAAATACGTTTCTTTTAAAATAAAAAAATATACTTAGTCTTAAAACATTTTAAATTTGTTTTCATTATTTCACGCCCCCCCCCCTCAACAAAACCTACGGCCCCCAAGGCGGCCGCGGCCCACAGTTTGGGAAGCGCTGTCCTAGAGGACATGTATGATAAATAAGCCTTTGGCTCTCTATTTCAGTAATAAGTGATGGTTTATTTAAGTTAAGGGATATTACATCCCATATTGTTTCATAGCCGAATAAGAAACTCAAAGAGTTTCATGCAGAATATAGAAACTATATAAAATTCGGCGAGTCCAAGCGTAAGCAAATACCTGGATAGTGCAACAACTGACCCAATTGGTAGTACAACACTGAGGCAATTCATAGTAAGGGTGGAGGAAACTCCAATCGCTATTCTTGGTATTTAATGGTTTATTTGTGATGGTTTATTTATTTTCAGTTATAATGTAGATATTATTGAACAAAGAATAAAAAAACAGCAACTAAACAATACCATACTGACATCGGAGGTAGCGGTATCTCTCAGATACAAATTACTGTCAAATATCATAAACCTTTACATAACATGTATTAAACCAAACTGACAGCAAAAAATAGTGCGGAATATCACTCGCAACATATGAATGCACAGCTATTCATGACCTCCAAGCTATACACTGAATTGTGTAAGAATATTTATATTAAACATTTTGCAGGTATCTGTCAGATCAGCTGCGGAGCCCCAGAGGGTTAAAAATGAAAAACACGATTCATGGAAATCGATTCGTTTCTTCGCATAAAATACAACATGACATATGACATTTTATCTGGGGGGGAGGGGTGAATCCTTGTGAACAAGCCTTGGATGTCAAAAAAAAAAGAAAGAAAGAAAAAACGGTTTGGTACTGAAATTCTCCGAACTTTACAGTAGCACTTCGCGCATATGTTTTTCATTGTCCTGACTTGAGAGTGTAGGGCAACTCAAGGCAACTCGTAGCAAAGGCGGGGTAAGCTACAAGCACATGTATCAGTACAAAATTCAGCTATCAAATATCTTGAGGGATGTTGAGCCCAGTGATGCACCCGGATGGGGGGGGGGGAGGGCAAGTGGCCTTGGCCTCCCCAAAACAAAAAAGAAAAAACACTAGAAAATTTAAAAAAAATCTTTTCCTAATTAAAATTCATTTTTTTAATTTATGTAGAAAATAAGCATGTCGTGTCTTCCATTTCTATAGTACTTATGAACTAGCGGTCACGTAAGGTGGGAATACCCTATAGCTCTCGGGAATCACGGCCGCTGTGAACGCAAGGCGAACGAGGTAGTGCATCGGGCGGACTGAGCGCTGCCTCGTTTGCCCTCGCCCGGGTCAGAGGAGATTACGAGTATCATGTATTGGCGGTCACTGCAGATGCTCAGTCATAGGTCGTATGCAATGCGTAGTGTCTATTCTCAAATCGTCTACTCAACTCCCCCCCCCCCCAAGATTAAATCTTGAGGGTGCCACTGATTTTGCCCGTATCAGATATTAAACTGATACGGGCAAAATCTTTGCCCGTATCAGTTTAATATCTTCTCTTTCTTTTGGCTAAGAAAAGTGTGTAGTATCTGTTCTTATCAGCTTAATATGTGATGCGGGCAACAAATTGACGACTGCCCTACCTTTGCTACGAGTCGCCTGTATTGTACAACCTCAGTATCCATGGGTATCGCTTCTCAGCCCGATGTCGCTGGGTCCAGATGTAAAATGTATTTTTTATTTGCGTCACGGTGTCAGAAAAGTTTGAAAAACTCTGGGCATGAGAATAGAGTTATAATTTATACCAAGAAACGGATTGCAGTGCACTGTATTAGTAGAAACAGGAAGAATGGTGATTGCTACGTCAGTGTCAGTGGAGGAGTTTCCGGAGATACACAGTAAACATTTGTGAACTAGATGAAGCATCACTGAAAGCTGTTAAAGGATTTGTAAATGTGTAAGTCGTCGATTATTATTATTATTATTATTGCCACATGATTTTCGAACCACTCAAACTACTTACTACTCTATTCAATATCCTTTGTCTACACAGAACACCAAATCTCCTTCAACTGCGATCTTCAGCTCATTTTTTCCATGCAAATTATGTTCTCTAGCCAATTTGCGTTTATGCAGCATGAAAAACCTGAGCTTTTGAAAAAAAAAATTTTAAAAAAATCTTGTTGCCACAGTATGAGATGAGATAACTGATGTAAAGTGACGAAATACTTAGATTGGAAATGTGCAAAAGTCTATAATAATGCCAAAGGTGAACTTGATTTTGTTCTTTATACATCATTCACATATTATGAAACATTTATTTTAATGTAAGTTTCTGTAAATGCGAATACTGTTTCAAAAAAAAAATAGAAATTGCCAGTTTTTTTTCTTGTCTATGAAAATAAGGCTGTAGTTCGAAATCCTAGTCATAGCTTTGACCGCAAGCAATCTATTTGGCGAAGACCGTGACGTCAGGCAGTATTAGGCATTTCTTTCTGCGCATGACTGCGCAGATTTTTGAATGAAAGAATGATGTGCACATAAGCACATATTTAGCAATTACGTAACAAATACGTTTGAAATTTGTTAAATTATATTTCATTTATATAATTTTTTATTAATATCATCGAAAAATGAATTGAAAATGTAAAACGAATAACATAATAGGTATATAAAATTTTTTAAGACAAAATTCGAACGGCCAGCGGCCATGCTACGTTGAATACACCGAAACAGTGGATGCCACGGAATCAAATAATAAATGAAAATCTAATATTATATATATTATAATAATTATAATAAACAAAATTCCAAAAATACCTGCAAGATGTCATGAGGAATTCTATTGCATACTCAATATTACATATGTAAATATATGATATGATGAATATATCTATCAATGATGTGTCTATTTTTACTATTATGTATTTATTTGCTAGGGCATTTGATAGGATAGCACACGAAATGCTGTTGCATAAATTGGAGAAAATGGGATTCGAATATAAACTCTTGATTTGGATCAGTGGATGGTTGACAGACGGATATCAAAAAGTGGTATACAGTGGGTGTGAATCTGTAAGATTTAAGGTGGCCAGTGGTGTATCTCAGTGTTCAGTCCTTGGACCATTATTGTTCAATCTATACATTAATGACATCAGGCAGAGTCTAACGTCACATGTGCAATTTTTTTCCGATGATGCAAAGATAGATAGGGCAATCAGTGATTCAGCCTTTACTGATATTCAACACTTACAAAATGATTTGCATAGGCTGGACATTTGAGCAAAGCAAAATGACTGTCAGTTTAAAGTTATGCACTTTGACGTGATTAGAGTTCCAGCGGCATATTATATTAGTGGGATTATGCTACAGGAAACTGAATGAGGCAAGGGATCTTGGTGTATTGCTGGATAAAAATTTAAAACAATTTAAAGTTCAAAGGTCACATAGCAAAAGTTGCAAATGCAACTCAGAGGATAATTTGCGATGTTGAAGCTAATCTTGACATGTGAGGATAAGGAAGTCATTTTGCCTCTTTATAGGGCTTTGATAAGACCAACTTGGATTACTGTTCGCAGATTTGGTCTCCGGAGTTTCAAGGGGGCAAAGAAGCTGTGGAAAGGGTACGAAGAAGAGTTACCAAGATTATATCCGGATTATGGGATTTAGATTATGAGGACAGATTGCGAGTATGTGGATTGCAGACTCTGGTTAACAGGAGAAGGAGAGTGATATGATAAAGGTCTATAAACTTTTGAATGGGTGTTATAGGATATTAACTGGCGAAATTTTTCGTTATATTAAAGGTCGGGAGAGAACATGGGGGCATCCATGAAAGTTAAAATTTATCTGCAGTCGAGAAAGGGGTAATGGCTAGGTTTTTCTCCCAGCGAGCAATGAGTGAGTGGGATAATTTTTTGTTAAAGGTAGTGAGTGAATTTAAGAGAAGGCGTGACAGCTGGTTTGGGTGATTTATAGCCTCCTTCGATGAAACCTTGACTCCCTGGTGGTCTCAGAATAATGATAATAATAATAATTTTGACTGTAAACATTCTGTGTTCACCAACGTTTAATACGTGTCATCATCCATTCATGTATGAATAGAGAAATATTCATATATAATATAGTATAATATATAATATAATATAATATAGTAAAAACTCATGCAGATAAAGTAGATTAGATTTAACCGAGTCACGTTGGTTTTCGTATGTTTCATGAGCCTCATCTTTATGAAAGAGGCTTGTTTACGTAAATAAAAGAAGTTTGCATTCCTGTGTTCCGCCCCAAATAAATAAACTAATTGACAAATAATGTCAATCATTTAGGTCACAAAAAAGCAATCTCTTAAACTGATGTATAGAAAGTTAGAAAAGGTGTACAATAGACTAGAAATTTAATTTTTAGTAAATAATAAATATTTTTTGAAGAATCGTTTATTTCGATGTTTATAAATATGACATATAAATTCTTAAAGGGCTTGACTAATTTATGTTAATCAATTAGATTTGGAAATAAATATACTTATTTCATTTTGAATGTTTGTACAATACAGTTTTATTTGGTCTCAGACAAGTTCAGTTTTCTGTTCTCATTATTTCGATTATACTATTAAATGGCGAAGGTTACATTTCAAGATTTTCTAAAATAATAATAATAAATTGTAAAAATATCCGTAAATAACTTAATACATGCTTTAATTTTAAATAAGAGTGTTGTATTTCTTCCCATACAGTTTATAAGAACTGTATCTACATGAGAGCAATAGATTTTTCATTTAAAAACTGAAATTAAAAAAAAAAAAAAAAATGTGATTATTTGGCCTTTTGCAGCTTCGAAATGCCATGAATTTTCAGGTCTTTACGTCAATCGACGGATTAAATATCCGTTAATTTTTTGATCATAATAATAATTTATGAGTTCAACAAATCTTCATCATCGGCCTGTGGAATAAGATAGGCTGAGAGTCAGCAGATAGTAGGAGAGGAAATAAAGATAGAATGCATAGTGGTAGAGTAGGGAAAAGAGGCCTCAGCTGACCTGTTTTAGCTGTTTACCCCCAGGGGTGTTTCTAAAACGGTCGTTGATTTTTCACTTTAGAAAAAAAGGAAAATTCCTAAAAAGGAAACATGTAACAAAAACATGAAGTACAGAGAAAAGTAAAGGAAACCTGAAGAGAGAATAGAAAAGTGAACTTAGAGGTGGGGGAAGGATCTGACCCGAGTGATGTAGCTCACAAGGAGCTGCACCGCCTCGATGTAAGCCTTCGCTGCTCAGGTTCTCAGGCCCTCCCCCACCTGTGGGAACTAAAGAACAGTGAAGCTATGGACGAGAAACCACAAGATGGTTAGTGTGCCTTTCGTTTGTTATGGGCCGTCATTATTCTTTTGGCCACCTCACTTCCCTTGAACAAGTCTAGCTTACAGAGAGCTACGTAGAACGTCGATGCCACCACGTCATCAATGTCCAGAACTCCATGTACCTGCTCAGGGGTGATTTCACTGATGTCTTCAATGAAGAAAGAGGTCACCCCACTTGGCACTGAAGATGTTAGGACTATATTTCTCTGTGAGGAGGAGTTCGGGTTCTCCTAATTTCCCCATTGCTTCTTGAAACTTTTCCGCCACGTCAGGGGTACTTCTAATACGATGCTTTAGAGTCTCCCCTGCTTTTGCGTGAGGAGTGGTCTCTCATTCTTCTGTTGTAGGCTTCAATTTTTTTGTATCCATTTCCTCAGGACTGATTGCTCTTTTGAAGGGAGTGTGGTTTGTCTCCATACTTGTTGTTTCGTTTTCTTGCTCTTTGTCTTCTGCAGTGGTTTTAGCAGCTTGTTTTTTGGTTGTTTTATCTTTGCTGCTTGTTTCTGCAGTCTTGATTATGGCGGTATTTTTTTTCTTGTGGCTTTCCTTAGTTGTTGTGATGGTATGGCTTTCTGCTGCATCAGGTGCGGCCTTCAAGTTTGGAGAATCTTCCTTTTCTACATTTTTAGCATCACCTGGCGGTGTTGCTGTGATAGCACCTCCCATCCTTTCTGTAAGTGTTCTTGATGGCAGGTGTCCACTTTGTGGTCTGTGTCACCACATTTCAGGCAGGCCGCCTCACACTTATCCTGGTTGTGGCCTGCTTTGAGGCAGTTCTTACACTTCACTGGAGGGCAGTCCGCCCCAAGATGAGTGAAGGCATCACACCTGAAGCATTGCTTCTTCATGCCAGGGTACTTTATCATTACCCTGGCGGATCCAATAACAATAAAGTTGAAAACGGGCGTCTCGAGGGAGATATTGACTTCGCCCGACTTCCATTTGGGGTTGTCTGCGTCATTTAGAACTTGTACATTGCGTACAACGCCCCGTTTCCCGAATACTTCGTGGATAATCTTTTCATCGGTTTCGATGTATTCCAAAGGGAATCTGGGGATCTTAAGTAATTTGGTAATGCTCCGTACCAAAAATAGAACAATTTTTTTTCCATTGCATTCGAATCCTCCAAGTAATTTGTCTCTTGTTTGTGCACTTCTTACAACTAAGTGCTATCTCGCTAATCCGAACCTCTTTAGTCCGAACCCTCCAGTAATCCGAACTGCGGTTTGAAAGAAAAAAGTTATGTATTATTATTTTGTGTGCTATTATTTTATTTAATAATTATTATTTTAACTATTATTATTTATTTTATTATTATTACAGTACAGTATTTTTTTCATACTGTGGATTGTACGGTTATACTGGAGAATATAGTACGTACTGTATTGTCGGCATGAATCACCGCTGTCGTTAAAAACTGTGGCCTTCTAGAATTTACCAAGATAACTACGGTGATGAACAAAAAGAGGAAATTCAAAACGTGCATAATTTGGTTAAAAATATAAATTCAGATGTTGAAATTTCAAAAACAGATGTTACGTAATGGATCACAGGTAGAACCGAAAGTGAATTCGATTTCAAATCAGATGCTGAAATTATAAATTTGACGCTACAGAATGAATTAGAAGACAATGATGACGATAAAGAACTCGATGAAAAGAAGAAAAAAAGTAAATCATGAAGAGGCAAGTTGACAGTTTTAATGAGTGCAAGAATGAGCTAAGCAGAATGATACGCCATTCCACAATATTTTATCTAATAAAAATACTTTTTTGTGTGTTATTTGTTGAAACTTTTTTTTTGTGTGTTGTGTACAAGAAAGTGATATTTTTTACGCAAATTAAGTTATGTACTGAACTACGCAATTTTATTAAATCAGAATACTTAACAATACAGATATATACAAACTAAATTTTTTACTAAAATAAACTTGTGTACTGTATTATTTTTTAAGTTTTACATTACAGTACAGTACAGTAGCTTTTTTCTATCAGTTACTTCATTTAATTACAGAATTAAATTGATGTACCATTAGAATCTTATTATTTTTGTCTTAAACGCTAGTTATTGCGGTTTCTCGGGGGAAAATTCGCTAATCCGAACTTTTCACTAATCCGAACGAGCACGGTTTTTATTAGTTCCGATTAGCGAGATACCACTGTACTTGGAAACGACCACTACGAAAGGGAGTAAAACCGAAAATCTGGTCAGCACCGACGCATTCGATGAGGGCTTTAGCCAAACATCGAGGTTGTAGGTCGGCTTCAACTTCGATGCCGAGGGTCCGCGTACGCGGCAAAACATTGGCCATAGCTGGTGAGGGGGGACTTATATTATTCCCACCACCACCGAGTGTTTAATATTACCCCAGTCAGGGGCTTTCTCTATCTGTTGCTGGTCTGTTATATATCACGAATGCCTGGTGGGATCCGTATTCGATATTAACTTTACAGAGCAGATACTACAGTCTTACTTCGATACAAAATTAATAACGGAAAAAACTCACGTACAAAGATTATTTAATAGTATAATTTTCGCCTGTGTGTCACAGGCATCTTCAGTACATTAAGCTCAAATTAAACAATAACTGACAATTCCAAAAAGCGGCACCTAAGTAGCTGGTGTAAGATAACTAAAAAGGTCAAATAAGCAGTTAGCCTTTTTAGATCTTCTAATTCTTCGCCAACCAGATGGTAACCTACATTTCTCAGTTTATAGAAAGAAGACTCATACAGGCCATTATATCCAAGCGGAATCTCATCACCATCCCAGTCAAAAGGCAGGAACTATTAAAACACTGGTTCATCGGGGCCACTCCTTTTGTTTTTCAGACGATCTTTTACAGAAAGAACTGCAATATATAACTTCTTCCTTTCTATCTAATGGTTATAAGAATTGCTTCATTAAAAGAACTTTGAGTAGTTTTAATATGTCTTCCTCTTCAAACACAGAAGAAATAACGCGCATTACTATCCCTTATGTACAAGGCATCAGTGAACGTATAGCAAAAGTTTTAAAACCACTGAATATTTTTGTTGCCTTTCGACCGTTTAGAAAAATCTCCACCTTTCTCCCTTCTCCTAACGACAAGCTTCCACATCTTAATCATCCAGGTGTGGATGATTAAGATGTGGAAGATTCCGTGCTCTTGTGGATTATCTTATTTCGGACAAACGGGAAGATCTGCTTCTATTCGGCTAGAAGAACACCAATCTTACATTGAATATTTTAAACCTGAAAAGTCTGCACTTGCAGAACATGCCATCTTCACTAGATACAGAGTTCATTGGAGAAAGACAAGAGTTCTTCACAAAAGTCAGTTTCTCATGGAACGCCTTTATAAAGAAACATGTGAAACTCTACTTCATTCTCCTAACTTAAACAGATCCGGTGGCTTACATCTATCCCCTTTATGGGAGATAGTACTTTACAAATCAACTAATCTTTCCTAACCTTTTTATTGTATTGATTTTTTTTTATATTTTTTTATTTATTTTTATTTTTATTTTTTTAGGAAAGTTATTGACCTTTTTAGTTATCTTACACCAGCTACTTAGGTGGCGCTTTTTGGAATTGTCAGTTATTGTTTAATTTGAGATTAATGTACTGAAGATGCCTGTGACACACAGACGAAAATTATACTATTAAATAATCTTTGTACGTGAGTTTTTTCCGTTATTAATTTTGTATCGATATGTCTACTCACGGTATACCTCTTTTTAAACTTACAGTCTTACTTAGTATGCAAAACTTTGTAAGAACAGATACTACACTTTGATCTTAGCCAAAAGGCCGAGAAGCGATGAAAAGGGAAATGGTACTCAGGAAAAGGCATAGAATTACTAATGCATTTTGCCAATCCTTAAAAAAAAATTAAAGAAATCGTAATGAAACAAGTGTTTGTAAACGGTTTTACTAAAGTATTTTAGTTATCCTATAATAAATAAACATCGCTGAATTATGAAAATTGCCTTATTAGAATCGAAATAATTTTTGAAAATTTAAATTGACAGTGGGACTTGGAGAAAAAGAATTAGGATCACCGTTGCAGAATCAAAAGGTACTGGTGGCATTGTCCGTAAATAAAGATGCAGTTCAGTTCTGTTTTTTTTTCCCTAAAACATGCTAGGAAAATAAATTCTATCATTTGTTAATATTTTACTTGAATATTATCGAATTATTTAGAACTAAGATAGAAACCCGAAATCAATATTTGTTCGCCAGCTGTAACAAGGGTTACAGCTGGCGCCTTCCTCGTGAACAATGAACACATCATAATAAATAATAATAATAATAATAATAATATTATTATTATTATTAAGAAAGACATCCAGGGAGGAACTCGTCGAGCTACGCCTCACGCTGTCATATTTTTTCTTGAATTCATTCACACGGCTTGCACACACAACATCCAATGGCAATCCATTCCAATCACGTACCACTCTAGGCGAGAATATTCTAGTCCTAATCCCTAATCCTTAGTGGTATTCACAGCTTCCAAGGATGCTCTGTTGTCCTTACCCGATCTTCCATAAAATGAAAAATTACATCAACCGAAATCCTGCAAGCCCCTTTCTGAAGTTTGTAAGTCTCAATCACATCACCCCTCTTTCTCCTGTTTGCTAGTGTCTGCAGTTTACAAATTCTCAATCTGACTTCATAATCAGTATTCCACACTCCTGATATCATTTTTAACACTCTCTCCACTGTATCACAATCACAACGAAAACAAGAAGACCACACCTGCACACAATAGTCCAAATGAGGTCTTATCAGCGCCTTGTAAAGAGGCAAAACGACCTCCTTATCTTTACATATTAAAGTTCGCTATTCTCTCGGAGACTTTGATATAGATGGGATGTGATTATAGGATTATAGATTAGTTTATTGACTAGACCGATGTCACCATTACCAGATTTGTCGGCTGATGTAGAGAATGTTTTGCAACTCGATGTGACTTTGTTCAATTCAAATTCTGTTCTCCACCTGTATTCTTGGATGAACACTCCATCAAGGTTTGTAGTCTAAGCTCAAGTACAAAGTTCACGAAATTTTCCAGATTTCAAGAGAGTACGACATTGTGAGTAGATATATGATGAGTTGGTTTCTCCAGAGTTGAGTTTGAGTCTTCCTCCTTCAGCTTGTGGGTTTCCTTGAAGGCATTCACCAACATGCTTCATAACTTCTCTTTGAGGAAAAGCAGTGGAGGTCTCACAACATAAGTTTTCTGCATCTTTTATTCCTGTCGTAATCATATCGGGTGATTGGTCGTAACATGCTTCACCAGCCACGTTAACGTACTGGGAATATACCTAGCGTTTCCGGTGGGAGGGGCCACCAATTGTGAGATGTGGCTTGGTTTTTTTTCTTCGCACTCTTAGACTTAAAGTAATTTTCTTACACAGCAGGGTCTCACTTTTATTAACATTAAGATACTAGAAATTTCTCTAATATTAAAAAAAAACGGGATTTTCCTTAACTTCGTATCGGATGAGACCATTTCTTTTTCTCTCTGTTACTATTATAAAGTTAGCAAAAGTGAGATGATTAAAAAAACAAAAAAACTTGATCAGTCATTGACTACACTTCAGAAATGCAGTACAAGAATTGGTTGTGTTTATGCACCATAGCATAAACACACACAGCTGATTGTGTTTTCTGATAAATGCACAGCACGTATTACATATGAAAAGTGCAATTACGTTCATTGTACCTTCTCGAATAAGATCAGAAATAAAAGGCGAACGGACACAAGAACCCTCCAACCACACACAAAATTACTCACGTATTGGCAGAAGTGTTATCTTGGACCTGCTTTGTACCGATTATCTCGCCATTGGATACTAACTAATCGTTACACGAGGAATACCTATATGTTCTAGTTAGTCTTAATGTTGATATCAATAACTACAAGACTAAGAAAGAAAGTTATGGGATTTCATGTCTTTCATCATCGGTCTTTGGAGTATAAAGAGTGCTGAGGGTCAGCAGGTAGTAAGAGGAGAAGAAAACGAAAGGTAGAATATGATACTAGGAGGTAATTAAGAGGCCTCAGTCGACCTGTTTAGTTATGTAATTTACGCGATTTATCTGCAGAATTTCTGACTTTAAATCCCTGGTTTCTGATAGCCGGGCGAGAGTACCATACAATGTCATTTGTTCTTCTTCGTTTAGGTTCAAAAAAAGACCCTTTAGCTGTTCTGGGGTAAGCGCACTTATGTCGTCGATGAAGAGGTCCCCCCATTAGAGATTTATGGCATTGGGACCTGTCTTACCGGTGAGAAGGAGCAGAGGCTTCCCTAGTTCATCAACTACTGTCCGGAGTTTCTGTCTGGTCTCGGGGTTTCCGCTGAAGATGTTTACTATTGCGTCTCCCGCTGTGACAGTGGGGATGTCTGTTTCCTCAGGTTCTTCTGACGGGGTTATAATAACCAGTTTTGACTTTTTTTTCATCTCTTTCCTCTGTGTTTCCTGAGCGTTTTGACATGGCATTAGCGATCTCCATTTCTTCCTCTTCTGTGTCTTCTTTGAATTTTTCTACAGTAGAATCTTCTTTTTTGTTGTGATTCTTCTTTTTCTTCTTCTGTTCTAAAGTTTCTGTAGCGGTGGCTTGATTTCCTTCTGCCGTTGTCTCGACATGTGCGTCCTTCCGAGTTGGGAACTCCTCCTTTTCTGTGGATTTCCAGAAATAAAGAAATAAAGCTTTTCAAAAATTAGCTATAGAATTACAGCCAATAATTCAGGCAACGCAAGACGTTGCTGACTATAAGGGTGAATCAAAATGCTTTTATAATCCCTGCTATCTGATAAGGTTGCTGTGTAAGGAAAAGTTTATAAGCTAAGTGCTCTGCCTGAGTGGATGTGATTTAAAGATCTTCATTTGGAAGTAGGATGGCCTTGGGACTCCTATATTTGGACAAGTCTGTTCCATCATAATTTTCTGCTTGTTGTAATAATAATTTGTGAGTTCAACAAATCTTCATCTTAGGCCTGTCGAGTAAGATAGGCTGAGAGTCAGCAGATAGTAGGAGAGGAAATAAAGATAGAGTGCATAGTGGTAGAGTAGGTAAAAGAGGCCTCAGTTGACCAGTTTTAACTGTTTGCCCACCAAGGGCGATTCTAAAACGGTCGTTGATTTTTCACTTTAAAAAAAAGGAAAAATCCTAAAAAAAAAACATGTAACAAAAACATGAAGTACAGAGATAACAACACTATAGATTGGACTGGAAACCAAAATAGAAAGGCGGGCTTAGAGGTGGGGGAAAGGGTCTGGCCTGAGTGATGCAGCTCCCAAGGAGCTGCACCGCCTCGCTGATCGGGTTCTCCCACACCTGTGGGAACAAAAGAACAGTATAGCTATGGACGGGAGACCACGAGATGGTTATTGTGACTGCCATTTGTTATGGGCCGTCATTATTCCTTTTAGCCACCTCACTTCCCTTGCTAATAATAATTTGTGAGTTCAACAAATCTTCATCATCGGCCTGTAGAGTTAGATAGGCTGAGAGTCAGCAGATAGTAGGAGAGGAAATAAAGATAGAGTGCATAGTGGTAGAGTAGGTAAAAGATGCCTCAGTTGATCTATTTTAGCTGTTTTATGCCCTCCCAGGGGCGTTTCTAAAACGGTCGTTGATTTTTCACTTTAGAAAAAGGAAAAATCCTGAAAAGGAAAACATGTAACAAACAGAAAGTATAACATAAGTATCGAGAAAGCCAAAGGAATGGAAAACTAAATTTAGAAGTGGAGGAAGGATCTTCCCCGAGTGATGCAGCTCACAAGGAACTGCACCGCCTCGCTGTAAGCTTTCGCCGCTCGGGATCTCAGGTCCTCCCTCACCTGTGGGATCTAAAAACCAGTGAAGCTGAGTACAGAAAACCCACAAAGTGGTTACTGTGTCTTTCTTTTGTTGTGGGCTGTTAATATTCTCTTGGCCACTTCACTTACCTTGACCATGTCCAGTTTGCAGAGAGCTATAAAAAACGCCGAAACTGCCTCCTCATCTAAATCCATAGCTACCTCTACTTGATCAGGGCTGATTTTGCTGATGTCATCAACGAAAAGGTCACCCCATTTTGCACTGACAACATCAGGTCAATGCTTCCCTGTAAGGAGCAGTTCAGGTTCTCCTAATTTTGCCATCGCTTCTTTGAATTTATCCACCACCCCAGGGATACCTCTAATAAGATGGCTTAGAGTCTCCCCAGCTTTTGCATGAGGGACCTCTGGGTGAGCGGTCTCAGATACTTGAGCTGTTTTTGGTGTTATCAACTCTTCTTCTTGTGGGCTTAATGGCCGCTTGGAAGTGTTGGCATCTGCCTCCATATTTTCTTCTTCCTTGTCTGAATTGGCTATATCTATATCTATATTAGTATTTGTAGCTTCTCTTTCTTCTACTGTAGTTATATCGACTGTCTCTTCTGTGTGGTTTTTACTGCTCGTTTCTGTTGTGGAAATTTTTTTTTCCTTACGGTTTTGCTTGGTTGTCTTAGAGGTGGAGGGATGGCTTTCTGTAGCATCAGGAGTGGCCTTTAAAGGTGGAGAAGTTTCCTGTGCTGAGCTATTTCCATTGCTTGGTGCAGTTGCAGGTGTGATTGCACCTCCCATCCTCTCTGCCAGGGTTCTTGATGGGCATGTGTCCACTTTGTGGTCAATGACCCCGCATTTCAGGCAAGCTGCCTCACATTTTTCTTGATTGTGGCATTTTCTTGAGTTAAGTGCAAAAACTTGGAGGCAGTTTTTGCACTTAACTCTCGGACACTCTGCCCCAAGTTGAGTGAAGGGACCACATTGGAAACACTGTTTTTTTACGCCAGGGTAGTTAATCATTACTCTGGCGGATTCGATAACAACAAAGTTGGGAACGGGCGTTTGAATCTCGAGGGAAATAATGACCTCGCCCGACTTCCATTGAGGGTTGTCTGCATCTTTCAGGACTTGTATGTTGCATACAACGCCCCATTTTCAGAACACTTCATGGATGACTTTTTCATCACTTTGGATATATACTCCAAGGGGAATCTGTGGATTTTGAGCAGTTTGATAATGCTCCCCACCATAAATGGAACAATTTTTTCCTTTCCATTACATTGAAAGCCTTCGAGTAATTTGTCTCTAGTCTCGGCGCTCCTTACTACGACTTGGTATCTGCCATTACCAAAGGGAGTGAATCCAAAAATCTGGTCCGCAACGACGCTGTCAATGAGGGCCTTAGCCAAAGGTCGGGATCTCAGGTCGGAGTCAGTCTCGATGCCCAGAGTCCGCGTGTGCGGCAAAACATTGGCCATAGCTGGCGAGGGGGGGGCTTAACTAATCCCACCACCAAGTGTTTATTATTGCCCCTGTCCGGGGTTTAGGAAGATCTGTAAATTTCCGATTGAATATCGTGAACCCAGATGGGAGTCCTACCGATATTAACGGTTAAGAACAGATTTTGTTTGAGTACCTTGATTTGTTCAAAACCTAACCCATCGTTAGACGTCCTCCATGACCAGGGCATTGCTTAGCCAAGGCCGTTTGGAGGACATACTCACTGATAAAGCACAGCTAGTCGAAGTTTTCGGCCTCCGCCTCTACTTCTCAAACTATACTTTATACCTTTTGTAAATTACCATCTTGGATCTATAAAACTCCCATTGGTCTGCGTTCGTCCCTGCCCGTTCTGGCCACTGTATGAGTCAGAGGGGTTTTTAGACTGCAGGCCTGGGAGTCCTGGTGAAACTTATGGTCTTGAAGGTAGGAGGCAGAAAGGAAAGTGAAGAAAAAACTGGTCTTGAAGAGGGTGGGAGTAGTGGGTTACAATTAAAACATTTGGGTCAAGGATCTAACTAGCAAAGGTGCCAGTCCCTTATCTAGTTTCTGTTCACCGTGCAATCTACCCCACTTACGTGGGTTTGCCCGTAGAGTGTCCGGTGAACAGGAGTTACAAAAAATTAATACTTTTTTTAATTATTATTATATCTAATATTAGTTAATTCTAAGTCTATATATATATATATATACTCACTTATTAGCTTTCAATTAATCATTTCATTAATAAACAATAAACTATAAACTATAAGCTATTCCTCAGTTATTTCTGGGTAAGGTTACTAACATGCTTACACTAATACAATTGTTTTGGTATTTTTTATTTTATACTTTTTTTATTAGTTTTTTATTCTATCATATACACATATATACATACGTACACATATATAAATATATACACGCACACATATACATATATATAAAAAAATTTTTTTTTTTTTTTTTTTCCTTCTGCACATATTCTATAATAAGCTAATAAGTAAGGTTAGTAGGGTTAGTAAAAGGTTCCAAAATCATACCTTTAGAGCACTTGGTGGCTTTGTAGTTCTTTCATCTCAGAGGCCATTTTCATGGTCGCCCGAAAGTGGTCCCTTCCTCCGCGATATAGGGTCCCAAAGTCCTCCATATTCTAAAGTCCCTGCAAGAAAAGCTTTTCAAGATCCGTTAATTCCAATGTGTATTTTATTGTATGTTTTTGTATATTAAAAATAACATCGCAGTTGTCCCTCATGTATGTTCGCTAAAATGGGAGGTGTCACCATTTTTTGGTGAAATTATACTCTCCCATTAGCGTGAGGTTAAGAACAGATACTACAAAATGCTAGTCTCCATCAATTGAAAATTTACAATCAATTTAGGAAATATACTTCAACATCCACTAAAACTCAGAAATTAAGTAATTAAGTAACGACATCTTGCTTAAGAAAAACTTTACTGCTGAAGACTGCAGGACGAATTCTAGACGCAAGACGCAAGACGTTGCTGACTATAAGGGTGAAGCAAAATGCTTTTTTAATCCCTGCTATCTGATAAGGATTGCTGTGTGAGGAAAAGTTTATGAGCTAAATGCTCTGCCTGAGTGAGTGTGATTTAGAGATCTTCATTTGGAAGTAGGTTGGCCTTCGGTCTCCTGTATTTTGAGAAGTCTGTTTCATTATAATTGGCTGCTTGTTGCACTAATTCATTTGGATGTGAAGAGGATACTGAGAAGAACTTTACTGCTGAAGACTGCAGGAAAGAGTAGATGTAGGGGATATTTGTATCCCGGTGGAGTTGGACATTTCTGACATACCATGGTGCGTCGTTCAAGATCATTCGGAGACATTTGTTTTACACTTTCTGTAGTTTGAGGATATTTGTACTTGAGGTGTGGCTCCAGGCTGGGGAAGCATAAGTAATAATGGGTCGAATCATCAATTGATAAAGGAGCAGTTTTATTTTGGTATCCAGCTTGCTATTCCTATTGATAAGAGGGTAAAGCTGTGCAATGACTCTTGATGCTTTCGAACATGAGGCTTTTATATGTGATATCCCCCAAAGATGTCATCTTTGGGGGATATTGGGTTTTTAGTGAAAAGCATGGCGATACTCTTCTGAGGGTTTACTTACAGTCTCCATTCCGAGAACCAGTGCTCTAATCTCTGCAGGTTTTCTTGCAGTTTCTCGGTGACAAGGTGCAGTTTAATAGATCTGGCTAGTATAGCTGTGTCGTCTGCGTATAGGGCAATAATGGATGACATTGGATTGTGGGGAATGTCCGCCATATAAATAGCGAAACGTATCGGTGCCAGTAGGGACCCTTGAGGAACTCCTGCCAAGATGCGTCGCTGGGTAGATAATATATCATTTAGTTTGACTTGCATTCGTCTGTCACTAAGAAATGACTTTATGATTTGGACTAGATCTAATGGAATGCCAGCCAAAATCAACTTGTTTAGCAGTCCAAAGTGCCATAATTTGTCGAACGCCTTTACTAAATCAAGAAAAACTGCTCCGGTGTATTGATGCCAATTATAACTTGTGATAATGAATTCTATTAGTCTATGAATTTGTTGGGTGGTACTGTGAAATTGGCGAAAACCAAACTGTTCCCAAGGAAGGATGTTTAATTTTTTTACTGAAAGTTGAATTCTGGAAAGGATAGCTTTTTCTGCTATTTTGCCCAAATTAGATATCAGACTTATGGGACGATAACTTTGAGGCTGCTAAGGATCCTTGCCTGGTTTGTATATAGGAACTACGTCTGCCAACTTCCATGCAGAGGGGAAGTACCTAAACCTGAACATAGCATTTATTATTGTTGTGAGATATACGATGGGCTTTCGGGGTAGCAGTTTAATAACTTTGTTGGAGATGCCGTCAGGCCCTGGAGCTTTTTTATTCTTTAAATTCTTTATAATGTCATAAATTTCATCTGCGGAAGTAGGTGTGAGTTGGCTGGTACAGGTATCAGGCCGTTTTAACACGTGTCTGACGTGGCGGTAGACTTTGTAAATATGATTGAAATTTAGATTATTGTATGAAGGGCTACACTGTTTTTTATATTTTTAGCTATAGTTTCGGCTTTTTTTGCTTCTGTGTAAACAATGTTCAGGTCCGATTTGAGAGGAGGAAGAGATTTGTTTTTGTTTTTGATGTTTCTCAGGAACTTCCAAACGGATTGATCACCAGGTGATATGGAGGCTAATTTATCTTCCCATAGTTTGTTTCTATGGACTTTAAGTGCATCTCTCACTGCACTGTTCATTTTGTTGAGATATTTCTTGTCTTGGGGCGCTCTGGTGTTGTGGTATCTTTTTCTTGCTTTATTTTTCTCCCTGATTAAGTTCATTATGTCATCTGGTAGTCGTTTAGGCTTGAAGGCAACTGAATTTGAGGTGATAGATGCTATGGCTGTGTTGATTTGATCAGTAAGTTTATTGACTGCAGAATCAATTTCTTCCTTGGAATTAATATGAGGGATGGGATCAATGTAGTTTGGAAGTATTTTGGATAGTTTTTTCCAGGGAATGAAGGTATGAGGCTAATGGGGAAGATCCCTCTGATAACCCAGTTGGAGCAGAATAGGATTGTGGTCTGATGATAACTCATTCAATAATTCCAGGGAGTACTGTAGGTTGACATTCTGAAGGACAGCTATATCCAAGACGTCGGATGAGCCAGTAGGACTGTGGTGAGTTGGCACTGAGGGACCAGCCACAGTTGCGCAAATAAAGAGGATGCGGCCATTCCTATTTATAGACCTACTGCTCCAGGCGTGATATTTTGCGTTAAAATCTCCTGCAATAATAATCGGCAGTTTAATACCGAGGATAGCATCCAGATCTGTGGTCAGCAATGTTTTTGATGGTGGGTTATAAGCAGAATATATTTTTATGTTTCCGATAGAGTTTGTGATGACATTGATACCTGTAAGTTCGAGATTGGTGGTGGTAGGGATGGCTACAGCATGATGATTGATGTGATTTTTAATGAGGATGGCTGTGCCACCACCTCTGTTATCCAGTCAGTGATTCCTGTAGAGTTGATATCCTTTGAATTTAGGATTGTCAGCAGGTCTTAGATGAGTCTCATTAATTAATAATATATCCGGATTATATCTGTCATTGAATTCCTGCACTTCTAGTATTTTATTTTTAAGGCCGTTGGCATTCCAGGAAATAATCATTAGAGAATCTGGGGTAAATTTTTTCCTATGCATTGGAGAGTGCAGATAAAATGAACTGTATTTGCTGCAAGAAACCTTTTTGTAGTGCTTAGTGGTGGATTTGCGTTACTGAAATCCTGTAACATATTTACGAGAGAAGAGGTGATGATGGCTGTTATATTTGAATGTGGATTTGTCATATTCTGGTCATGGATTGCTTTTTTGGGGCGGGCCATATCAGAATATGTTCTTGGTTGGTGTTGAAGATTTATTTTCTTGGGGGACTCAGTTGATGGTGGGTGAACACCTGTCATCTTGTTCAAGCTAATAGGAGCCTGATGAACTTGAGCTTCTGGGGCTTTCGTTTCTGTCAGTGAGGTAGACTGACTGATTAACTCAGTTTGTCTGTTTTTTGGGTGGCAAATGCACCCTCTGTAATTTGCAGGGTGGGGGCCACCGCAATTAGCACACTTAGCCGGGTGGTTTTTGGCTTGGAGCAGGTATATGTGGGGTGGGTGTCACCACATTTCAGACATCTGTATTGAGCTTTGCACAACTTCTGGGTATGACCAAATTTTTGGCATCTATGGCACTGCCCAGAAGAGGCCCTCTTCCTAAGTGGTTCTGGTGAGACCTTAAGCCCACAGATTGTCTTCAAGTTATAAATATCTTTATAGATGTTGTGTATTTCCACCAATACTAGAGGTATAGGGGTCTTGTTAGATCTATACATTCTAATGACTTTGATGGGAGGCAGATCTTGCATGTTGAGGTCAGCAGCTATTTCAGGCTGTTTCAATGTCTTCAGATACTCCTCGGAGTACCACTTTAAAATTTTTCTCCGAGGTAAGTGTGAAGGTATGATATTGTATACCTCTTGTGTCCAACTCTTTAGTTAGATTTCTGAAGTCAGACACTGTAATGGGCTGAATTTTGATGCCCTCCTCTGTGTTCTTGGCAGTGGAGTAATTTATCTGCAGGTTGGCCATGGTGGTTCTTAAGGCTGTCCATCTCTGCTTTTCCCTAAGAATGACTGGAGGCACCTTTTCATTGGTGGAGGCAGAGGAATCTGTGTTGGGGGCATCTTCATCCATGCCATTTTCATTTACTGACTCCGAGGCGAGAGTTTTGCATTTTTTATGCGCGTGCCTCTCTTCTTGATCCGAATGAGTAGAGTCAGAGATAATTGGACTTAGTTTTTCCTCCATTTGAGGAACATCTTCATTTTGATCTTCATCAGTTTCGGTAAAGAGTAAAGATTCAGGAAGCCGGGCCATTCAAGCTCGAACTTCTTAAGGAGTTTCTTTACGAAGCTGAAAGCCAGTCCTTTATCTAGAGAGTCTATAATGATATCAGGATCTATCAAGTTTGATGGCCATTGTAGCTTAAATTTCCTTTGCAGTTTATTTACAAATATGAGCGCTGGCTCTCCATCCAGCGAATCTGTGAGGGCGTCCAAATCTAACACATTGATCACTGACAGTTTGCGTATAAACGCAAGTAAATGGATCTGAAATAGATACGCTAACAATGGCGATTCTAACGGCTGTTAGGCCTAACGAATATTCTTTAACCTATCTATTGTATAGGTTAAAGGTCATGAGTAGCTGTTTCGAGTGATATTCTGCACTTTTTTTGCTGTCAGTTTGGTTTAACACATGTTATGATGTTATAAAGGTTGATGATGTTTGACAGTAAATGTTATCTGAGAGATACCGCAACCTCCGATGTCAGTATAGTATGGTTTAGTTCTTTTTTTAAATTCTTTTTTCAAGGATTTCTAGATTGTAACTGAAAATAAATAAATCATCATGTATTACTGAAATAGAGAGCCAAATGCTTATTTTTATCATACATATCCTCTAGGAAAGTGGTTCGCAAACTTATGGATATAAAGGCCCCCCTTGGAAAAATTAAAATATTTCATTGCCCCCATCGAAAAATAAATCATAATACAGATATATATTATTATAATATTTATTGTATTTATATTCAATACAAAACATACACAGCGAATATCGCAAAAATGAAATGCAAATATTACATTTTTAGCATCTTACATAAACATTTGACATGGCACAGTCTTAAAACATTTTAAATTTGTTTTCATTATTTCACGGCCTCCTCAACAAAACTAACGGCCCCCAAGAGGGCCGCGGCCCACAGTTTGGGATTTGCTGCTCTAGGAGATGTGCTTTACTTTATGGAAAATGCTTCGGACACAGCTCTTGAGCTTGACCCACCTTTGCTACGAGTTGCCCAGTATGGCACTGCTTATGCTTGCGCAGCGGAAACGTTTAGTTTCTATATTTTCGGCACGAAACTCTTGAAATAATATTGAAATAATGTTGGATTCAATATTTATCATACATATCCTCTAGGAGATATGCTTTACATTTATAAAAAATACTAAGGAAAGATTTCTGTAGCTTGTTCCACCTTTGCAACGAGTTGCCCAAAGTTGTACTACTTGTGTTTGTTTACGTCGAAACGTTTAGTTTCTATATATTTTTCGACTCGAAACTCTTGTAGTTTCTATATTTGGCTATGAAATAATCTTGGATTCAATATTCACTTAAGTTTTACCATCATGAATCATATTTTCAATGTTGGTTCTTTTTTGTTTTGCATTTTAGCACATACTAGTAATGAATGTATCTCTCAGATATATCTCATCCTACGCTGCAAAATTACGACTCGACCTCCCGAGTGTTAACAGAAAGAGCCATACTGGTTCGTTTTGGCGATGTAAACTTGAATCTGCAAAGTGGATATTAGATCCAACAATATTTCAAGCCGAATGTTTGTAGAAGATATGAAAATTTCGTAAGTTGACCTGAGAGCTTACGAGAATACAATTCTCTGCTTCCCCGAATTCCATCGCTGCGAGGTGCAAGTCACGCAACTTGGGCTCCCGTACATTGTGTTCTAGTAAACTCCAAGGGTCTTCTTCTCTCTTCCATCATCTATGTGGATGATGATGAGGTCGAATGAACTCTTTCCACTCCTGTCTGTCCCAGGAGAGTCAGAACAATTCTGTCCACTTTGGTGTCGCTTGTTGTGATTTGGTTTTCAGGGTTTTTTCATCATGTATTTCTACAAATCCAGAGTTAACTCCAAGGTTAACTCTGGATTTGTAGAAACGTTCATTGTATCTACAAATATTCAGCTTTGGAGTAATATTGGGTCTTATATCCACTTTGCAGATGTAATTTTACATCGCAGAAATGAAGCTGTATGGCTCTTTCTTTTTGTAATAGACAATTGATAAGTTTTAAATTGCACTGTTCTGAGTGGTTCTCGGTTATCAGGTCGACTATAGCAGAGCTCTATTCGGGTAACCCTCATAATGGCCCCAAAGTAGCGATGAGGGAAATTCTGATATGCCAAAGAGAATATGTAAAGTGCTTCCATTTAACACTCGGGATGTCACATCTGATCTGACAGTTAAATACTAATTGTTAACATGAATATTCTTTAACCTATCTATTGTATAGATTGAAGATCATGAGTAGCTGCGCGTGAGTATATGATGAGTGCTATTTCGCACTCATAATATTTCGCACGAAATGCAAGACTGTGCTTGGATAGCATTACAGGTGACCTGGTGTTCCTCGCTCGGGAATTTATTCGCTCTCTTTTTTTTTTTTTTTTTGAAATAAATTGGATATATGCTTGCTTCAAAGCATTGGAAAAGTGTTATCTGAATATAAAAGACTGTAAACACGATATAGGGCAGGTGCTAGTTATGAAACACAATGTTTTTTTCTAAGTTTTATTAGTATTTTTCCGAAACAAAATTCTGGAGCTCCAAGATTTCACCAATAGGTATCAACCAGATATTATACTAATTAGCGAAACACATCTAAGACCCTCAGACAACCCTAAAATAAGGGGTTATTTCCTATATAGAAACGACAGGTTAATCTACAGAGGCGGCACTGCCATCTTCATTAAAAATTACACCAAGCACCACTCTGTAAACAACCCTCCAACCACTAATCTTGAAATCACACGCGTGGAAGTATTCACTAGCTCGGCTGAAAGACTGAAAATCTACTCAGCTTACAACCCACCTTTAAAAACTCTACTGCACTCTGATCTAAATGACATCTTAGGCGTCAGAGAGTCCACCATCATTACCGGGGATTTGAACTTCAAGCACCCTGCCTGGAATTGTAGAACCATCAACAAGAATGGCTTCATCCTTTCCAACTACATAGGATCGAACTATGCTGTTGTGGCAGGTCCCACCGAACCAATTCATCTTAGTACGTTTGGCACTGCTGACATCCTGGATATAGCTATCCTGCAAGATATTAAACTTCAGTATAGCCTAAAATCATTAAACGAGCTGTCATCTGATTACAACCCATTCTACTACAGCTGCGAAAACAAGAATACCTGTCTCCTCTTTCTCATTCATTTAGATCGTGGGGAAAGATTGTCAAAAGTACTCAGGGATTATATGGGACCTGTTCCTCACATATGTACAAAAGAAGATGTAGAATCTGCAGTTACAAGCCTCACCCTAACAAATTAACTCCGCTATAAAGGTAGCCACCTCCTACAAATTTGACCCCAAGCCTGGTCGTTTGCCCGAAGACATTATGAACTTGATCCGAGAAAAAAAAACAGAGCTTGGAAAATATTTCGCAACACTCGCGCGCCACAGGACAAAACAGTTCTTAATAAATTAAACGGGGCAGTGAGAGATGCACTTATATCCCATAGAGACTATGGGAAGAAAAGTTAGCCTCTATCTCACCTACTGATCACTCTATCTGGGGACTCTTGAGAAATATCAGAAACAAAGGCAGATAGATCCCTTCCCCCAATATTTTCTGACCAGGGTCTTGTTCACACAGATGTAGACAAGGCAGAAGCCACAGCAAAAAATTTAGAAGAGCAGTGCAAACCTTCATATGAAAGCCTAGACTTCGATCACTTGTATAAAATTCACAGACAGATCAGACACGCATTAAAACTTCCTGATACCAGAGCTGATCATATTGCACCCACATCACCTGCTGAAATATATGATATTATTAAAAATTTAAAGAACAAAAAAGCTCCTGGGCCAGACGGCATTACAAATAGAGTGATCAAGCTGCTGCCCCGAAAAGCTGTAGTGCACCTGACGATAATAATAAATGCAATCTTAAGATTTCACTATTTTCCTTCCACCTGGAAACAGGCTGATGTGATCCCTATTCATAAGCCAGGCAAGGTGCACCTGCACCTTGCACCTGCACCTGCCTCACAGTTATCATCGTATCAGTCTCATCTCCAACTTGGGTAAGATTGCGGAGAAGGTCATCCTCTCACGACTTCAAGCCTTAGCAAATGAACTGGACATCCTTCCTAAAGAGCAGTTCGGTTTTCGGCAACACCATAGTACTACCCAGCAAATCCACAGAATTGTGGAATACATCACCACTAGCTACAACTGGTTTCAATACACGGGAGCTGTTTTTCTTGATCTATCCAAAGCATTTGACAAAATATGGCACTTCGGATTGCTACATAAACTTATCTCAGCTGGTATCTCACTGAAATAGTTAGATACCAGCTGAGATAAATGTTCTGTAGATATGATCTAACATTTAGTTAGATCATATCTGCAGAACAGAAGCATGCAAGTCAAGATCAATGGTACTACCTCATCTCAGCGCCATAACTTGACAGGAAGACCGCAGAGATCCCTACTGGCTCCATTGCTGTTCTCTATATACATGTTAGATATCCCGCACAACCCAATGTCATCCATCATGGCTCTACATGCGGATGACACAATATTGTTAGCCAGATCTCTCCGACCACACTTCGTTACTAGAAAGCTTCAAGAAAACTTTCTCAAGTTAGAAAGATGGTTCTCCAAATGGAGAATGCAAGTAAATCCCAAAAAAAGCTCAGCCATTCTCTTCATGAAAAGGCCGATATCTCCTGCAGGAGACGTCTTACTGTTCAATACTAAAATTCCCTGGCAGATAGAAACAAAATACCTTGGTGTCGTGCTCGACTAAAAATTAACTTTTAACCAACACATCAAGGCTACGTGTGCAAAGGCATCTAAGGCCATCGCCCTGATCTACCCCCTAATTAACAGGAACAGGAAGCTGAACATTAGAATTAAATTGCTTTTATACCAACTGATGATTCGTCCCATAGTCACTTATGCTTCTCCAACCTGGAGCCACACCTCCAATACTAATGTTCTCAAACTACAAGTGTACAAAAGAAGTGCTTGCGAATGATCCTGAACTCCCCATGGTTCGTCAGAAACAATCAACTTCATCGAGATACAAATATTCCTTATGTCTGCTCTTTCCTGCAATCTTCAGCAACAAAGTTCTTCCTAAAGACGTCCATATACCTCAGTGATCTGGCTCAGCAAGCTGTGGCATACGACGCAACAGATATATTCAAATATAAAATACCAAAAGCCATTTTAACTTCCAGTAGCGATGCATAATCTAAATTCCCATTCAGGGCAGCAAACTGCTCATAAAATTCTACCCTCACTGTAGCCATAACAGATAGCTCATGATTCTCCCCCCAGGAAACATATGATTGCGACCCATTCTTCCAAAATTTAATTAATTTAACTCTAAATTTATTACATATGCTTATGGAAATTATTACTATTTTGGGGATTTTTTTTAAAAAAAAAAAGACTTCGAACTTTCTAAATTGGTTTATAAGAGATCCTCATGATACCCACGCTTTGTGCTTTATAATGGATATTAATATTGCACCTTATTGTATTTCAGAAATATATTTCAAATGTAAAGATATTAAAATTATAAATATGTTTATATATTAATATATACACAGGTTGATTCGAAAAGATGGACTCAATTTCAGTACGCGAATTCAGTACGATATAGACCATCTTTTTGAATCACCCTATATATTGAATTTATTAAAATACATAAATCAATAAAAATAAATATAAATTAATAAAGATAAATAAATATAAATTTATACGTATACTAAATATATAAATATTCAATGTTTTTGTAAAATTTATAAATATGTAAATAGATATAAATAAACCATTATTAAAAAAAAATGTGTATTTAAATAAATTTTTGATGGCAAAATTCTCAGCTGGCATGCTCCCGTGTAGTGGCCGGGATAAGAATAGCTCATGTCTCTCATGCATGTCGTACGAGGCGACTAAAATGGGTACCCAGGGAGGATAATTCATTACTGTTCTGCCACCAAAATACCCTTTTCAAAACACTCACAGGGGAAGCGTTCTAACAAAAGACGCAGAACTACAGTGGACCAGGTGATGAAGACTCACCAACACCGGATGTCCCGAGGAACACGGAAAATTTCCTGGACCAAAAACCAAGATGAAGGAGTTAAAATCCAGCTAGCCACATTAACTGACTATACACAAATGACAAAGCTAATGGATAACAAAAGTCTTCCTTATCACACGTCTGCTTTACCCAGTGAAAAGAATCTGACGGTACTACTTGGGGTAACCGAAAGTGTCACCTCAGAAGACTGCTGACCTTATGAGTCAAGGCCGAACCACGGTCAAAGTGAGCAGGATGCTAAGGTCAGATAAACGTCCTATGCCACTAGTGCTGGTGGTGGACAAGACGCAGAAGAAGATATATGAACTGACCGCTACCTGTGACCTCAGAATTTCTATTGAGCCGTAAAGGAAAAAGTCGTCATCTGGGCAGTTCCAAAGGTTTGGCCATGCCCAAAAACTATGCAAGGCCAATTTCAGGTGTTTAAAATGCGGCGAGGGCCAGCAGACCATCATATGCACCAAACCAATATCTACAACAGTTAAATGCGCCAACTGCAGAGGACCTCACCCTGCCAAATGCAAGGGGTGCATTGCACACCCAAATAACCGTGGGTCAACAAAAGCTGCCTTTCCAACACCCTGCAGCGACACTCAGGGCAGCCGTGTAGGTCCCCCCCAGTCCAAAATCTCCAGTTCGACAACTCAGGAAAGAAAACAACCGCAGCAATGACCGAAACTTATGCCGAAGCCGCATGAACTAAGGCTATTCCATCCCATAAACAAATAAGCTCTAATCTAAAATCAGTATTAAGTGCCTCACTAGCTGCCATGTTACAAGAATTCATCATGACAAATTTTACTGTGCTTTTTCCTATACATCCATTCCTACGTTAAAGTTAAATTTATAAATAAGAACAGTAAGAGATGAACAACAATAACTAATAATAAAATAGAACAGTTATAACAACATATTGTAATAAAAGTTATTTTATTACAGTCAATTGAGACTTAGCAACCTATGCATACGTTTTATTATTATTATTCATACTGACACCTCCAGGGAGTCCCAGATTCATCGAGGGAGGGCATTTGCTCTACAGCTCAACGTCTCGATCACTCAATCCTCTAACTGCAGCGTACCGCATCATCTACACCAGCTTTTCCCAAACTATGTTCCACAGAACACGTGTTCCACGGAAAGTGAATAAATGTTCAGTGAAAAATTATCAAAATTAATAAGAGCCTGGAATGGTTTAAAATGCTTGAACAAGTTCAAACATGATTGATAATCAGGCTCCTGTCTTTCCGTGTGGATTGTGCTATTAAGGCCAGCGCCCGCTGACCTTGACTCAGTCGCACGCAGTTGTCGACACCTCTGGGCGCGAGTGAAGTATGATGGTATCTATTCTAAGAAGCGTCGCAAGCAAGGTCAATGCTGCCCGGCACGCATGTTGTGTGCGCTGTCGAAATTTTGCGATGCGATACAGCCTGCTGCAGCGATAGTATGCGCTTAGCTTTTCATTGAATATGCGACCGATGATACTCGACTCAAACCATGGTGTTCCGTTATGCTTTCAGGATTGCGAAGTGTTCTGTCGTACGAAAAGTTTGAGAAACCCTGATCTGCACCAATTGCATCTACTGTTCACCACTAGTATTTTCACAGACACTCACAAACATCCATGCCAACGGCGGTATTGGAGCCGACAACCTTTTGACGGGATAGCGAATGTACTAACCACTCGGCCAGCTATTAACTATTTATGATTTCATGAAGTCAAGAATTTTCACCATTTTCACTTAAAAGAAAGCATTTTGGGGCTTTTCTTTGGCATATCCGAATTGCCACCATCACTACTCTTGCGCTTTGGGGCCATTTCAAGTTAACATCCCAGCGCTCGCATCTGATCAAACAGACAAATGCAAAATGTTTATTATAAATATTCTTACACAATTCAGGGTATAGCTTGGAGATCATGAGTAGCTGAGCATTCATATGTTAAGAGTAATATTCCGCACTTTTTTTTGCTGTCAGTTCGGTGTAACTGTTAATAAAGGTTTGCGATATTTAACAGTAAATGTTATCTGAGAGATACCGCGACCTCAGATGTCAGCATAGTAGGGTTTAGTTTTTTTTCTTTTTTATATATTCTTCGTTTTCAGTAATTTCTAGATTGTAACTGAAAATAAATAAACCATCATGTATTACTGAAATAGAGAGCCAAAGGCTTATTTTTATCATGCATATCATCTAGGACAGGGGTGTTCAACCAGTCAATCGCGATCGACCGGTCGATCGCCGAGCGATTTTTGTGTATTCCTCCTTACTTAAAAATTTAAATAAAACTGAAAACATAATATTTTATTTATCATTATTTTATATTATTTTTAATTCTCTTTAAGGTGTATTGCTTGCTATTGTTTATTTATTTTTCGTTAAAATTGTCAAATCAGTAATTATCTTATAAGTCCGGGAAAATGAATTAATTTGGATTAGTGGAAGTCAAACAGCGAGCCGAGTGAATACGATTATAACCAAAGTGTAAAAACTTGATTGTAGCTTAAATATTAAATATTCCAAAGCACATTAGATCGATTTTTTATGATGTAAAAAAATAAACTTCGTTTGTCTCGGTATAGATTGTATTAGATGTTTTTGTAAATAACTCTTTTGAAGCTAACTGTATATACTGCCTTTAATAAGAATATGTTAGACTGTTAAAAACAAAGGCAATGTTTTTGTCGCCGAAGCTGTACATGGAGGTATTAGAAAGATTGTTATTGAAACTTGTATATATGAGAAAGGCTTGCAGGCTCTACGTATATATCTCTAAGTATATAAAAACATCTCCGAAGTCAGTCAGAAAGAGTTCAAACAACTTTCCGATAGCCGGCAACTTACAATCAAATGAAAGCGGAGGAGAACCAAAGGCGTGCCAAACTTGAAACTTAAGAAGAAAGACTCATGCCGATTCTTTGGGGTTGCCAAACTTCATGCGAGGTCTCAGAGGAGGTCTAATAAAAAAGGACTGAAGCAAGCAGAAGGCGCCCCGGTTCCAGAATTGCTGCCGGAGAGGATGCCGCCCGGTCCAGAGTCGCCATCAGAAAGACTGGCCGGATCCACGTTGCTTGAGAGAGGATTTTTCCACTTCCAGAAAGGAGCTTCTCGGTTCGAGAAGTCGCTAGAGAGAGACTACTTCTAGGCCGCAGACAAGGTTTCAAATTGCCGAAAGGAAGTGTTCCAATTGCCGGAGAAAAGTTTCCAGGCCAGGTTCATGTCGGACATTCACCAGTGTGTTGCGTTTTCATTACAATTTGATGAATCAAACGACTTCACTGATATTGCTTAAGTTAATGGTATTTATTAGCATGGTATTTCAAGATTATTCAAGTAAAGAAGAACTTTTGAAAATTATACCATTATTGGGAAGGAGAAGACATTTTTTTCGGCATTTGATGAATTTGTGAAACTACACAAACTTCCGCTTTTTAAACTTGTCTCTATTACTACTGACGGTGTTCCTGCAATGATAGGTTTCAAATCAGGCTTCATTTCATTATGTAAAAACGATGACAAATATTGAGATTTTTTAACGTACCACTGTATTATTCACCAACAAGTAAAGATTACACACAAAAGATGTTTTGAATATTACATTTAAAATTGTAAATTCTGTTCTAGGAAAAGCTCTGCAACGGCGGGGCTAAATACATACAATATTTAGCTTGCATCTAGGAGATGTGCTTTACATTTATGGAAAATACTAAGGAGAGATATCTGTAGCTTGTTCCACCTTTGCAACGAGTTGCCCAAGGTTGCACTACTTATGCTTGTGTCTGTCGAAACTTTTAGTTTCCATTTCTATATATATTTTCGACACAAAACTCTTGTAGTTTCTATATTCGGCTATGAAATTATTTTGGATTCAATATTCACTTAATTTGTACCATCAAGTATTATATTTTAATATGTTTGTTCTTTTTTTTTGTATATTTTAGCACATTCTAGTACGCATAACGCATAACATTACTGGCTGGATGGGTGAAGCAAATATGCTTTTCGTTTTCCCCTTTGTCTGTTACGTAAGTGTTTTGAATGGGTTGTTTAATGAGCTTTATGCTCGCCTCCTGATGGCTGTGTGTGGGGGGGGGGGGGGGTGGGGGGGGGGGGGGGTGGGGGGGGGGGGGGGTGGGGGGGGGGGGGGGTGGGGGGGGGGGGGGGTGGGGGGGGGGGGGGGTGGGGGGGGGGGGGGGTGGGGGGGGGGGGGGGTGGGGGGGGGGGGGGGTGGGGGGGGGGGGGGGTGGGGGGGGGGGGGGGTGGGGGGGGGGGGGGGTGGGGGGGGGGGGGGGTGGGGGGGGGGGGGGGTGGGGGGGGGGGGGGGTGGGGGGGGGGGGGGGTGGGGGGGGGGGGGGGTGGGGGGGGGGGGGGGTGGGGGGGGGGGGGGGTGGGGGGGGGGGGGGGTGGGGGGGGGGGGGGGTGGGGGGGGGGGGGGGTGGGGGGGGGGGGGGGTGGGGGGGGGGGGGGGTGGGGGGGGGGGGGGGTGGGGGGGGGGGGGGGTGGGGGGGGGGGGGGGTGGGGGGGGGGGGGGGTGGGGGGGGGGGGGGGTGGGGGGGGGGGGGGGTGGGGGGGGGGGGGGGTGATAGCTCTCTGCAAACTAGACATGGCCAAGGTAAGTGAGGTGGCCAAAAGAATAATAACTGCCCACAACAAAAGAAAGACACAGTAACCACCTTGTGGGGTTTATGTGCACAGCTTCACCGGTTTCAGCTATCACAGGTGGGGGAGGACCTGAGAACCCGAGCGGCGAAGGCTTGCAGCGAGGCGGTGCAGTTCCTTGTGAGCTACATCTCTCGGGCCAGATCCTTCCTCCACCTCTAAGTTTAACTTTCAATTTTTGCTTTTCTGTGTACTTTTTTGTTTTTGTTTTGTTACATGTTTCCTTTTTAGGATTTTTCCTTTTTTTGTAAAGTGAAAAATCAACGACCGTTTTATAAACGCCCCTGGGGGGCAAACAGCTAAAACAGGTCAACTGAGGCCTCTTTAACCTACCCTACCACTATGCATTCTATCTTTATTTCCTCTCCTACTATCTGCTGACTCTCAGCCTATCTTATTCTACAGGTCGATGATGAAGATTTGTTGAACTCACAAATTATTATATTATTAGTGATGAATGTCTCAGATGTACTCGGTCCTCTCTCAGATCTCAGATATACTCGGTCCTACGCTGCAGGACCGAGTATATCTGAAAGTATATCCAGAATATATACAATGTGATGAAAAAATAATCCACGAAGTGTTTGGGAAATGGGGTGTTGTTCGAAACATACAACTTAAATATACAATGTGATGAAAAAATAATTCCAAGGGGAATCTCCAGATTCCCTTTGGAATTATTTTATATATTCATTGTATATATTCTATATACATTGTTATATATTATTTATATATATTATATATAAAATGTATATATTATTTTATATATACAATGTGATGAAAAAATAATCCACGAAGTGTTTGGGAAATGGGGTGTTGTTCGAAACATACAACTTAAACGATGCAGAAAACCCCCAATGGAAGTCGGGGGAAGTAAACATCTCGCTCGAGATGAAAACAGCTGTTCCAAACTTCGTCAACATCGGATCCGCTAGGGTAATGGTAAACTACCCTGACGTTAAGAAGCAATGCTTCCGATGTGGATCCTTCGACCATCTAGGAGCGAACTGCCCAAAACTGACATGCAAAAATTGGCTAACGACAAGTCATTCACTGGACAAATGTCTCATGGCGTGCGTCAAATGCGGGTGCAAAGACCACAAAGTTAACACCTGCCCATCAAGAACGCATGCAGAAAGGATGGGAGGTGCTATTATACCAGTCACAGTCTCCTCAGTAGAGAAGCCTACAGCTACTACAGAACAAGAGTCGGAAAACACGGATTTTCCAACTATAAACGAGGCATACGGCAAAATAACGGCTATAGAAGAAAAGGCAGCCGCCACAGAAACCATAGCCTGCACACCCAAGAAAGAGAAGGAGCGAGAAACAGCCAATAAACAAGCTGTGTCACATGATGAAATCACTGCAGAAGGAAAAGTAAATAAAACAGAAAACATGGAGGCAAATAGCGCTCCCTTCAAAAGACCTCTGAGTCCAGAGGAAAAAGAGATGAAAAAAATAAAACCAGCAGAAACAGAAGAATTGGAGACTCCTCATGCAAAAGCAGGGGAGACTCTAAAGCATCTAGTTAAAGGTATCCCTGGGGTGGCAGGAAAATTTCAAGAAGCAATAGTGAGAATAGGGGACCTGAGCTCCTCATTACTGGGAAATATGGTCCAAACGTAGTTAGTGCAAAATGGGGTGACTTATTTGTTGAAGACATCAGCCAAATCACCCCTGAGCAAGTACAGGTAGCCATGGACATAGACGAGGAGGCGGCATCGGCGTTCTTCATAGCTCTCTCCAAATTAGACATGGCCAAGGGAAGTGAGGTGGCTAAAAGAATAATGACTGCTCACAAAAAGCGACAGTCACAATAATTATCCCATCTTTTGCTGTCCACAGGAATAGCTCTCTAGTTCCAACAGGTGGGAGAGGGCCTGAGAACCTGAGCGGCGAAGGCCTACAGCGAGGCGGTGCAGCTTCTTGAGAGCTGCATCACTTAGGCCAGACCCTTTTCCCCCCATCTTTTTTGGTTTCCAGTTCTTTCTATATAGTTTTATTTTCTCTGTACTTCATGTTTTTGTTTTTTGTTCCATGTTTCCTTTTTAGGATTTTTCCTTTTTTTATAAAGTGAAAAATCAACGACAGTTTTAGAATCGCCCCAGGGGGGCAAACAGCTAAAACAGGTCAACTGAGGCCTCTTTTACCTACCCTACTACTATGTACTCTATCTTTATTTCCTCTCCTACTATGTGCTGACTCTCAGTCTATCTTACTCTACAGGCCGATGATGAAGATTTGTTGAACTCACAAATTATTTATTATTATTACGCTGCAAAAATACGAACGCAACCTCCCAAGTGTTAATTACTCACTGGCTTTTTTCATTTCGCTCACAGTGATACGAGAACCACAAAAACTTTCGGTTTGTTAGTGCTGATATTCAATATTGACCTAAACTATTTTAGAGTGTGTTTCTAATTTCAGATATATTTAAAGACTTCTCAATATTTCATAACTATTCTTATAAATAAAATATCTTATTAGAGCTAAGGGATATTACATCCCATTGAAGCCTTTGGCTCTTCATATAATTAATATCTTATTAAAGTTTCAATAGAATTTCATAAGCGGAATTTATATTTATAAAGGTAATAATGTTAAAATTGCAATGAACTCATTATTGACTGTTATGGGAATTTCCTGGTACAAGACATTCCCCGCGAATACCTGCTACCGTGATAGTAACGAAACCGATATATACAGTACTATGCGTTTTACTATACATACTTACCTATAATAAAGCTTAACTTATAAATTAGACAGAGAAGAGGATAACAACAATCATTATTAATAAAATAGAACAATTATAACATATACTCTAATGAAAGTTATGTGAATGTCAATGGAATCTACGTAACTTCAGCATAGTTTTTTTTTGTTGTTATTATCTGTTTATTATTTATGAACATTTTTCACTTAATGATAACTTTACAGCTTCTCTTTGGCATGTACGAATTACCAGCGCTACTCTTGTGTTTTTGTGCCATTGATATGTAAAACATAAGGGTTACTTGAATACAAGTGCTTCGATACCATGACAGTCGATCTGATAACCAAGAACTACTCAGAACGGTACGCAATTCCAGATATTCTTGATTTCCAAAAGCCTGCAAGGCATGTAGGATATTAGATATTAGATCCAAAATTATTTCAAAGCCGAATGTTTATGGAAGCTATGAACGTTTCGTAATTAACCTTAGAGCTTGCGTGAATACAGTCAGGGGAATCACCGAGATGTCTTAGCTATTGTAGTGCAACACAGAGATGTATTATTGCATTCTCGTAAGCGTACAGTTAAACATTCGGCTTTGAAATAATGTTGGATCTAATATCCAATTTTCCTTATTAATTTCATATTGCCTAAATAAAGCCGTTTGCCGGTTTCTTTTAGTAAGAGACAATTTAGGTGACGCGAATGGCAGCCAATCTTAGGGCTCCTTACTGGTTCCAAAGGTGAAGAAAGCTGAATGCTGGCTTTCTGAAATCAGGAATAAAAGGATTAGTCGCCGTTCTGAGTAGTTCTCGTTTATCAGATCGACTGTCGCGGCATCGCAGTCCTTGGGTTCTCCTATTTAACTTAAAATGTCCCAAAGTGCTAGAATAGTGATGCTGGCAATTCAGATACGCCAAAGAAATACCCCAAAATGCTTCCTTTTATTTAAAAAAGTGAAAATTCTTGAGTTGATAAAATAATAAAATAGATAATAGATGGCCGAGTGGTTAGTGCATTCGCTATTAAGCCGAAAGGTTGCAGGTTCGAATACCGCTACTGGTATTTAGGTTTGTGAGTATCTGTGAAAACACTAGTGGTGGACAGTAGATGGAATTGTTGTAGATGAGGGTTTCTCAAACCTTTCCTACAACGGAACACTTCACAAATCCTGAAATGTTAACGGAACTCCTCGGTTAGAATCGAGTATCATAGGTCTCGTATTCAATGAAAAGCTAAGCGCTCGCCGCAGCAGGCTCTATCGCATCGAAAAAATGCGCACACAACAGGCTTTCCGGACCGATTGATCTTGCTTGTCACGCTTCCTAGAATAGATACCTCCACACTTCTCTCGCATTTGGAGATGACGAGAGGAGCGCCTGATTTTCAAACATGTTTGAACTTGTCGCAGCATTTTAAACCATTTCAGGCTCATATTAATTTTTATAATTTTTCCCTGAACAGCTATTCACTTTCCTCGGAACACCAGTGTTCTGCTGAACATAGTTTGGGAAACGTTGCTGTAGATGATGCTGTACGCTGTAATTACAAGATTGAGTGGTGAAGACGTTGAACTGTAGAGCAAATGTCCTTCCTCGATGAATTCTGAACTCCCTGGAGTTCTCATTAATAATAATAATAAAAAAACATATACTTAGGTTACTAAGTTTCAGTTCAGATTAATATAACTTTTATTACACTACGTTGTTATAATTGTTCTATTTTATTATTAGTTATTGTTTGTTAATCTCTTACTTTTCCTAATTTATAAATTTAACTTTATCATAGGAATGAATGTATAGAAAAAGTCACAATAAAATTTGCTTGTTGCATGTTTCGACATCATTCACCAGATGTCTTTCACATCACTTGTCTGTCATTATTGATTATCTCAGATATTCTTGAACCTCTAACAGTTCCTTTTTTTTATGTGTTTATAATCGTGAGAGGACCTTATTATCCTCCACGTTGGAAAAAATTGTTTTTACCTTTCACAACATTAATAATATGTGAGTAAAAATCTCTAGTCATTGCCCTTTGGAGTATAAAAGAGGCGCTGAGCTTCCGCAGAGAGAGGATAATAAAAGATAGATGTAAATAGGATTAAAGCAGAATTGGAAGCGTCAGTTGACTAGTTTTAGGTGTTGACTTACCCTGGGTCCTTCTAAAACAGCCGTTGACTTTTCACATTTTCAAGGAAAAATCCCAAAAAAGTAAAAATATACTAAACTACGAATAACTCAACAGGAGTAAATATACGAAATAGACTATAAAACCCATCCGCAAAGTATAAAAATCTGTAGAACATAACAAGAGGACAGAAAAATGAAAAGGAAGAATAAAACCCCATAAACAAAAGGGAGGACTTGGCCAATGAGATCACGCGCTGAAAAGGGCTTGGGACCACCTTGATGTTGGCCTCCGCACTACTGGTTTTATTCAGGCTAACCCCTACATAGCAATAAAAAAAAAAAAAAAAGAACTTAAACTAGGAAAGCAAATACAAATCTAGATTTAAGGAGGTATACGGACAGTGGTGTCGTAGATGTACACAAAGTTGATTCCCCCCTTGTGTGGTATAGCATATTATCGGTGGGCAGAACCATTTCCTTAGGAACTGCTCTTCTCCTTGAAAGTACCTTTCCTACTCCAAGAACCGACGTAGATAGGCGAAGAAACAACTCCTAATTCGATGGTAGATCAAGTCTTCCTCAATGAGGAGATGTTTTTAGAGTATTTTCCATATCTGATGTATGATGACTTTGATCAGAAAAATTAGGTGTTTTTTGTTTTTGATCAGCGGTGGGGGGGGGGGGGGAGTGTATTGGTACTTCTTCTGAGAAAGTGAGCTCCGGGATCCTAAGTACCTCAGCCAGCCTTTCCCAAATGCGCTACACGGGTGGGCATTCGTAGAAAAGGTGCCCTACGGCTTCAATTGCATGGCATATTTCGCAAAAAGGATCACAATATTGGGAACTATATTGTGATTTAACTAGTTTCACTGGGAGTATGCCGTAAGCGATTCGCCATGCCAAATCCTTTTGAAAAGGTTGTCCCCAGTTGTTCCTGATATTTGTGAAGGGCACCTCTTCCTTTGTACCCAGATCAGGCGTTTCACACCCGAAAAGAAGAAACAATTTCCAGTACAGCTACTTTGAGCTGAGCTGAAGTACCCGAATTCCATCCATTATAAATCTTTTTAACATTTTATTGTCTGAACAGTGTCAACGAAGTAGAAATATTTGAGGATAGGCAAACCAAACCCTCCTTGCGTTGGGGGCAGATGGAAAAAAGGCCTTCGTATCTCGTGTTTTCTGTTGTTCCAGAAGACAAAGCTATTTACCTGTCGATAAATAGCTTAGTCTTTTGTATCTGTGATGTTTGTTAAATTGGTTGTGTGTAGTATCATGATCCTATTTTTTCGAGCAGCTACATTAATTCAAAAATAAAATTAGACACGATATATTGGCCGAAGATTTTAATAACAAATTTGAGCCGACTAGTTCCACCCACTTGACTGTAGGCTACATCTGGGAATGCATAAAGTGATAAAAAAAAATAAAAAAAACTGATCTAGAAAGAAACATAAATGAGCGCTTACATCAAACATTGTTACGGAAGTGCGTTCTGTAATTTGCAGCGAGTTGGAATTCTGGTGTGCTAAGTGATCTTATAAGGGTATTCCATATGTCAGCAAGGATTATCCCTTGGTTCCTATTGAGGCTGCCTTTTGAATGGATTACCACAGTAACTTCTTTCAGTTTAAAGTTACAAAAGTCTTCCTCAAAATATGGCACAGAACTTTTGTCCCATTCAATGTTGTGATTCGAGAAATGAGGGGATAACCCTGAGTTATGCCTTCTCTTATTATTAACGTGTCGGATGTGTTCATTTTTTTTCTTATTTCTATACTTCTGGAAGTTTCTCCTACGTAATTTAAACCGCATGAACAAGGGATGTTGTAAACGCCAGGATGTTTGAAGAAAGCAGTGTTATCCTTTGGTGATCTTAATAAGTTTCGGATTCTCTTAATTGCTTTGAAAGTTACTCTTATTTATATGATTTGAGAAGTGTAGCAATCTACTCTGAGAATGTTCCAGCATAAGGATTGGCAATGAAAGATTTGTATTGAGTTTCTTTGGGTTGCTGTTGGGAGGGGTTGAGAAAAGTATCTTTTGAATTAAATCTTTTCTTTGGCGCTTGTCTTTCAGGGTTTCTGACATGTGAGTTAATTCATCCTTGAGAGTTTTCACTTCTGTTATGATGTGAGTACCTCTGGTTTTCAGCATATGTATGATACTCAAGTTTTGAGATATATGTTGTGAAGAAGAAGAAAATACAGTGACAGTCGGTTTGCGGTAAACCTTTAGGTTAATATGTCCATCTACTTGTTTTTTAATTAAGGTATTTAAAAGCGGTAATTTTCTATCTCTCTCAATTTCTAAGGTGAAATTTATTTTTTGATGGAAAGAGTTTATCTTAGTTAAGAAATCAGAAAGTGCTGCTCCTGTGTTTCTCTTGTGAAGAAAATATTAGCACTATCATTTCATAATACCTCCAGGGAGTCCAAAAATTCATCGAGGGAGGGCGCCTACTCTACTACTCTCTGTTTCCACCAATCCACCAACCGAAAATACCTTCATCATCTACATCAACGCCATCTACCGCCGACCACCACCACTACTAATTTCCAAGACAATCGCAAACATCCATGCCCACGGCGTGATTCGAACCCGCAGCCTTCTGGGTTGGAGAGCTGATACGCTTACCACGCTGCCAACCATTCCAGCTATATCGTCGATATATCTCCACCGAGCAACTAGTTTTGGATCTAATTTCTTCAAATAAATCAAATTTCTTCAAAATACACAAATACACAATACACAAACAATTAGTCGATCTTGCTATGGGTAGTCCTCTACGCCTCTCTTGTGCAGACTTATTTATTGAGAAACTAGGAAAAAAAATTCTTTCACAATTAGACCCCAAACCAGCTGTTTGGTGGAGATATGTCAACGATATTTTTATCATACGGAGAAACACAGAAGCAGCACTTTCTGATTTCTAAACTAAGATAAACTCATTCCATCAAAAAATAAAGTTTACCTTAGAAATTCAGAGAGAGAGAGAGAGAGAAAAAAAATTACTGTGTTTGCGTGCCTTAATTACAAAACAAGGGGATGGACATATCAACCTAACAGTTTACCGCAAACCGACTTATATTTGACGGTATGTGCACTTTTCTTCTTTACACCGTATAGTTGAGTGTCATACATATGCTCAAAAACAGAGCTACTCGTTAATAATTACAGAAGAGATAACTGCGGGTTGGCCCTTCATTACTCGAATACCAATCACAACATTGAAATAGACAAAAGTTCTGTACCATATTTAGAGGAAGACTTTCGTAATGGAAACCTCAAAGAAGCTACTATGGTAATCCATTCAAAAGGCAGCCTCAATAGGAACCAAGGGATAATCCTTGTTGACATACGGAAGACCCTCATAAGATCAATTAGCACACCAGAATTCAACTTCGCTGCAAATTAAAGGACATGCTTGCATAACAATGTCTGACATCACACACTCTCCTTGCGTTTCATGTAACGGGTCTTTTGAATTTTTTAACGTTCAGTACTCATTTAGGTTTCTTTCTTGATCTGTTCTAAGCTGTTTTTTATCACCTAATTTATGCCCAGACGCAGCCTACAGTCAAGTTGGTGAAACTAGTCGGCTCAATTTGTTATTAAAATCTTCGGCCAATATTTCTGAGTCTAAATTTATTATTGCATGTGTGTAGCATCAATAGTATTAAAACTGTTTTGATAATTGTTGCCCCTACTAAAGATAAATAATTTGATTTAAAGGCGGCGAGTTTATCGCGACATGAATCGATCAGTTTTTGTGTTGGTAACACTGGGATCGAAAGGAAGGGAATTCCTAATATCGTTAGAGATCCGGTTAAAGTTGTAAAACCATACGGAAGATTGACAGGGCTGAATTTTCAAATATTTTTAATTTTTGTGTTGTCTGGATTTTCGCGAAGACCACTGAGCACGCTAAAATGTTGTAGTAGGACAAAGAAGATGTAAATGGATCGGATTCGCGAAGAGTTCTTCCAACAATATCATCAGCATACACGAGTCATGCTCTGTTCGGAGCCAATGGGCAATGATAATTCTCCTTCTGAATGCGAGTTCGTCAATTTATTTAAAAAAGGTTCTAGTACTAAAGAGAAAAGGGGGCAGCCTAACCCAACCCATCTGCGTACGGGAATGGGTTCCTAGAGAAATCCATTAATGGTGATAGATGTTGTTGTTCTGTTGTATATGCTCTGATTGTTTCCCTTACGCAAGAAGCCACTCCCACTTTCTTCAGGATGTCGTGCAGGAAGTAGTGTTTTGCATTATCGAACTTTTTTCCAAATTGACTGACACGAGTGCGAGTTTCTTGTTCGTCACGATGCGAATAAGATCTCTTATCAGAAATAAGTTGAGTCCCATTGACCTATAAGGAACGACCTGCCCGGTACTCCGTATACTTGAGTGCTGGTAAGCACATTCCCAATGCCCCACTTCAGACGATTACAAAGCACATTTGTAAATATTATTTAAATTAAGGGGATATTAAATCCCACATCGTTTTAAAACCGAATAAGAAACTCAAAGATCGGAACCAAAGAGTTTCATGCCGATTATAGTAACTATAAACGTATCGGCGACTACTAGCGTAAGCTAAAGCACGTAGTTCAAGTACGTTGTACAAACTAGGACAACTCGTTGCAAAGGTGGATAAAGTTCTGATCGTTATTTTTAGTATTTTCAATAATGTAAAACCCATCTCCTAGGAGATGTATGATGTTATACATTATGGTGGGAGGTCACTACCCAGACAGGTTTCGATCTTTATTGAGATATATATATATATATTTTGTGAGTTCAACAAACTTCATCATCGGCCTGTACAGTAAGATAGGCTGAGAGTCAGCAGATAGTGGGAGAGGAAATAAAGATAGAGTGCATAGTGGTAGAGTAGGTAAAAGAGGCCTCAGCTGACCTGTTTTATCTGTTTGCTCCCCAGGGGCGCTTCTAAAACGGTCGTTGATTTTTCACTTTAAAAAAAAAGGAAAAATCCTAAAAAGGAAACATGTAACAATACGAATAGAGAATAAATCAGGAGAAGGAATGGAAAGGTAAACTTTGAGGTAGAGGAAGGATCTGGCCCGAGTGATGCAGCTCACAAGGAACTGCACCGCCTCGCTGTAAGCCTTCGCCGCTCGGGTTCTCAGATCCTCCCCCACCTGTGGGAGCTAAAAACCAGTGAAGCTGAGTACAGAAATCCACAAGGTGGTTACTGTTCCTTTCTTTTGTTGTGGGCTGTTATGATTCTTTTGGCCACCTCATTTCCCTTGCCCATGTCTAGTTTGCAGAGAGTTATGTAGAACGCCGAAGCTGCCTCCTCGTCTATATCCAGGGCTACCTCTACTTGCTCAGGGTTGATTTTGCTGATGTCATCAAAGAAGAGGTCACCCCATTTTGCACTGACGATGTCGGGTCCATATTTCCCTGTGAGGAGGAGTTCAGGTTCTCCTACTTTATCTATTGCCTCTTTAAACTTTTCTGCCACCTCGGGCATACCTCTAAGGAGATATTTTAGAGTCTCTCCTGCTTTTGCATGAGGAACTTCTGGGTGTTCGGTTTCATATACTTTTGCTGTTTTGAGATTTGTCAGCTCTTCTTCCTGCCGACTTAATGGCCGTTTGGAAGTTTTGGTGTTCGCCTGCATCTCCACTTCAGCTTCTACTGTATCTAAATTGGCGATGTCTATATTGGCAGTGGTAGCTCCGCTTTCGTCCGTGGGAGTTACCATGATGGTTTCTGCATTGTCAGTCTCTTCTGTTGGGATTGTATTGCTGGTCTCTGCAATTCTGGTAGGTTTCCCTCCCTTACGGGACCTTTTCGTTGTCTTAGACATGGCGGCATGATCAGGAGTGGCCTCAAGAGGCGGAAACTCTTCCTGTGTTGTGACCTTTTCATTACTTGGTTTTGTTGTTGATGTGATTGCACCACCCATCCTCTCTGCGAGGGTTCTGGATGGGCAGGTGTCGACTTTGTGGTCAGTGACCCCACATTTCAAACAAGCTGCCTCACATTTTTCTTGGTTGTGGCCAATTTTTAGGCAGTTCTTGCATTTTATGCGAGGGCAGTCTGCCCCAAGATGATTGAAGGCACCACATCTAAAGCATTGCTTTTTGACGCCTGGGTAATTTACCATTACCCGGGAAGATCCTGTGAGGACAAAGTTAGGAATTTCGCTCCTCATTTCAAGAGAGATTTTTACCTCCCCTGACTTCCACTCAGGATTGTCGGCGTCATTGTGAACCTGGATTTCCCGTACAACTCCCCACTTAGAGAATACGCTATGAATTATATCGTTGTTCTCTGAATATTCTAGGGGAAATCGTGGTATCTTAAGGGTTCTCAGGGTGCTCCCAACCATGAAGGGAGATACTTTTACTTTACCACAGTCAAACCCTTGGAGAAGCTTTTCTCTGGTCTCCATATTTTTGGTCACTACCTGGTATCTTCCTCCCCCATAAGGGGTAAATCCAAAAATGTTCTCTGCGCCGACGCAGTCTATGATAGCTTTGGCTATCGCCCTTGCCGGTATTGTGGCGTCAACCTCAATTCCGAGGGTACGCACACGCGGCAGAATGGAGGGCATGATCAGATGGGGGAGCCTAACTATTCCCACCACCAAGTGTTTGATATTTCCCCAGCCCGGGGTTTAGGAAGTTCTGTAAATTTCCGGTTAAATATCGTGAAACCCGAAGGGTCTCGTACCGATATTAACGGTTAAAAACAGAAACTACACACTTGATCTTAGCGAAAAGGCCGAGAAGCGATGTGAAGTATGAGCTATAACGCAAAAAATGGATCCTTGTCGAAGGGGATCAGTCGAGTACCGATCACTTTTAAGTGTACACGGTGTTACCCGTCATCATTTCTGTCGCGGACTAAAAAGTCCGACTTTTAAGGGTAAACTTTGAATACAAGAACAGATTCTATAGTCTGACGGGCCCTAAGAATTTGCTTGACGCTGCTTTCAGACGGGAGTGGAAACCTCCCTTCTAGGTAGCAGTTTACTAGCTAGTTTGACCTGACAATTTTATCTAGTTATCACCTCCGTGTTAACTTCATTGGCATTGATTTGGGTTAAACTCTACGTTTAAACTACTTAAATATTAGAATTAATGGTTTTGGCCCGACCTAAAAAGTCTCGAGTGGTCTGCGGCCGGGCCTTATGTGCAGGGTGTTTCTTCCTTCTTTTGTTTAATATTCTTTTTTCCTTTGAGTATTTCCTTTACGCTGGCGTGGTGTATTTGCATTATCGCTCGGTGTATGTTCCATCTACTTTGGTCGTTGAGCTTGATGAATGTTTTTAAGCTACTTGGTCGGAAATGTTCTATGTCACAGACTTCGATTCCGCCCCATTTGAGGCCTAAGGTATTGTTTTTGATGAAGAGGGATGGGAGTCCTCTATGTTTTGATGCTCTGTGAATGTCCTCTACTACTTTTGGATCCTTGAATAAGGCCATGTTTATTGGGGATTCATAAGATTCCTCAGCTTCTTATGGGATGGTAGACCTGTCCTGCTTCGTTTTTTTCCCTTCACCTTCCTTCAGACTGCCGGGGCGTTTCGCCGAGGTTGCTTTATCTTCTTTAGTGTTATCGATAATCATTTCTTCTTCGATGCTTTCGTTGTGAGGTACGTTTATTTGGGGAAGGCTTAACAGAGATTCCTTTTGGCTTCCTGGGCGTTTCCCTTCTGTTTTATGTAAGTCTTCTTTCTTAGGTGCTTGCTGTGCGTTGTCGCTGTCTGGGACCGCGCCTGTAGTTGGTTCTTTGGGCTGGTTGCGGTTCCCTGTGTTTGTTTCCTCTTCGTCTGAGGATTCCTCAGTTTCTGAGAATCATTTTAGTGGAGGTGGCTTGCTTCTACTTGAGGATTTCCTTCTGGCTGCTCTGCTGGTTCTGATGTTTCTTCACTTAAGATTGAGGCTGTAGTAGGAGAGGGGGGGGGGGAGTGTACTTCCTAGATCGGTAGCAGTAGTCGACTCCTTGGAGGGAAGTGGTGGGAAATCCTCTGGGGTTACTGTTAACACACTGTCTTTTGTGCATTGGAACTTTCTGTGATCTTTTCCATTGCAACGAGAGTACGGTTCAGAGCATGTGGGTTGGGAATGGCCGATGGCGGCACAGTTCCCGTATCGTTGAGGGAGCAGTCTCTAGCTGTGTGGCCTCCAAGCCGGCAGCGACTGCACAATTTAGTCATACCTGCGTAGCTTGCCATGACTGTATATCCTTGTATGTTGACAAAGTTGGGGATATTTTTTTCATATTAACTTTTAGGTAAATTTTGTCTCCTCGCTCGATGTTGGGATATTTCTTTAGTGTTTGCCTACACACGGCCTGCACAGTCCCATATTGTTGGAACGAAGCTATAAGGACATCATCTGTTATTTCCGCTGGCAATTTCTTTAAATACACATATTTGAGCCCATAAGGGTAGGGCGGCATTGGATGGTACCGTACGCCGCCGAGTTCAATGCCCTTGGTAATCAGTTTTTCCTTGGTAGGATGATACTTAACTGTTACTTCATAGAGCCCTCGCGTGAACTCCCAGTAATTGATGTTCTTAATGTGGTCGAGCTCGATTACACTTATTAAAGCATCTGCTAAAGCTTCTGGTTCTACGGCCTTCTGAAGGGTAAACCGAACGGTTAAATCCCTCGCCTTTCTTTCTTTCCGACGTCATTATACTGGAGGGGGGGGCTAACCCTAGTCCCACCACCAAGTGTTTATTTTTGCCCCTGTCTGGGGTTTGATGCTTCTCTGTCACTCAACGAATAAATATCACGAGTTCCTATGGAACCCGTTCCGATATTAAGCGTTAAATAACAGATCAATCGAGTACCGATCACGTTAAGAGTTACACGGTGTTACCCGTCATCATTTCTGTCGTGGGCTAAAAAGCCCGACTTTGAAGGGTAAACTTTAAACCTAATGATTTTCCTGACGCTGCTTTCAGAAGGGAGTGGAAAACTCCCTTCTAGGTAGCAGTATACCAGCTAGTTTTACCTGAAAAACTTTGTCTAGTATTTGCCTCCGTGTTTACTTGCTTGACATTGCGTTATGATAAACTCTCCGAATTAATTCAAGTTAACGATAAGTTTAAAAAACTTAAGGTTTAGAAATATTAGGTTCGGCCCTATCTGGAATGACCCGACTGGTCTGCGGCCAAACTCTATGTGCAGGGTGTTTCTCCCTTGTTTATTAATGTTCCTTTTTTCCCTCCAGTAAATGTTTTTTACGTTGGCATGGTAAATTGCCATTATCGCACTGTGTATCTTCCATCTACTTCTATCATTCAGCTCCTTAAAATTCTTTAGATTGTTGGGTCGGAAGGAATTGATGTTAAAGATGTTTATTCCGCCCCATTTGAGGCCTAACGTGTCCTCATAGATGCATAGGGTTGGGAGTCCCCTAACTTTGGATGCTCTGTAGATATCATCTATCACTTCTTGATCATTAAATAAGGCCATGTTTATTGTAGCTTGTTGAACTCTAGGGGCTTCTGTGGGTGTGGTTGAACTGTTCTGCTTCGTTTTTTTTCCCTCACCCTCCTTCAGACTGACAGGGCGTTTCACTGTTGTTGCTTTAACGACTTCTGTTGAGGTTGTTTCATCTTCTCTGAGCTTTTTATGTTCGGCTTCTGTGTGGCTCCATGGCCTTTTTTTCATAACTTGTGTTTCAGTGTTGCTACTTGAAGGTATGTTGGCATTAGCAGCTATCTCCATTTTTCCTTCACTATCGGAATCATCACTCTCAGGGTACCACTTTAGAGAGGAGTTGCTTGAAGTGGACTCTGCCGTTTTAACCTGTGGTTCACTGTCGGCCTCTGCTGGGTGCTCTGTATCTTGGATGGGTTCTGTAACTATTGTGGGGGTGGCCGTATTTTCTGCAATGTCTGTAGGTAACGCTGTATTGGGTAGGACTTCGCTTGGGAGGGGGTGGGGGACTTCAGGTGACGTAGTTCCGTTGGTCAATGTGCACGTGGTCTCTACTGGATGAGACGTATCTTTGATAGGTTCTGTAACTGCTGTAGGGGTGGGCGTAACTTCCGCTTGTCCTGTAGGTGTACCTGTAGTAGGAAGGACTTTACTGGGGAGGGGGAGGGGAGGAAGTCTTCCGGAGATGTTGACATTACATTCTCTTTAGGGCACTGGAATAGCCTGTGAGTCTTGTCTCCACATCGTTTGCATGCCTCCGAGCACGAAGGTTGGGTGTGCCCGATGATGGCACAGTTCCCGCATCTATTCTTGGGACAGTCCTTTGCCGTGTGGCCGCCAAGTCGGCAACGACTACAAAGCCTTGTCATATCTGCATAATTGGTCATAACACTGTACCCTTCGATATTCACAAAATTAGGAATTGTTTTCTTCATCAAAATTTTAATGGAGATACTGTCACCCTGTTCAATAGTGGGGTATTTTTCTTGATGAGATCTGCATACTTTTTCTACATCCCCATATTGTTGGAACTTTGTTTTAATAGACTCATCTGTTATTTCGGCCGGTAGTTTCTTTAAGTATACGTATTTCAGGCCTTGTTCAAGTTCTCAAGAGGAACTGGGTGAAAACGCTTCCCATCGAGAAGGATGCCCTCAGTGACTAGTTTATCTTTGGACGGATGGTACTTCACTGTCACCTCATAGAGCCCTTTTAGAGAGTTCCAACAGTTGATGTTATGGATATGGTCTGGCGGACGACCTTAATAATGGCTTCTACCAAAAATAGTTGCGTCACACGCTTTGTTGAGGGTGGACCTTACGGTTAAATCCCTCGCCTTTCTTTGCATGGACATTTTACTAGAGGTGTGGAGGGGCCTAAACCTAATCCCACCACCGAGTGTTTATTTTTTCCCCGGTCCGGGGTTTGCTTTATCTGTTGCTCGTCGCTTAAAATCACGTGACCCTACGGGACGCTTATCGATGTTAAGCGACAATTAGCAGATCAGTCGAGTACCGATCACTTTAAGAGTTACACGGTGTTACCCGTCATCATTTCTGTTGCGGGCTAAAAAGCCCGACTTTGGAGGGTAAACTTGAAGCCTAGTAATTTGCTTAACCTGCATTTAGAGGGAAGTAGAAACCTTCCCTCTAGGTCGCAGTTAACCAGCTGGTTTAAACCTACTAAATTTATCTAACTATTAGCCTCTGTATTAACTTCCTTGGCTTGAATTTCATTTCTATTTACGTTAATCTTTTAAGTTAAGGTTACAAATGAATTTGGTGCGACGAGTAGTGCCGCCAATACCTTCTCTGCAGGGTGTTTCTTCCTACTTATGTTTTGCTATCTTTATTGGTTTTCCTTTCTTCCCTCCAGGAACTGCTTTACATTATCATGGAAGATTGCCATTATCGCCCTATGAACTCTCCCTCTACTTTTTTCGTTCAGCTCATCAAAGTTCCTTAGATCGTTTGGTCTGAAGTATTGGATGTCAATGATGTTGGACCCGCCCATTTGAGGCCTACCGTGTCTTGGTTAAAGGAGATCAATGGGAGTCCCCTGTCTTTAGATGCTCTCTGGATGTCGTCTATTACCTCTTTATTATTTAATAAGGCTAAGTTTAAAGTGACTTGCTGACCTCTAAGGGATTCTGTGGAGATGAGTGAATTAATCTGCTTTGTTTTCTCCTTTAACCTGCTGGTGCGATTTCCTGATGTTGTTTTAAAGTCTTCTGTTGAGGATGTTTCATCTTCTCTTGGTCTTTTATACTCGGCTTCTGTATGACTCCCTGGCCGTTTTTTCAAAACTTGCGTTTCAGCGTTGTTACTTGAATGTATGTTGACAGTAGCTATTTCCAATATTTCTTCACAAGCGGAGTCGTCGCTATCAGAGTACCACTTCAAAGAAAAGTTTCTTGTAGTGGACTCTGCGTTTTTAACCTGTGGTTCGTTGTCGGCATCTATTGGGTGCACAGTTCCTTGGATGGGTTCTGTAACTATTGTGGGGGTGACTGTTTTTTCTGTGATGTCTGTGGATACCGTTGTATTGCTGGGGAGAGGAGTGGTTTCTACTGGAAGAGGCATGTCACTGATAGATTCTGTAGTTTCAGGGAGGGTGGGCGTAACTTCCGCTATTCCTGTAGGTGTAGCTGTAGCAAGAGGAACTTTAGTGGGGAGGGGGGGGGGGAGTCTTCCGGAGATGCTGTCATTACATTCACTTTAAGGCACTGGAAAAACATGTGCTTCTTGTCCCCGCTACGTTTGCAAGCCGCGGAGCACGAGGGTTGGGAGTGCCCGATGATGGCACAGTTTCCGCACCTATTCAACGGACATTCTCTAGCGATGTGGTCGGTCCCTTTACATCTGTGGAAACATCGCGACAATTAGCAGATCAGTCGAGTACCGATCACTTTAAGAGTGTACAAGGTGTTACCCGTCATCATTTCTGTTTGCGGGCTAAAAAGCCCGACTTTGGAGGGTAAACTTACTGATGGTAAGTAAAAATTTATCTTACACTGCTTTTGGAGGGAAGTATGAACCTTCCCTCTATGGAGCAGTTAACCAGCTAATTTTATCTAAACGAATTTTTTTTTTTTTTTTTTTTTTTTTTTTTTTTTTTTTAAAGATTGCCTCTGTTTTCACATCCTGGGCATTGCTTTACCCGAGAAATTTAAATTTTAATTTAAATTTAAATTTTAAATTTACAATACTTAGCATTTTAAACTTATTGAGTTTGGCGTCAAAGCAGCCAATCTGGTTTGCAGGGTGTTTCTTCCTACTTCGTTTTGGAACTAGATCCCTATGCCTGTTGGTAGTGTGCTGCCAGGAGTTTCTCCGTTCGCTCTCTTTCGTCGAAGTTAGATAGGACATTAACAGCCTTTATAATTTCTGCTGCGCCAGTCTCCGAGAGTTCAGGTATTATTTTTAATTTATTTTTAGTGATTCTCTTTATGTTTGGGAAAGTGAATTCTCCCCATTTGAGATCGAGGATTTCAAAGTCACTTGTAAAGATGGCGGGTGGACCTATGAGATCTACGGTGTTTTTTTATCTCACTAAAGCGGTTGACGGTTAGGGGAAAGGTTGTGTCGTTCTGGGCGACTTCATCCTCCGAATCCTCGGATGTTGTGCTCTCTTCTTGTCTAGTTTTTTTCCCTGCCCCTTCTTTAACGCTTCCTGGTCTCTTTGTTGATTTCTTTGGTGACATGCTTTTGGCGTTCAACTCGCCTCCACTTTGTGATTCTTCGTTTCCCTCCAACCATATCATTGATGGCGGTTCCTGGGTATCAGCTGAAGTTACTACTTGTGAGTTGTCATCTGCTGAAGTTGTTACTTGTGAGCAGTTATCTGCTTTCCTCTGTGCGGTTTCTTGGCTAGGATTTGGATGGGTAGTTGCGACTTCTGTGGGCTGGTCTTTGTTTGGGAGAGGAGGGAATTCCTCCGATGATAAATTCGGGCTCCCTTTTCCACACTGGTACTTGATGTGGTTATTTTCGCCGCACTGGCTTCAAGGCTCAGTGCATGTTGGTTGTGAGTGGCCGATGGTGCCACAGTTCCCACATTTATTCTTCGGGCAGTCCCGAGCTGTGTGGCCGCCAAGACGGCACCGACTACAAAGACGGGTCATGCCTGTGTAGCTTGCCATGACTGAGTATCCCTGGATAACAAGCAAGTTGGGGATGACTTTTTTCATTATGATCTTAACATAAAGTTTGTCACCCTGCTCAATGGAGGGGTAGTTTTTTACTGTGCCTCTACACACCTCTTGGACGGTTCCATATTGCTGGAATACGTCTTTAATGGTTTCGTCGTTAACTTCGGCCGGTAAACGTTTTAGGTAACCATACTTCAGGCCGCCATGATTAACAGAAACGGGGAAGAAATGTTCGCCTTCGAGGTCAATGCCCTCTTTCAATAATTTGTCTTTGGTCGGGTAGTACTTGAGAGTCACCTCATACAAGCCTTTTTGATACTCCCAACAGTTTGATGGGCTGCATATGATGGGCTGCATTGTTTTTCTAGGTTTTCTGCTAATGCTTCTGCTTTTTCTTTATCCGTGTGCGCCGTTCCTTGAGCAGTTTGCATGGGCGGTAGGGGATTGTGTTTAGTGCGCAGAATCTTTAGAAATTTCCATATTGTGTGATCTTCTGGGTTGAGCGATGATAATTTATTGTCCCAATCCTGGTTCCTGTGGATTTGAAGTGCTTTTCTGACTTGGTTGTTCAACTTTTTCAGAGTTTTCTTGTCCTGTGGGGCTCTTGTGTTGTGGTATCTTTTCCTGGCTTTGTTTTTTGTTCTGATGAGGTCCATTATGTTTTCTGGGAGCCGACCGGATGGGTGGTTGGTTGTGGTTTTGGTGACTGTTTCTAGTGCTTTTTTAATTTGGCTTGTTAAATTGCTTATTGCTTCATCTATGTCTTCTTTTTTGTGGATGATTGGTACAGGACCAATGTATTCTGGTAGGATTTTAGCTAGCCTATCCCACGATATGAAGGTGTGCTGGTGGGCTAGTTGATCTTGCGTGCCAAGTTTGATCAGTATTGGGTTGTGGTCGGATGATAGTTCATTGAGCGTCTCTAGTTTGTATTGATAACTGATGTTTCTAAGGATAGCTATGTCAAGTACATCTGAATAGCCATGAGGGCTGTAATAAGTGTGCTCAGTGGGTCCTGCTATCACAACTGAGTTAAGTGTTGAATAGTTGTGTAGTATGCGACCCCTTCTGTTGTTGTTGGTGCTGAACCATGCTGTGTGTTTGGCGTTCAAGTCACCTACTATGATGGTGGGGTCTGTGGTGCCGAGGACTGCATCCAGGTCTGTTGTCAGTAGAGGATTGCTTGGTGAGTTGTAGGCAGCAAATATCTTGAGGCTTCCAGCATTGTTTGTGTGGACTTGTATTCCTGTGGTTTCCAGGTTTGTAGTCTGTGGGTTGGATATGGCATTGTGGTGGAGGTATGGTTTGATGTAGATGGCAGTTCCTCCCCCTCTGGAGCTGAGTCTATCCGTTCGGTATATTGTGTATCCTCTCACTTTTGGGTTGTTGGCAGGTCTTAGGTGGATCTCGTTGATCAGCATTATGTCCGGATTGTGTCTTTATGCGAATTACTGTAGTTCTAATGTTTTGTTGGTGAGGCCATTGGCATTCCAGGAAGCAATTAGAAGCGAGTTAGGTTTTACTTTTGTTTTATTCATAGTTGAGTGCTGTGAGTATGGAATGGGTTCCTTGCAGGAATCTCTTTGTGGAGGATGAAGTTGGGTTTGTTCTGCTGAATTCCTGGAGCATAGTGGCTAGCGAAGAAGTCAGTATTGCTGTGATGTTGGAGCCTATTTAATTGCTTTGTATTGTGTCCTTTGGGCGGGCTGCTTCAGCATTGGTCTTGTTGGTCTTGGTGGAAGGTTGAGCCCTTTCCTGACTTTTATGGCTTGGGTTTTGATGGTTTGATGACTGTGCAGCAGAGATGCTTTGATTGGTGGTCCAGATAGGGGGAGGTTGGACGGGTCTTGTAGTTCCGTGATTTCTGGGATGGTGGCTGCATCCTTTATAGTTTGCTGGGTGGGGACATCCACAGTTGGCACATTTGGCTGGTGTGGTTCTTGCTTTTGTGCATGTAATGGTTTGATGCTTCTCGCCACACTTCAGGCATCTGAACTCGGCTTTACAGAGTCTTTGGGCATGGCCAAACTTTTGGCAACGATGGCATTGCCCTGCTGATGCCCTTTTCCTGAGTGGCTCTGTTGATATTTTAAGTTCACAGACTGCAGTTATGTCATAAATTTGTCTTTGAGTGTTCTGTATCTCAACCAATACTAATGGCATTGGTTGTTTATCGGATCTGTACATCCGGCTGACTTTGATAGGTGATAGGCCCTGCTGGGTAAGGTCAGCCGCGATCTCCTCGGAGGTAATGCCTTCTGTGACACCTCGCAGTACAACCTTTAGATTTCTTTCGCTGCTTAGTGCGAAGGTGTGGTACTGTAGTTTGTTGTTATCCATCATTTTTGTTATTCCTCTGTAGTCTGTCACTGTTGTTGGTTGAATTTTTACACCTTCGTCGGTGTTTTTGGCCCAGGAGTATCCAATTTGATGTTCTCTTAGGTTTCTTGCAACTGTGGTCCATTTTTCCTTTTCACGGAGAATTACCGGAGGGACCTTTTCCCTTTTTTCCGGGACTGTTTGTGAGGTAGTTTCGTTTTCCACATGATCTACCTCGATTCGCCGTCTCTTGTCCGTCTGTTCTCCTGTGAAGACCGTCTGACTGGGGCTCTCGGGCAGGGAGATGGATGTGTCATTGATCTCTTCCACTTCGCCGTCCATATCATCGGATTCTTCCGGTTGTGTGTACAGGTTTAGGAAACCTGGCCATTCAGTATCAAATTTTTTAAGCAGTAATTTAAACAATTTTAATGCTTGTTCTTTGTTTAGATGCTCTAGCAGATCAGTAATATTATCCATGTCTGCTTTATTTGTTGTTATATCTAGTAGGTAGTGATTGGAAAATTGCTTATGATCGCAATTAGAAATCCCGCAGGTCTTGAGACCTGCCAGGAGAAATTTTGTAGAGGATATTGCAGATGGAAAGGATTGCCAGCAACATCGAGCGATTAGCTAATGTACAAATCAATATCAATAGCATATGAAATTTCAGAAAATGAAGAACGCTTACCTCTATATGTATATCATACATATCATACAATTCACCATCAAAAATATACACAACACGAAACACTAACACGCGAGACGCCATCTTATTTTTAATGATTCGACAATTCACTCAAGTATTATTCACTTCACGAAAAGCTTAATATAATAAATTTATTTAAAGAATTTTCAGGTGTGTTAATTATTTCAACGGTTTGTTAAGAATTCTCAATACAACTGAATGACTTTTAAATTTAGATACTTTATTAGAGTTGCAAATTAATTTTAAAAGACAAATATGAATTTCTAAAGTTATTAATATCAATAATGAATTAAGTCAGTATTTGCGGGAGGGCGAATCTGTCTGACAAATACAAGCTAATGGTTAACATGAATATTCTTTAACTTATCTATTGTATAGGTTGAAGATGAATATTGTATTGGTTGAAGGTGAATATTGTATTGGTTGAGTAGCTGCGCGTGAGAATATTATAAGTGCTATTTCGCACTTTTGTTGCTGTCAGTTTGGTTTAACACATGTTAGGCAAAGATTTGTGATATTTGACCAGTGGAGGTCGCTGCAGATCTGACAGATACTTACTTATTTTGTAACAAAAATTTTTATTCTTTATATTTCTTTGTTTCAATAATTTCTAGATTGTAACTGAAAATAATTAAATTATCATGTATTACTGAAATAGAGAGCCAAAAGCTTATATTTATCATACATATCCTCTAGGACAGTGCTTACCAAACTTATGGATGCCAAGGACCCCTTTGGAAAAATTAAAATATTTCACGGCCCCCATCGAAAAAAAAAATTGTAATACAGACACATATTATTATAATTATTATTGCATTTATATTCAATACAATTTATATTCAAGATTTTGCGTTTGTGATCTTTTTTATGTTTCTTATTAGTACCTTTGAAATGAAACTTATATGAATAAGCATATATTTACTAATATTCATTAATCGCCGAAATACGTAAGAAGCAAAATTTATGAACCAACACCAATGTGTCATTTTTTGCATTAAAATATAAAAAAGAACAAAAAAGAAATAATAAATAATAGAAATTAAATACGTTTCTTTCAAGATAAAAAAAATTACTTAGTCTTGAAACATTTATTAAATTTGTTTTCATTATTTCACGGCCCCCTCAACAAAACTTACGGCCCCCAAGGGGGCCGCGGCCCACAGTTTGGGAAGCGCTGCTCTAGGAGATGTGCTTTACATTTATAAAAAATACAGGGGAAACATAACTGTCTCTCTTTCCACCTTTGCAACGAGTTCTCAAAGTTCCACTACTTATGCTTGTGTCCACCGAAACTTTTAGTTTCTATATTTTCCGCATGAAACTCTTGAAATAATGTTGGATTCAATATTTAACATACATATTTCTATCAAAGATAGCCTCTGGAAGATGTGCTTTACATTTATGGAAAATACTAAGAAAGTACATCTATAGCTTGTTCCACCTTTGCAAAGTTGCCCAAAGTTGCACTACTTATACTTGTTTTCATCGAAACGTTAACATTCTATATATATTTTTGACACGAAACTCATGCAATTTCTATATTGCGCTATGAAATAATGTAGGATTTAATATTCTCTTAATTTGTGACATCAAGTATTATATTTTCAATATTTTTTTTTTTTTTTTGTTTTTTGCATTTTAGCACATACTAATAATGAATGTATCTCTCAGATATAACTGTCCTACGCTGTAAAATGACGCCATCGACCTCACTAGTGGTCCGAGTTACGACGCTCTTCTTCACTGGAGTTTTTTTGCTTGTATAAAAGTTGAAAAACAGATACTTGCTTATTTTGTAACAAAAATTTTTATTCTTTATATTATATATTTATATTATATATTTATATATTTATATATATTTATATATATATTTATATTATATATTTATATATTTATATATATTTATATATATATTTATATATTTATATATATTTATATATATATATATATATATATATATATATTTATATATTTATATATATTTATATATATATATATATATATATATATTTATATTATATATTTATATATATTTATATATATATATATACATATACACGTGTTATGCAAAAATTTGTGATATTTGACCTGCGGAGTTCGCGGCAGACCTGACAGATACTTGCTTATTTTGTAACAAAAATTTTTATTCTTTATATTTGTTTGTTTCAATAATTTCTAGATTGTAACTGAAAATAAATAAACCATCAGGTATTACTGAAATATAAAAGTTGAAAAATTATATATATATATATATATATATATATATATATATATGTTATAGATACCAAGCAATTTTAAACCTGGTTTTTACTCCATTTCCCAAGTAAGCAAACAGACTAAAAGTCAAGTTTGCGCCTGCAATTGATGCAAGTCTAACTGATCCCACAGGTAGTGCAGGATCAGGGTAACTCGTGGCAAAGGTGGGACAAGCTCCGATCACTAATCTTAATATTTACCCTTAATGCCAAAACACATCTCCAAGAAGGGGATGTATGATGTTTTGTATTAAAGGCAAGGGGCCACTACCCAGACCGGTTTCGACCTTTATTGAGGTCTCGTCAGTGGGAGCTAGGCTAGAAATACCAAGATTTAGTAATACTGAGCTTGTAAGTATTTCGCCAAAACAAGTTACCACTTGTTTTGGTAACTTGTTTTGGCGAAATACTTACAAGCTCAGTATTACTAAATCTTGGTATTTCTAGCCTAGCTCCCACTGACGAGACCTCAATAAAGGTCGAAACCGGTCTGGGTAGTGGCCCCTTGCCTTTAATACAAAACATCATACATCCCCTTCTTGGAGATGTGTTTTGGCATTAAGGGTAAATATTAAGATTAGTGATCGGAGCTTGTCCCACCTTTGCCACGAGTTACCCTGATCCTGCACTACCTGTGGGATCAGTTAGACTTGCATCAATTGCAGGCGCAAACTTGACTTTTAGTCTGTTTGCTTACTTGGGAAATGGAGTAAAACCAGGTTTAAAATTGCTTGGTATCTATAACATATTTATACCCAAGGTAAAAATACTTTCTACATATATATATATATATATATATATACACGTGTTATGCAAAAATTTGTGATATTTGACCTGCGGAGTTCGCGGCAGACCTGACAGATACTTGCTTATTTTGTAACAAAAATTTTTATTCTTTATATTTGTTTGTTTCAATAATTTCTAGATTGTAACTGAAAATAAATAAACCATCAGGTATTACTGAAATAGAGAGCCAAAGGCTTATTTTTATCATACATATCCTCTAGGAGATGTGCTTTACATTTATTGAAAATACTAAGGAGAGAAGTCTGTAGTTTGTTCCGCCTTTGCAACGAGTTGCCCAAAGTTGCACTACTTATGCTTGTGTCCGTCGAAACGTTTAGTTTCTATATATATTTTCGACACGAAACTCTTGTAGTGTCTATATTCGGCTATGAAATAATGTTGGATTCAATATTCACTTAATTTTTACCTTCAACTGTTATATTTATATTGTTTTTTTTTCTTTATTTGTTTGCATTTTAGCACATACTAGTAATGAATGTATCTCTCAGATATACCTGGTCCTAAGCTACAAAATGACGACCTCGACAATCGACAGAATGCCGAACCAAACGAATGAAGAAAACGCAGTTCCGAAGTCCCTTTCTTGGAGGGCCGAAATGAGGTTATCATTTCTGAGGTTTACTTCGATTTTTAACTGTTTTTTTCCCAAAGATAAATAAAACAACGAACTTCACTTTCTTGTTCCTGATAAGAGTTCCTGATAAGTTCTCTGATAAGACTTTATAAGTATTATCATCAAAATAAATAAATAAGAAAATAAATTACGTTCGTAGCTTTGTTAGCTAACTTTTCCACTGAAAATATCATTTGTGATTTTATAATATAAAATTTAATTTAATTTAAATTCATTTAACAATTTAGAAAAAAAAAGAAACGTTAAAGAATAAAAGAAACAATTATCATATCATAATAGTTGTGACCATTAATCAATTAAAGCAAAACTAACCAGTTATTTATCATCATCAGTGGTCCTAACAGACACTAAAACACCTACGACTTTCCAGGTATCCTTGGGTTTCGTAACCATAAGCGAGGATAAGTTAGTTAAACAAAAAAAAAAAAAAAAAAGAATAAAAAATTAGTTAAACCTATGTAAATAACCTTTTTTTTTATTTAATATTCATTAAATAATGCAAATAAATTTGTTAAATAAAGCAAATTTAACAGTGTGTGCCCCTGAAGAAAGAAAGGAAGAAGAAATGACTTTTACAAACAGTTACAAGGAATATATGAAAAATTAAATCAAAGAGATGATAGAATTATTGCTGGATAATACAACTATAGCTCTTCTTTAATAATATAGAAAAATTAGGAGAATCAATAGTAAAGAACAATGCAAAACGACTATAATATATAATGATTTAAAAATCATGAATAAACATAAATATATACATGATGTGCAAGACTACTTTATGGCGAATGAAAAAGCAACAAGCCTTTTCCTTGATGTTAAAGTTAGGGAGGACTAGTGTCGGCGAAATTGTTTCCACCAAATCGATATTGCAAAAAAAAAAAATAAAGAAAACGAGGGAAACAACCAATTACAAAGCAAGACTACTAAACCATTTGAGTATAAGAAATTTACCAACAGAGGATTAATAACTATTTAGAAAAAATACAAGAAATTGAAAGCATCGAGGAAGATTGGAATAATACGAAAGATATATGACATCGGCAACATATGAAAGTGTAGGAATACGTAAAAAATACCATAAATATTACATATATGTGAAAATTAAATAAAAACAAGAAGTGAAAATTAAAAGCAAGCGTTTAAAGGATGGCATGTGGTAAAAAAAAAAAAAAACATGAGTACGAAAATGAAATTAAAAAAGAAAAGGTGAGCAATAGCCAAAAGAGAACCAGAAAGCTGGGAAATTTCGTATCATATCTAGAAAATAATATATACAAAGCTAGACATAATGCGTATAAATTACTAAAGCACATGAGTGCAATTATAAAAGAAACTGCAAATATAAGTTGCGGAATAAATTTAAAAGAATTCTTGGGTAAGTTACTTTACATAGCATAAAAAATACATACACCAAAAACTTACAAAATGCTCTAAATCAGGGATTCTCAACCTATGGTATGCGAGCCACTGCCTTACTGGTACATCTAATATCTTGAATTAAATATGCTGGTACGCCACTGGAAAAGGTTGAGAACCCCTGCTCTAAATGATATAATGGTGAGCTATGGGGGGGGGGGGGGCTCGCCCGAGCGCTTTGTTAAATTTTTTTCAAATTTGCGAGCCTCTTGTTTTTCTTGTTTACTTTTTGTATTTTTACGGAAAAAAAAAACACATAATTTTTTGAAATATATTAGCAACAAACTCATACGGTAACCTAACCTCGTGATTTTATTAAATAAAATATTATAGTTACTGTTACTACCATTTTACAAATAATAATTCACTTTTAGTAATCGCATATAAATAAATAGGACTATTAAATAATACCCCTTGATTGGTACCGTTGATTTTCACTTGAAGTATAAAAACAAAGAGACATATAACGTATTTCAATATTATTGGGTTTAGATAATATTTATTTATTATTTATAGCTCGCTTGTCATAAAAACTTCTATCGCAAACAAAAGAAATTTATGTTGTTTTTAAAAATTGCGGACTATTTCATATGTGCGATTATAAAAGATTTTATTCTTATTATATTTTGATAGTAAAAAATGTTTTTCTTATGTAAGATAAATTAACACAGATGATTGTGTGCAAATATTTCATGTTTAGATCATGAAATATTGGTTTAAAAATGACAGCCTGTACAGGTTGATTGTCCCTTCATACTTTTTTTAATTGGCATTTGTACACAAGCAGTATTAACAAACGTTTTTGTATGAAATACGGCTTTTTTTTTTTTGCTCGGCGATGCGAGCCCTTTGTTAAAATTTCCACTGGATATAATAACAATGAAAGAATTAAAGAATTAAATTGTTATTATATCCAGCTCACCACTGGATATAATAACAATGAAAAAATTAAAGAAAAACGTAAGTAAAATTAAAAAAAAAAAAGTAAATCGACAGGAGAAGATGGGATAAACTACGAACTGAATTTATTTGCTGTAAAAAATTCATTACAAATTATTGAAATTTTTAAATAAAGCATATACACGTGGACAATTACTAAGAGAATAGAATACAATTATAGTAATTCCTATATACTGCATATATATATATTTTTTTTTTTTAAAGGAGAGGAAAGAAAACCAATTAATTACAGTAGTATTAGTTTTCTGAATACATGCTATAAAATATATAGTAGAATAATTAATGACAAATTGAAAAAAAAAAATAGCGAAAAATTATTAGAATGTTAAATGTAAGACATTCTAATTCTGTCTCCAATACTTTTAATATTTACATGAATGAAATACTGATATAGCGAAAAAAAGAAATATCGGTACAATATTATGTGTAGGGTGATCAGGTAATATTGTCTTCCTTATATGATACTTATTATTGAATTCCTCAATAATATAAGGAAGACAATATTCTTAGCATTGAGTGTTATTTTGTTGGTAACTTTACTTCTCCCTAACATTGCTTTACTACACACAACCTTTTGATATCCATCCGAGACCCAGTTGCAATGCACTCCACTAAACTGATATTTAAGACCATACATGGTGCAATGTGTAAGGCTAGATATTACGGATTAATTCAAATATTTGAAAATATTTAAACTGTACAACCATTCGTGAGTGGGAATATCAGGGAGAAATTAAAGAGCCATGAGGTTATTCTGTTTCAGCTATGTCATGAAAGCATTTAGAGGGGAAAAAAGAGTATTATAATATTGCAAGAAAGCGGTATTGTAAGCTTACTGTTGGATGGAATGAAAAGCAAAGGCATCGGCCAATTTTCTCATAATTTACAATTTTAACTATTTATAAATATGTGATTACAATTTTCAGATATCTTACACGGTATTTACTGACGAAAAGTAAGGAGATATATTAACTGTAACTTTAAAGGCAATCGACACCAGGACAAGGAGAGCAGGAAGAACCAAGGTTTTCATGGCTAAGAGCAGGCGCTTAGAGGGTGATCGCTATTCCGGCAACAACTTATATCTGCAGGTTTACGAGCCATGTTACACGATTACATAATCCAGTGTTTGTAGAAATGTGCGCGTGTGGCTCCGTTTGCGTATTTCCTGTACTTGGAATTTCTCCCCCCCCCCTCCCAGTAATTATTTCTTTCTCCACTGCGCAGATGTCAAGTGGCTCATTTTTATTTCCAATGGGAGATCCAGACTTTGATTTAATTGTGATTGACAGATAGAACGAGCGATTGAGAAATCGAAGGAAAACCGAAAAAAAAATCACTATTTTTTTTAACAATTCTTGTTTAAATATACTTTTCTTCAATTTTTACCTATAACATTTCATTAAAATTTTTAATTCGTGTAAAACAAATATTCAGACAGGGTTTATATAGGCTATTTAACTGAAAATTCATATTATTTTGTACAGAATTTTTGAGAGTGAAGCGATCGACTCTCCCCCCTCCCACACACACAATCGTTTTTTGTTTAATTTCTTGTTATATAGAGAGTATGCCAAAATAAGTTAATACCCTAAGAGAGTTTCCTCATGTACTACATTAATATATATCACTACTAATTTTCTAAATAAACACCGCTCTTCAAAAGATAATTCTGAAACAATTTCCATTGCGACCGACGTACAGAATATTCTAGTTTTATATACCAAGAATTCAGAGCCACCACACTTTAGCGGGATTTACGATGGCGCCGTGTTGAAAATAACTGAATTCGAATCCCGTTTATCTAGGAGGACAATTTCTTTTATGAGGGCTTTTTTTTATTGAAGGTGATTCATTTATTGGATCTTATGAAGCGTTGAAAGAGTTCTTCTTCCTATTGGCAACAGGCTTTTCATACTGCAGGACAGACAAACAATCTAGAAAAGACATGCATTTGATGGAGACATAGCAGACTGTGGAGAAGGATAGGGATTACTTGATTGGTTACACAAGCACTGAGATACCGCGACAGTTGATCTGATAACCGAGAACTACTCAGAACGCACGTAATTCCAGATATTCCTTATAAAGCTTTCTCCACCTTTGCAACGAGTTGCCCATGTGTTGGACTACCACTGGGATCAACCGAATTGTATCTTACTAAACGAAAGAACCATACAGCGATTTACATCGCCAAACATTTTGGCGTTGGAAAATTACAGAGGCAAAGTGGGTATTACATCCAACATTATTTCAAAGCCGAATGTTTGGAGAAACTATTAAAGTTCGTAATTGACTGGGATTATAGCATTCCAAAGCAAACCCTAGAAGGAATCGTTCCGGGATCAAGAGTTAGGGGTTGACCTCAATTAAAATGGACTGATAACATCAAAAAATGGACAAATTCCTCCCTTTCTCAACTGACATCAAGAACAAGAGACCGAGACGACTGGAGGAGGGTAGCAAAGAGTATCACCTACCAGTCATGAATGACCCAACGGTTCATTTAGGACTATGGGAGAGGAAGAAGAATTGACGTGAGAGCTCTCACATCTGTTCATAATGCAATTATTATGAACCAAAGTGTCGATATATTTTTTGCAATTGAAAATTGGAAATAGGGTTGTTGGCAATGCACTGTTACATGCTATATATATATATAGTAGGCGTTTCAATTAAATCTGTTTCACTTGAATGCGTCCAATAGAGTGTCTGTGGGAGGAGTTGTTTTTTTTTCATTATGCAGGGTCGTTTTCTTTCCATTTGTATTCGCTTTCCATTACTTGTCGCTAAATACAGTATATAGAGTCTAACTGTCTTCAGTCATACAATAAAAATAAAGATATTTGTTTTTTTTTGCATTTGAAGAATGATGTCTGTTGGGGAGGGAATATTTATCGCTATACAGGGAAGAGTTCATTCTGGTCTTCTGAAAGGATAGGCGTAGTGAGTAAAAATCTGTTCATTCGTGTCAATTAAATATGAATTCTTCGATGTTTTTTGTCATAAAACATCGAAGAATTCATAAAACATTCAATTCTTCGATGTTTTATGACAAACACGCCTGTCTTATTAAATTACCTGTCAACATCTTTCTCTCATCCAGAAATGTTTTAATGAATTCTAGCACCTTTTGGCTACTTATACATCATTTCTGTATTACATTAGCCTTGGTATCGCTAATGGGTCTGGCTCTCATTTTGTGCGGAAGTGGATGTGTAGCCAATGAAGTTCTAACTGACCCTTGCCTATTGCTGTTTCCGGGCCTGGCTCTCACGGATCACAGATGTGCTTTTGCGCAGAAGAGGCGGAGCTTTCCCTGAGATATGAGCAGCTCTTCTTGGGGGTAGGGTTTTGCCTGTCTCTGAGTGGAGTCACCGCTAGGATTATGGCTCTGCTCGGTGGTGAGGTGAGTGTGCCACTGGAGGGAGCCATCGATGAGTTAATGATCACTCAGGTCGCTTATTGTTCAGTGATCGCACGATTTAGGTAACCCCGACTTAACACTCAGGAGATCGAATCTGATCTGACAGATACATGCTAATTGTTAACATGAATATTCTTTAACCTATCTATTGAATAGGTTGAAGGTCATGAGTAGCTGCGCATGAGTATATTATGAGTGCTATTTCGCACTTTTGTTGCTGTCAGTTTGGTTTAACACGTGTTATGCAAAGTTTGTGATATTTGACCTGCGGAGGTCGCGGCAGATCTGACGGATATTTGCTTATTTTGTAACAAAAATTTTTATTCTTTATATTTCTTTGTTTATTTTTAGATTGTAACTGAAAATAAATAAACCATCATATATTGCTGAAATAGAAAGCCAGAGGCCTATTTTTATTATACATATACATATTATTTCTATTATACATATCCTCTAGGATATGTATAATAGAAATAGGTGGCGAACCTTTTTATGTTCGCGTGCTAAAAATTTACAAATCAAGTTACTGACGTGCCGGGCACGTCAGCAACTTGTTTAATACAACACCAATTTATTTATTATTACAACACCAATTAATACAACAACAATTAATTAATTGACATTAATTAATTGTTGTTGTATTTAAATTTAAAATTTAATATAGAATTTAAATTTTAAATTCTATATAGAATTTCATAATAATGAACACATAATTTGACATACACATTGTCGTATACAAATCAATATCAACGTATTATCATTTTATTAATTTATCAATATCAATATATCAATTTATTAATGAGATTTTTGCTGTTGTACATTAGATGCCAAATGCTTTATATCAGGTTCATATTTTGTCACTTTTAGTAATACACACGCGGAACTAGATTCATCAGTCATTCTATTTCTTAAACTGCCTTTTATAAAATTCATTTTAAAAAATAATGACTCACAAGCATATGTAGAGGAGAAAATTGATAATATAGCCGTCGCTAGTTTTTTAAACAACGAAAGGTTTCAAGAATGGCATTCCAAGTTCTCAATATTTCCTCTTCTGCATTCTTTTTAATTGCCCCCAATAATCGATCATTTTCCATTACTTCCAAGTCATTTCTCAAATCGACAAACTTTTGTTTCCATATAGAACTAGATTGAAAATCGATTAGCTGCATTTCTATTTCTTCCAAATTCAGCCACTCGAAAATCTCCAAATTGAGTTTATCTGCTGATGTTGTGTCTGGATGCAAAATAAATTTTGATATCTCTGCAACTTGCCTGAACTGCGTAAATCTTGAAGAAAATTCGTTGATTATCGACTGAATAACTGTAGAAAACTCTTTTGTCAATTTAACTTGACCTGTTTTTTCATGGGATTCTAGATCTCCAAAGACTTTTTTTTGTATTTGGAAAATATCGGAAATGACGTCACGATTAAAAATTGGTAATTTAGCTTCCAATGCTTTGATTAAATCAAAACATGACAATAATTGTCTTGTTAATCCCTTGCAGTTTAACATTTAATTCATTTAAATGTAAACACAAATCAGTAAAAAAGATTAATTTCGAAAGCCATTCGACGTTCATTAACTGGGTGTATTTTTCAATGATTCTCTCATTATGTAAAAATGTCTGACTTCATCTAAACACTCAACAAATATTTGAAGAACTTTCCCACGACTTAACCATCGGACGTTGTTGTACATAAGTAAACCATTGTACACCGAATTTACCTCACTTAATAATTCTATAAATTTTCGTTTATTTAAAGCGCGTGCCGATATAAAATTGACCAATTTTTTTACAATGCTCATAATATCTTCCAGTGGCTTGAAACTAGCCTTGGCGCATAAAACCTGCTAATACAATGAAAATCCAGAAACTGAATGTCCAATACGTTTGGCAAATAAATTGACGAACCCATTTTCCTTTTTCGGAATTAAAACTGTGTAACTTTTGACGAAATCCTCGGGGATATTTCCCGAAGTAAGGAAATCGTTAAATATTTTTATTAATATCGGTGAAGCGACTTCCCAGATAGCTCGATAAAACTGAATCCCCAACCCGTCTAAGCCGGGGTTTTTTCTTGTCTTCATCGTTTTGGAGACTGCTTTTATTTCTTCAGCAGTTATCGGCCCGTCATGCAGAGCGCTAAGATGATCGGGAAGACGTGTAATGTCCCACTCGCTAAAGTCATCTGCGCCCTGCTGATCAGAAAAGGCGCCGAGGTAGTGCTGATTTCTATGTCGGAGAATTTCCTGAGATGATTTTAGCATTTGGCCGTTCTCTCGGATCTGGCAAACTGTTCGATCGTCATTTGCCGCCACCCGTTGTTGGTTGTAGAATGCGGCAGAAGGTGTTTCCAAATATCTGAGATAGAGTCTCGCTCGAAAATCGAGGTCTTCGACTCTTCTCTGCCGCTCTTGTGGCAGTTCAACTTCTACTTGTCTGATGAGATCTCCACAGGGGACTCCGCACCGCTCGTTTATGCGGTACCAATCGTCTCCCTAGAGGTCCCTCCGACGTTTTCGTTGTTGTCCCAGTGTTTAAAGAAGTGGGTTTCCTACAGGAAAAGGATATTAATGTTGTGAATTAGCATCAGTCTCCAGACAGTGCTTTGCGCAAGAGGATTGAGCAGTCCATTGATATTTAGGATAGCTATTTTAAGGGTTTGATGCATGTTTGGAGTAGTTAAGTATGTTGGCCTCCATTAGCTGAGCCAGATTACTGTGGAGAAGGCTTATTTCACTTTCATTTACTCCAGGGATTTTGCTGAGCTGTTCTATATTGATGGATTCTGTATCCTGTATGGTGAGGGGGCCCCCATTAAAACTTACTCTGCTTGCGGAATCGCCCCCACCCATGATGTGAAAACCTGGTTCTTCTAGTTCTTCCGCTTTTTTGAGGATATTTTTTATTTCTTCCGAATCTCCATTGAAGGCCTTTGGTATCACAGCCCCATTCAAGATTTCAACTTCTGATGGGGTCAGCTTTCTTTCTTCTTCTGATTTCTTGTTCTCTTCTCTTTCGTGCTCTCCAGGCCGCTTTGTTAGAGCACTGCAGAATTCTATTTCTTCTGTTTCGTCTTTTTCTATGTTCTCACTTGTGGAGATTTCTGCTTTTGGATTCCTTTTTCCCTGCTTTTTTTTTGCCAAGTGAGTTTTTAGTGAATGGGGCCTGATCTGCTTTTGTCACTTCCTTGGTAACCGGTGTTGGGAGACCTGGGAATTCTTCCTGGTTTGTTGCTTCCGTATTTCCTGGTGCAACAGATTTTATTGTCCCTCCAATGCTTTCGGGACAGGTATCTATTTTGTGGTTACTGTTGCTGACTTAAGGCAGGGTGCTTTACATTGCCCCAGTGCATGCGCTGCTGACAGGCAGTTCTTGCATTTCCTTCTGGGGCATTCTGCCCTCAGGTGTTCGTCCGAGCCACATCTAAAACATAATCTTTTAACACCAGGGTAATTTACCATTACCCTGGCTGATCCTAAAAAAACGAAGTTGGGGACGGGTGTTTTCATCTCCATGGAGATGAAAATCTCCCCTGACTTCCACTCTGGGTTGTCCATTTCGTCGGATATTTTTACTTGTCTAACTCTTCCCCATTTGGAGAAGTACTTTTTTTTTTATCATTTTTTCCCCTTTCTCCAAATATTCTAGGGAAAACCTATCTATTTTAATGGTCTTGAGGATACTCCCCACCATGGAAGGGTAAAGTTTTTCTCCGCCACATTGAACTCCTTGACAGAGTTTAGATCGCGTTCCTTCATTTTTGACGACGATCTGAAATCGCCCCCCCCCCTCGTAAGGGGTAAATCCGTAAATGTTTTCCGACCACGTAATCTATCAGGGCTTCCGCGAACGTCCTATTATCAATTTTCGTGTTGACCTCGAACACGAGAGTTTTTACTCGCGGTACAATTCCCGCCATCAAAATAAAAAGAAGCGGAGGTTTCGCTGCTATGGTGCATATTCCACGGGCTAAGATAGGAAAAATCCAGAACGGTTAATTCGTGAAGGGCAACCTCAGGACATCATTAATAAATGAACTTAAATCTTTCTGGAATATATACTTATATAAATATATACTTATATATATATATATATATATATATACTTATATACAGGGTGTTCGGGATAAATTTGACATATTTATAATTAATTATATTTTTCCGTAAGTTACATGTATTAACACACACTTCTCTTCATTTAAAAGTTTGGACCCTTCTTCATTCATATACAAGATGTCAGAAAGGATGGATAGCTGGAACCCACCTGAATCATGGAAGAGAATAACTTGTATCATGATGATTCGTGCCCGCCATCAAAATAAGGATATTACGACTGCTGCCCAATGCTCCCTGAATACAGTAAAAACAATCAGGCATGAACTAGAGACTTGCAATGGTGACTACGAGGATGTAGCAAGAAGAAAGATCCCTAGCAGACGATCTGATTGCGTTCGTACAGCAGAATTCCTCGCAAATCTGCAGGAACAGGTGTTGAAGAACCCTGGCATTGGAATTCGGGCTTTGTTCGTGGAGTTGCTAACTGTAGTCAAGCCCTGGATAACAAGGGTAGCCAATGGTAGGCCGTATGTATGGCAGCAGGATTCGGCCCATTGCCACACCTCTGGGAAAAGTCAAAAATGGTTGTCTGAAAATTTCTACGACTTCACCAGTCCAAATGTTTGGCCTCCAAACTCCCCAGACCTTAACCCCATGGATTATTTTGTATGGGGCGCAGTTGAAAAAGACACCAATCGCACTTCCAGTAATACAAAAGCCCAGTTAATGGATAAAATTAAAACAGTTTTTGCGGCCCTTCCCAGGGAGACTGTAGCATCAGCTTGTTCGAGGTTCCGAAGCAGAATTGAAGCTGTGATCGATGCTAATGGTGGTTATTTTGAGTAAATCTTGTTGATAGTATTGTAATGAACTCTGCCTGTAATGTTTTTTTGTCAATTCATTAAATTTAATAGATACAAAGAAGATTTTCTTTTTCCTTACGAAACTGTCAAATTTATCCCGAACACCCTGTATATACTTAGATTTTTCGTTTGTTTCCTAGTGATACTTCACGTAACACTGAAAGCCAGAAATTAATCTGTATAATAATTGTATGTATCTACTCCAGACAACGTCACGTAAAGCATAATATAAAACTTTTACCTAAATATGTTATGGTGTGTTAATAATTTCACAGGTTTGTAAAGATATCTCAATAAAACTTAAATAATTTAGTAATATTAGTATGTATTATTAGAGTTACAATGCAATTTCATAAATCAAATATGAACATCTGAAGGTATTAATATTAATAATGAATTAAACCAGCATTTGCCGTTAAGGGAATTTGCTGTTAGAAGTCACCTCGCGAATACCTGCTGCCATGAATAGTAACGAAACCGATATATACAGTACTATGCGTTTTACTCATACATACTTACCTATGATAAAGCTTAACTTATAAATTAGACAAAGAAGAGGTTAAGAACAATCACTATTAATAAAATAGAACAATTCTAACATATATTCTAATAAAAGTTATGTGAATGAAAGCTTCGTATCCTCAGCGTATACTTTTATTAATATTATTATTATATTTTCATTATTTTATGAAGTCGAAAACTATCAACTTTTTTTTCACTTAAAATGAAGCACTTTACGGCTTCTCTTTGGCATGTCCGAATTACTAGCGCTACTCTTGCGTTTTGGGTCATTATATATAAAATATAAGGGTTACTTGAATACAAGTACTGCTATACCATGCCAGTCGATTAACCGAGAACTATTCAGAATGTCACGAAATTCCAGATATTCTTGATTTACAAAACGCTACAAGATGCGGTATTTTCTCCACCTTTGCAACGAGTTGCCTGCTGTTGGACTACCTCTGGTAGTCGAAAAAAGTGACTTCACCTGACTTCCCTCAATGGAAGTCAGATGAAGTCACTTTTTCCGTCATGATGAAGGCAGAAATTCCGAATTTCGTCAAAATAGGATCGGCCAGGGTAATGGTTAGCTACCCCGGAGTAAAGCGACAATGCTTTAAGTGCGGTGCCCTCGCGCATCTCGGGGCTCAGTGCCCGAAAATGAAATGCCGCAACTGCCTTACAACGGGCCATACATTGGAGAAATGCCAGTCGGCCTGCTTAAAATGTGGCAACAAGGACCACAAAGTGGACACCTGTCCAAGCAGAAACCATGCCAAAAGAGCGGGAGGCACTATCACGCCCAACACTCGAACACCAGAAAACAATATCAGTGGCATGGAGCAGAAAGACTTCCCAACCCTGAAGGCTGCACATGAAAGAGCAGCAACAAAGAATAATACCGCCACATCGCAAATTGAAGTAACAGAGAAACCTACAGCCAAAACTGTAGAAGCAGCCAGGAAAGACTCAAAGAAGGAGGAGCCAGCCAACGACCAAACCGCCACCATAGAAAATAAACAGAACCACCAGCAAGAAGGTTCTAGCACGGTAGTTGAAGAAACAACAGCAGAAGAAACAGTAGAAATGGAAACTCACAGTGAAGAAACCACACAAAAAAAGGCCAGGCAGCCCTGAAGAAGGGAATGTAAACAAACCAAAACCAGGGAGTCCGGGAGTAGTTGAAACTGGAAAAGTAACAGCAGAACCTACAAAGTAGATATTTGATATTTGACCCTTATGCAAAAGCCAATGCACAGATACTGCATCTGCTAAAAGACTTCCCGAGGATGCGAAGGTTTTACGAAATGGAATAGAAACATTTGGGGATATCCTACTTATCCTCACAGGGAAAAATGGGCCTAAAGTGGTGCAGAGTGGAATGATATGTTTGTCGAAGACATTGACGAATTCACTCCAGAACAAATCGTAGAATTTATTGATGCAAGGGATGACGTGGGAGCAGCATTGTACAGAGGCCTAGGAATGCTAAACTACTCCCGCGGAGATAAGTTATATGATCACATCCTTAGTACCCACAACAATAGAAATCAGGAGGATTCAAGCCCTGCCTAACATGCTCACAAGTCAGTCGACTCGTTGCATACAGCTGCAGAAAAAAAGAAAAAAAAAGGGTCCTTTTTTGTTCTCATTCAAATTAGAGTTTTTGTTTTGAAAAGGTCTTTTCCACACAGGAGGGGGTACCCTGAGAACCTGGGCTGCGAAGGCCTACATCGAGGCGGTGCAGCTCCTTGTGGGTTACATCACCCAGGCCAGGCTCTTCCCCTGCTCTTCTGATCATTCAGTTTGAAATTCCGAAATTCACCCAGTTTCTTATTTCTTTGGTTCTGTCTTACACCTTGTTATATGTATGTTTTAATGTTATTTACCAGTTCCTTTTTCATGTGTTGCTCCTTTCATTTGTTTTTCCTCACTTTCCTCGGGCAGTCATCTGAAGAGGTGACTGACCGAGGAAAGCTAAAAAGAACGGATGGAGGGAGATAATGTCGGAGATCTGCTTGGCGCTGGCATTTGAGTTAGGCCAAGTAGGTCGACTGAGGCCTCTTTAACCACCTACTACTATCAACTCTATCTTTTCTCCTCCTCTCTCACTATCAGGCTGACTCTCAGCACAACTTTTTTTAAATCTAAAGAGGCCAGTGATGAAAGGCATGAACTCCCATTCTCTGGTAGTCGAACAGCAGGAAAGGTCGTTACAGCGGAAAGGACTATTACTAAACAAAAGAGCAATACAGATTCTTTTTGGTGATCTCAAATACGACCTAAAAGTAGACATTGGATCCAAACTTATTTCAGAGCCGAATGTTTGTAGATGCTATGAACGTTTTCTAATTAAGCTTAGAGCTTGAGAGAATACAGTTCTCGGCATCATCATCGATATGCATTAGCTACAACTCGGGAGGTCGAATCTGATCTGACAGATGCATGCTAATTGTTAACATGAATATTCTTTAACCTATCTATTGTATAGGTTGAAGGTCATGAGTAGCTGCGCGTGAGTATATCATGAGTGCTATTTCGCACTTGTTGCTGTCAGTTTGGTTTAACACGTGTTATGCAAAGATTTGTGATATTTGACCTGCGGAGTTCGCGGCAGTTCTGACAAATACTTGCTTATTTATAAAAAAAAAAAAATTATTCTTTATATTTGTTTGTTTCAATAATTTCTAGATTGTAAGTGAAAATAAATAAACCATCATGTATTACTGAAATAGAGAGAAAAAGGCTTATTTTTATCATACGTATCCTCTAGGACGGGGATTCTCAACCTATGGTACGCGTAACACTGGTGGAACGTGAGCCACTGCCTTACTGGTACATCTAATATCGTGAATTAAATATAGTGGTACGCCACTGGAAAAGGTTGAGAACCCCTGGTCTAGAAGATGAGCTTTACATTTATAAAAATACTAAGGAAAGTCATGCAAAATTACGACCTCGACCTCCCGAGTGCTAGCACTCGGGAGGTCGAGGTCGTAATTTTGCAGCGTGGGACCAGGTATATCTGAAAGATACAATCATTACTTCTATGTGCTGAAATGCAAAAAAATAAAGAAACAACACTGCAAATATAATACTTGAGAGTACAAATTAAGTGAATATTGAATCCAACATTATTTCATAGCCGAATATAGAAACTACAAGAATTTCGTGTCGAAAATATATGTAGAAGCTAAACGTTTCCACGGAAACAAGCGCAAGTAGTGCACCTTTGGGCAACTCGTTGCGAACATGGAACAAGTTACAGATGTCTTTTCCTTAGTATTTTCCATAAATGTAAAGCACATCTCCTAGATCAGAGCTTCCCAAATTGTGAGCCGCGGCCCCCTTGGGGGCCGTAGGTTTTTTTGAGGGGGGGGCCGTGAAATACTGAAAACAAATTTAAAATGTTTTAAGACTAAGTAGATTTTTTTATTTTAAAAGAAACGTATTTAACTTTTATTATTTATTATTTCTTTTTTGCTATTTTTTATATTTTAATGCAAAAATTCACACTTTGGTGTTGGTTTACAAACTTTGCTTCCTGCGTATTTCGGCGCTTAATGAATATTAGTAAATATTGCTTATTCATATGTTTCATTTCAAAGCAGTGGTTAATTGTATTTACTTCGAATGCTCTCCAGGGAAGCTCCAAATCTTTCTGTCCATTTCATCACGCGTTTGTAATCAGGGACTGTTGGTATTGACTTTATATGCATATCAAAACTCGTTTTATATTATCACTGTCATCCGAGCTAGTTTTCTGTTGCCAATAAAAGTTTCGCATATACTTCACACATGAAAAAAAGCTTAAAAAAGTTCATGTGGGGAGATAGTAACTCGCTTGCAGCGATAAATAACACGCCCTCCCGCAGACGAAATAAAAACAAGTACTTTTATTATGCCAGTGAATAAAGTATGAGGAGTCTGTGTAATATATTTCTCAACAAATAGTGCAATTAGAGACAACTGGGATAAAAACACACTAATTAATGAATCACATGTCCCCTCATACAGAAATTATTCTGTATATATAGACTGAAACAAAACCATGTGTTGCATGAGCAAACACAGTATCTAACTAAAAACTATTGTTATTAATTAGATGTGTGCGAGTTCGATTTCCCAAGGCAGCAATAAAATTCAACCGAACGTGTTAAAATTCGTAAAAGTGCTAAAACTAAGTAATATATATATATAATGAATGTTATGGCAGTTTCACATATGGAATTCGGTTGAAGAGAGTTAGCATTTCAACTCAATTGTCAGCTATGCTTTTATCTTTCGGTTGCGCGATCTTTTGTTATTCCCGCACCAATCATATGCACGTTTTAATAACCTGCCTTTGCTGTCTGTTTCGAGTTAGGCTTAATTACCGTAAAGGGAGAAAAGTCACAAAAGAGAAAAATGTTCCTGGTCCGGGGATTCCCTTATTCAGGTAATATTCACTAATTTCATGTTATCAGTCTGTGGTGTGCCAGTATCGGTAAGTGGTAATATTATTTGATTTATTCTACGTTAAAAAATTTAACCCTGAGATGGATAAGTGGCTGATAAAAAATAAAAAAAAAATCCCGCGAACAATCAGAAACAGACTAAAAAAAAATAAAGGACAGTATTTCATATTTTATCAGAACAGCCCGCATCGTCTTCAGAACCAAACTGTAAGAGGCAAAAAATGTAATATTTGCATTTGATTTTTGCAATATTCGCTGTGTATGTTTTGTATTGAATATAAATACAATAAATATTATAATAATATATCTCTCTATTACGATTTTTTTTCGAGGGGGGCCGTGAAATATTTTAATTTTTGCAAAGGGGGCCCTGACATCTAGAAGTTTGGGAAGCACTGTCCTAGAGGATATGTATGATAGAAATATGTATGATAAATATTGAATCTAACATTATTTCAATATTATTTCAAGAGTTTCGTGCGGAAAATATAGAAACTAAAAGTTTCGGCGGACACAAGCCTAAGTAGTGCAACTTTGGGCAAAGGTGGAACAAGGTACAAATATCTTTCCTTAGTATTTTTTAATTTTTTGAATGTAAAGCACATCGCCTAGAGCAGTAGTGGCGAACCTATGGCACGCATGCCAGAGATGGCACGCCCGAGAATTTTGCTGGCACATCAACGATTTACATATGATATCCTTTTATACGCTTATAAATTATTCAGCCTTTTTTTTAATTGTACAATACGTACAAGTTAAATTTTGTTTTACAGGAGAGAGCAGCTATGAAGACATGAATTTGATTGGTGCGGTATTAACAAAAGATCACGCGACCCAAAGACAAATGGAACCGACAATTTTTCAGTTGAAATGCTAATTCTCTTCAATTCCATAACATCTGCAACTGTCATAAGAACATTCAGTATATATTTTGTAGTTTTAAGACATTCACGACGGGGTGTCGTTTATCGTTCCAACAGAAATCTCATTACCGGCGATCTCTACTCACACAAAGTTTCAACATTTGGTTGATTTTTATTGCCTTGTTTGCGTTTGAGCTGGAAGGCGAACTCACACAAGCATTATATGGCATGTTTCAATTCGTGGTAGAATTTTATTTGAAATTAGCCTCTGTGATCTGTCATAATGCCATCGAGATTTTCAAATGCAATCAAACAAACAAACACTTATTTCATGTAATTGAAATATGGGACAATAGTTTTAGTTAGATATGGTTTTGCATGCCTATACAGCTTAGTTTCTGTGAGAGGGGACATGTGATTGATTACTTAGGCGCCGTTTTTATTGCAGCTGTTTCTAAGTGCACTATTTGTTGAGGAATATATTACACAGAGTGCAAAAGCCTGTGTACCTTACTCAGGGATACAATAAAACTATGTTTTTCCCTTACATCTACAGTATATAATGGCTGTTGGGGAGGGGTGTTGTTTTTTTTTGTGTGGGGGAGGTATATATGCAAAACCTTTTAATGTCTTAAATTATGGGGATAAAAATCTCCTATTATTTTACAGACAGTATGCGACACTCTAAGATCGAAAACTACGATCTATGAGTTTCATGCCGAAGAACTATCGCCGAAAACTTCAAAAACGGTTGAAACCGGTCTGGGTAGTAACCTGTCCTCATAATGTAAAGCAGTATTACATCTCCTAGGAGCCGTGTTTTCACATCATGAGAAAATATCAAGGATAGTGAGGGAGCTTGCTTCGAGTTGCCTTGGTGTTGTACTACCAAGTGGTCACTTACGCTTGGATTCGCCGATAGTTCTTCGGCATGAAACGCGTAGATCGGAGTTTTCGATTTTAGAGTTTCGCATACTGCTGTAAAATAATAAGCGATTTTTATCCTCTTAATTTAACTAACTTCGCCAGAATATATAGCCGTTTGGCTTTTCACCTTTTAATGTCTTTTTTCGTAAAGTGAAATCAGGGGTACCAGTTATAAGCGAGAGCAAGTTATATTCGACGGTAAGCGTTCGCAGACAAGTCGACATCCTTCTGCTGCTTCCCCTGCTCCGCTGACTTCTATGGTGAGTTACAATGCATAAATATTTTCTCACTACGTTTTTTTTTTTTTTTTCAAACCAACATCATTAAAATCAATATAATAATACAATAATCGATTTTAATACTGAATAAAATTATATATCTTTGGTGATCAAAATGGGATATATCAATGAAACTTATCAGCAGTTAATATAATGATGATGGCCTGAGGAAACAACAATATTGTAGCATTAGTCCTGTGATTGATAACTAATTTAAATGCGTACTTTTATATTTGTCGACATGCTACACCGTATACATTAAGTGTATTAATACTCTTTATGATTATGCCATAAAGAGTATTAATATACTAAAAATAAATAGGTAAAAGGCTTCACATCGGCGACACAAAATTATATAAATCAAGCGGATATTAAATCCAACATTATTTCAAAGCCGACTACAGAAAGTATAGATTTCTTGCGAAATTTGACCAGAGATCTTACGGGAATACACTCGCCACCATACTACGAGTTTTCTTAGCCGCAAGAGCAACTGGTAGTATGGCGGTGAGTGTATTCCAGGTTCACTGGTCAAATTTCCCACGAAAATTCTATAGTTACTGTAGTCGGCTTTGAAATAATGTTGGATTTAATATCCACTCAATTTATATAATATTAATACTTATGTTAGTTTAATGTATCAACTTTAAAAAAATGGGAACGGTATTTACGAGTAAGTTTGTTGGGACTGGGCACTCTAATACAAATAAATAAAAATACAGTCTATAGAAAAAGAATTGAGAACGACTGATCCTTAGGATTCTCTGACTTTTCCCTTTTCTAATTGCATGTGCGTTCATTACGTATTTCGCACCAGGAATCCGCCAGTAGGCAGAAATAAGCAGCGGCAAGTGCATTTTGTTGCGTGTGTGCACTGTTTTGATTTTGCTACTGTAAATGGGAATTATAAAGATAATTTAATTTAGGCATATAATAAAATGTTGATTTTTTTGAAACTATAAAAAATGCATTTGATTTAAGTTGTGAATTATTTTGTTACAGTTCTACCGAACATGGCTGGCGAAAATAAAAAACGAAAATTATCACAGTCAAGCAGCAGAGAGTTCCAAAGCTGGTGGGCTGAAGAGTATGGCATGATTGATAAAGTATGGTCAATACTTTATTAATCATGCCAATAAAGATCAATAAAGCAATATGCGTTTTATATTCCGGGACAGTTGTGTGCAGAACGTCGTCAGTAAAACGGCATCATGAGACAAACCATTAATCGCTCCTTGAGAAAAGCAAGGACGAACAGAAAGAATTTATTGCTCGGGCAATTAAAAATAGGAATATCCAGTCAACAACCCTAATGAAATTTATCGGCAGTCGTTCAAATATAACTGCTGATAGTTTTTTGCCTCAAATGTAATTGCTAAACACGGGAAACCTTTTAGTGAATATATAAAAGAAGCATGGTTAAAATGCGCACCAGTTCTCTTTGAAAATTTTGAAAACAAGGAAAAAATTATTCAAAGAATAAAAGATATGCCTTTGGCTAGAAACACGGTGAAAAATAGAATCATAAAATGGCTAAAAATACAATTCATCAGCAAAAAACAGATATAAAATCTTCTGATTTAATTTGATTTGTCAATCAAATCAGAAAAATCTTCTGATTTGTCTTGATGAGAGTACTGACATAACTGGATCAGATCGTTTAGCAATTTTTACTCGTTATTGTGTTGGGAATAACGTCAAAGAAAAATTGATAAGTTTAACATCATTAGCAACAACAACAAAAGGAATAGATATTTGCAACGCAGTTGTAAATGCACTTGCTGAAAGAGATATAGTTCCCTCCAAAAGTGCATCAGTAACTACTGATGGTGCTCGCAGTATGACTGGAGAAGAAAAGGGGTTCGTCAATTTATTTACCAAACGTATTGGACATTCAGTTCTGGGTTTGGTTCGTCAATTTATTTACCAAACGTATTGGACATTCAGTTCTGGGTTTTCATTGTGTTATACATCAGCAGGTTTTATGCGCAAAGGCTAGTTTCAAGTCACTGGAAGATATTATAAGCATTGTAACAAAATTGGCCAATTTTATATCGGCACCCGCTTTAAATAAACGAAAATTTATAGAATTATTAAGTGAGGTAAATTCGGTTGTACAATGGTTTACTTATGTACGCCAACGTCCGATGGTTAAGTCGTGGGAAAGTTCTTCAAATATTTGTTGAGTGTTTAGATGAAGTCAGACTTTTTTTACATAATGAGAGAATCATTGAAAAATACAATCAATTAAATGAACGTCGAATGGCTTTCGAAATTAATGTTTTTTGTTTACTGATTGTGTTTACATTTAAATGAATTAAATGTTAAACTGCAAGGGGTTAACAAGACAATTATTGTCTTCTTAATTATCGTCTTGTTTGATTTAATCAAAGCATTGGAAGCTAAATTACCAATTTTTAATCGTGACGTCATTTCCGATATTTTCGAAATACAAAAAAAGTCTTTCCAGATCTAGAATCCCATGAAAAAACAGGTCAAGTTAAATTGACAAAAGAGTTTTCTACAGTTATTCAGTCGATAATCAACGAATTTTCTTCAAGATTTACGCAGTTCAGGCAAGTTGCAGAGACATCAAAATTTATTTTGCATCCAGACACATCAGCAGATAAACTCAATTTGGAGATTGTCGAGTGGCTGAATTTGGAAGAAATAGAAATGCAGCTAATCGATTTTCAATCTAGTTCTATATGGAAACAAAAGTTTGTCGATTTGAGAAATGACTTGGAAGTAATGGAAAATGATGGATTATTGGGGCAATTAAAAAGAATGCAGAAGAGGAAATATTGAGAACTTGGAATGCCATTCTTGAAACCTTTCGTTGTTTAAAAAAAAACTAGCGACGGCTATATTATCAATTTTCTCCTCTACATATGCTTGTGAGTCATTATTTTTTTAAATGAATTTTATAAAAGGCAGTTTAAGAAATAGAATGACTGATGAATCTAGTTCCGCATGTCTATTACTAAAAGTGACAAAATATGAACCTGATATAAAGCATTTGGCATCTAATGTACAACAGCAAAAATCTCATTAATAAATTGATATATTGATATTGATAAATTAATAAAATGATAATACGTTGATATTGGATTGTATACGACAATGTGTATGTCAAATTATGTGTTCATTATTATGAAATTCTATATTAATTTTTAAACTTGTCTCAATAAAATACTGCAATTAATTTTGTATTAATTGATGTTAATTAATTAATTGGTGTTGTATTAATTAGTTGCTGACGTGCCCGGCACGTCTGCAACTCGATTTGTAAAATTTTGGCACGCGGACATAAAAAGGTTAGCCACCACTATCCTAGGAGATTACAAATTTGAAAAAATGGTGCAAACCACCGATAATGTTTCCTCATACAGAGGCAAATAAAACCCTGACTCTTCCTATAAGGTAATCCACAGGTCTTACAGTTCAACAAACAGGTGGTGATCTGCCTGAGAATCCGAAAAGTGAACGCTTACATCGAGGCGGTGCGGCTCCTCGTGAGCTACATCACTCGGGCTAGGTTCTTCCCCCAAATCTCCGTTCTCAGGTTTTTTTTTTTTCCCTCAGTCGCCTTTCAAAACAATCTTCTTCTTCTTCTGCAGCTTCTCCCACTTAAGTGGGGTCACTGTTTGTTATGAGTCTCCTCCACACCTTCCTGTCTTGGGCTGTCACCACATCCAAGTTCTCCATCTTCAAGTCCTCTTCTACCAGCTCCCTCCATCTCTTCTTTGGCCGTCCACGCTTCCGCCTTCTTTGCACATCCATCTGCATGACCCTTCTTCCCACATATTCGTCCTCCCTCCTCATCACATGACCAAACCATCTCAACCTTACCTCCTGTATTTTCGCTCCTAAGTTCGCAACTTTCACTATTCCCCTGACATAGTCATTTCTCAGACGATCCTTTCTGGTCACACCGCACATCCACCTAAGCATTCTCATCTCTGCTACTTCCATCCTGCTGATGTTATTTTTCCTCAGAGCCACAGTTTCTATAGCATATGTCATAGCTGGCCTCACTACTGTCCTATAAATTTTGCCTTTCAGATTGATCGGTACCCTCTTATCGCATAACACTTCAGCCATCTCCCTCCAGTTCCTCCAACCTGCTTGTATCCTGCATCCCACTTCCTTCTCAGCTCCTCCATCTTCTTCCACAGTTGAACCTAAGTATCTAAAGTCTCTCACCTTCCTGATGACATTTCCTTCCAGCTCCAGATCTGTCTCCTGGCCACCGCCCACTGCGCAACACATATACTCTGTCTTACTTCTGCTCAGTCTCATACCTATCTCTTCCAGTACTTTTCTCCATCTTTCCAGTTTAGTTTCCGCTTCTTCTCTTGAATCTACACACAGCAAGATGTCATCTGCATACAACATTGTCCAGGGTGCATCTTCTCTCACCTCCTCTGTTACCACCTCCATCACAATATTAAACAGAAACGGACTTAATGCTGACCCTTGATGCAAGCCAACTGTTACTTGAAAACTTTCTGTCTGTCCCAAACAGGTCCGAACACTTGCCTTCACATTTCTGTACATTTCCTGCACCAACCTGACATATTTCTCCGGCACCTTCTTCTCCCTCAGACACCTCCAGACTTCTTGCCTTGGCACTATATCGTATGCTTTCTCCAGATCAATAAATACCAGATGTAGCTCCCTTTGTTTCTCTCGATATTTTTCCGTCATCTGTCGTAACCCAAAGATAGCATCTGTTGTTGATCTACCAGCCATGGATCCCTTTAATTCGGCACTAAGCTAATCAGTTAAGTTCCAAAATTCAATCCTATATAATTTAAGTTTAAAATGTTTTCAGTTTTTCATTCTCGTAGGAACAGGAGACGTCTACAGACACCTGGTTTAATTTAATTTAAGTTTTTTTTTTTTTCTATAGAGCAATAGGTGTTAGGAGATGACATCTTCAGACACCAGGTTTAATCTAGTTTAAGCTATGGAGTAAAGTAAAGTACGTTTAAAGTTTTTTTTTTGAACAAGTGAGCAGAGATGACGTGTACGGACCGTTTAGCCACAACCTCTACGTTTTGGCTAAAGAAGAAGGGAAGTCTCTTTATCATACTCTTTATACCCCAAAGGCCGATGATGAGAGACATGAACTCCCATTCTTATTAATTAAAGCTGCGGAAAGACAACTAGATAGAGATTGATAGCGATACATCGAATTCCGCTCTAGACCATTTTTTTTGTTATGCTGACTCGGCAGCGCATAGCAGCATATGACAGGGAAAGAGTGCGGGAAATTCTCGTTAACGGTCAAACGTTCAAGACCACGTGAGACATCCTGCAGCCATTTTCTCATCAATATTCCGACGAAGCCGGGGAGACAGGCAATTTCAAAGAATGGAATATAACAAGCATACCTGAAGATCTACACCGCGCGGTTAGCCTAGTGGTTTTGCGCTTCGCAACCATATGCTTGGGGAAGGAGTGTCCCAGGTTCGATTCCCGTTGTAGACGTGAGGAATTTGAGGATCTTCCTCAGGCATAGCAAGTTAGCCGGTCTTGGGCGCGGTCAGTAGGGTTTTTTCCGCCAGTTTATCTGGCGTTTTTCATCCCGAAACCGGCCCTTGAACATACGCCTCTACAGTCAAAATAAAATATGTCCCCTCCCCAGCGGCAGACCAGGCGACGGGTCGGTTGGGAGTAGTACTAACAAGAAGTCGCATCTAAAGTAACACGCGAACCCTGCATGAGAAGCGGGAATAACGCGTAGTAGAAGAAGAAGATACCTGAAGATCTACGTGCATTTCAAGGTAGATAGACCGAATACATCGACAGATGTTACTCGAGCCTATAAACACCTAAAGCTCAGGAAAACCCCGGTCTAGATTTTGAGATTTATCGGTCGGTCTGGAAATTCTTCTTGCCTATTCCGGTCTCGATCTTCATTACTTTTTTACTCACTGGACACGAGCCTGCTGATTTGCTGATTTTGTTAGTTTATACACGATTTTCATCCCCAAAAAACAGAGAGACCTGAACAGCATGGGTAGTTGGAGGCGCATTTCATTGATCAACACGGATTACAAACTATTTGCAAAAGTGCTTTGTAATCGTCTGAAGTGGGGAATTGGGAATGTGCTTACCAGCACTCAAGTATACGGAGTACCGGGCAGGTCGTTCGCGGGAGGTCAATGGGACTCAACTGATTTCTGATAAGAAATCTTACTCGCCTCGTGACGAACAAGGAACTCGCACTCGTATCAGTCGATTTGGAAAAAGCGTTCGATAGTGCAAGTCACAACTTCCTGCACCACATCCTGAGGAAGTGGGAGTGGCTTCTTGCGTAAGGGAAACAATCAGAAGTATTTATAATAGAACAACAACATCTATCACCATTAATGGGTTTTTCTCAATGAACCCATTCCCGTACCAGGGTTGGGCTAGGCTATCCCCTTTTCTCTTTAGTACTAGAACATTTTTTAAATAAATTGACGAACTCACATTCAGAGAGAGGATTATCGCTGCCCGTAGGCTCCAAACAGAGTGTTAAACTGTGAATGAAATTATTATGTATATTTTGTTCTTCATTCACATTTAACATAACCTATCATATATTAAGCATGACTTGTTTAAAAATTATTTGATAATCCCTTGCTTAAGAATTATTTTTCATGTATTATTCCTGAATTTCATCAGCTATTATTTGATTAAATAAATTTAATGTATATTTTACTATTGGAAGGACCCAGCGATAAATATCATTTATCTTATTTACTTTATTCCTCCAATAATATTATGAGAAATTATATGTATATAATTTAATGTACCTTATATATATATATACTGTAACGTATATTTTATTATTATTAATTGTAAATGAAATGAAAGAGAAAATTAAGTAACTGTAATATTTTATTAATGTTTTTCATTACTCAATGTAAAAGTATAGCCTTATGTAACATTAACGCGAATGTTTACGTTTTGTTCGTTGCCATGGAGAGAGAAATAAAATGGAACGCGCGTGGGTAGACCGTGAGCTTCGATAACGAGGAGAGAAGAAAAATATATGAGTAGTAATATACAGAAAAAAAAGAAGAGTTTTTGAAGCGGAAAAAGGAAGGATATAAGCAAGGGGGTGAAAGTAAATAAAAAGGACTGAAGGGCAAGAATTCAAGAGAGTAGTATTTAAAAGTGTGCAAAGACGAAGTGAAAACTTATAAATAGCTGAAAGTAAAGTCAGCAGTGGCATTAATAGGAATTTGGTGCCGTATTTAGATAATTAAAGGACTGGAAGGTTAATGAACGATTCAGAATAGATCCAGTTAGCTTAGAATTGCTACTTATTTCTATATTGCTTTTAGGAAGAATTATACGGAGCTTAATTTGTTGTGAAGTAGTAAACAAGGATATCAATTTGCCCTATAGTTGCCGTCGAGAATTGTGAAGCGCGACAAATAATAATCTAGTTATGACCTTGAAGAATTCTTTTAAATGTGTTCCATAGGTGTAATAAATATAATTTGAAGATGTACTCAAATTAAATCTGACGTGCCGAAGATTGATTCCGGTAAGGACAGTCATATTTTATTTGTTTCTGTGTATGAAGACTTGAGTGATAGTTCCATTTCGCTTATTCTAACATTAACTGTGGCATATCGCCGAAGTTAGAAGTTAAAAATAATTTGCCTTGAAATAATATCTGCCGTGTTTAATGATATGATAAGTGCCAGCTGAGAGTTAAATGTGGAGTATAACTGAGAAATATGAGCAAACTAATTAAACTAGAAATTCTGTTGTATTAATCTGAGTAAGGAATCTTGTAATTGAGAAAACTGTGAAACTTGTATGTGAAGATTTTGAAGATTGATTAATATGAATGATTGGACCCGATGTACTAACTTAATTGAAATGTCTTATTTTAGAAGTGGAATTCATGTATTTGTCATATAACCTTATATTAAATGTTTTGTTTTATTAATTTCAATACTGTGTTTGCCTGATTCTTTTTTATTGCACCGTTCATAAATAATTCGAATCTAGCGGGAGCCTCAAGTGAAAAATATTGAATTCGGCCTGTATGAGTAAGGAGACTGCAAATTTAATTGAAAATTGATTCTACTATTTTATATAGACTAATCTAAATATAGGGTGGCGCAGTATAAATATAAATTTCTCTATATTTGTATTAGCGATCAATTGGCAATTAATAGATTTTATTAATAAGAGTACGTTACAACAAAATGGCGGATTCGAAACTAGGATGTACATTCCAACAAGAGCAAGACTGTCGTGTATGCTGATGATATTGTTGGAACCCTTCGGGAATCCGATCCATTTACATCTTATTTGTCCTACGACGACATTTTAGCGTGCTCTTAGCGCGAATTCAGACAAAACAAAAATTCAAAATTTTTGAAAATTCAGCACTCTCAATCTTCCGTATGGTTTGACAACTTTAACCGGATCTCTAACGATATTCGGAATTCCATGCATTTCGACACCGGTGTTAGCAATACAAAAACTGATTGATTCATGTAGCGATAAACTCTCCCCCTTCAAACCAAATTATTTATCTTTAGTAGGGTCAACAATTATCAAAACAGTTATAATACCAATGATGTTACACACATTCAATAATAAATTGAGACTGCGATATATTGGCGGAAGATTTTAATAACAAATTGAGTCGACTAGTTTCACCCACTTGTTTACCCTTGGCTTCGTCTGGGCATAAATAACGCGATAAAAAAAACAGCTTAAAACAGATCAAGAAAGAAACAGAAATTAGTACTAAACGTTATACAAATTCAAAAGACTTGTTAGATCAAACGAATGGAGAATGTGTGATGTGAGACATGGTTATGCAAGTGCGTCCTGTAATTTGCAGCGAATTTTAATTCTTCTGTTCTAAGTAATCTTACTAACATAATGGATCATTACTCACAGAAGAGTTGGAAATCAAACACAGATGGAAGGAATACTGTGAGAAACTGTACAGCAGAGTGAATAAAGAAAATGTGGAGCCCCCACAAGGAAAACTTTGATTTGGAACCTCCTCCACTTAGGCAAGAAATTGAAAGAGCAGTTAAGCAGCTTAACAGCGTAAAGGCCCCAGGGGCAGATGAATTCCCAGCAGAGTTAATTAAGGCACCAGGGGACGGAGGGATAAGAGTGTTTCATGGATTGATTACAAGTATATCGGAGACAGGTTAGTGGCCTAGTGACTGGAAGAAGTCAGTTTTCATGCCACTACATAAGAAAGGTGATCTGAAGGCATGCAAGAATTACAGAACTATTAGTTTGATATCTCATGCAAGCAAAATTTTCTTGAAGATCATAATAAATAGGATTGAGGCCAAAGTTGAGGCAGACATGCCCGAGGAATAAGCTGGTTTTATGAAAGGTCAGCAGAGACCAGATCCTTTGTCTTAGACAGATTATAGAAAACTATAAAGATTTCAGACCCAGTCTGGTAATGTATTTCTTAGACTACTCTAAAGCTTTTGACTGTGTTGAGTATGTGAATGTAGAAAGTAATGAAAAGAGCGGGTTTTCCTCATACATTATTAGGTTGATAGCCAACTTGAATAAGGAGAAACAAGCCACGGTAAGAACAGGTGTTGGATTGACTGACTAACTTCAAGTTGGAAAAGGAGTTAGGCAAGGATATTTACTTCCTCCTCATTTGTTGAGTATATATGCGGAGGACATCATGCGTGAAGCACTGGATGACATCAGGAGAGGAATTAGAATAGGAGGTAGATTGATCAGTAATCTTAGGTATGCTGATGATACAGCACGCCTTTGTAACGACATGGAAGAACTAGGACTAATTCTTGACAAAGTTAACAAGATCAGTAATAACAGAGTACTTCAACTCAATCCAAGCAAGACAAAGATTATGGTTTCAAAGGAAATACAAACAGAGAAGCTCCTGAGAAACAAGTGTACCTTATTGGAGAATGAATTGACGAAGTCAGCAAGTTTGAGTACCTGGGATCCATTATTAATGTGAAGAATTGCTGTTCAGAAGATGTCAGAAAAAGGTTAGGAATGGCTAAAACAACAGTCAGAGACTTGTATAAAATATTGAAGGATGGATCTATCTCCATGGAAACAAAGTTGAAGATGTGGGATGCAGTGTTTTTTTCCAACAGCGACTTAGGATGTGTGACTTGGAACTTAAGATGTTAGATAAGAAACTGCTATCTATTTTTCAGATGGTATTAAAGACAGGACTGGCCTTATCTATAAAGGGGCCCTAGTGCAAGAAACCTTTTGAGACCCTGAAATATTTTTCAAAGGTAAAAATTAAAGGATTCGAAATAAACGTATTGTAAAACCTCTTACCTATAAATGATTTTGGCACAGGAAAACAAAACAACAACAACAAAAAAAAAAAGCATTCTAATTATAATACGTTTCCAAAAATGTGTACCAACTGTGCCCACTTGATCGAGATGGCCCGGCCCTGGTTGAAGAAGGCTGTTGAGGATATCATATACTGAAAGGCATACAAATGAATGGGTGTTAGGAAAGATCAGTAAAACTTTAAGGCTCCTTAAGGATATTGGCAGAAGAAAGTTAAAACATTTTGGACACATAGAAAGCATGGAAGGCGACTTCTCAGAACAGTAATAGAAGGTAAAGTTCCTGGAAACGAGGCAAGGGTAGCCCATCAATGAGATGGATGGATGGAGTGTTTGGAGTGACGGATCTTCAGAGAGTTGAGGCCGCCAGAAAAGCAAACAACAGGACGACATGGGGAGACCCGGTGTGGCACATCACCTAGCATCGGAGTGACCAAACGGCATCTACAGATGCCGAGTGAACAAACTCTTAGTAAGTGATCTAATGAGTGTCTTCCATATGTCAGCAAGGATTATCTCTTGGTTCCTATAGAGTCTGCCTTTTGAATGGATTACCTCAGTATGCTTGTTTGAAGTTTCGGTTACGAAAGTCTTCCTCTAGTTTAGGATCTAATTGTGAAAGAATTTTTTTTCTAGTTTCTCCATAAATGGGTCTGCACAATGGGGGGATAGAGGGCTCTCAAGGCAAGACCGGCTAATTGTTTGTACATCGCCCCATTCGATTTGAAGAAATTTGATTTATTTGAATAAATTAGTCCCCAAACCATTTGTTTGTTGGAAATATGTCGACGACATTTTCATCATATGGAGAAACATGGAAGCAGCACTTTTTGATTTCTTAAATAAAATAAACCGTTTCCATTGAAAAATAAATTTCACCTTGGAAATTGAGAGAGATCGAAAATTACCATTTTTAGATACCTTAATTAGAAAACAAGTTGATGTACATATTAACTTAACGGTTTACCGCAAACCGACTTACATTGGCCCGTATCTGCACTTCTCTTCTTCACACCATACATCTCACAAGTTGAGTACATTTGCTCAAAAACAGAGCTACTTGCATCACAACAGAAGAGAAAACTCTCAAGGATGAATTAACTCACATGTCAGAAACCCTGAAAGACAACCGCCAAACAAAAGATTTAATTCAAAAGATACTTTTCTTAACCGCTCCCAACAGCAACCTAAAGAAACTCAATACAAATCTTCCATTGCCATTCGTTATGTTGGGACAGTCTCACAGAAGATTGCAATACTTCTCAAATCATATGAAATAAGAGTAACTTTAAAACCAATTAAGACAAACGTCAACTTGTTAAGATCACCAAAGGATAACATTGCTTTCTTCAAACATCCTGGCGTTTACAACATCCCTTGTTCATGTGATTTAAATTACGTAGAACGAACTTCCAGAAGTATAGAAATAAGAAAAAAAGAACACATCTGAGACGTTAATAATAAGAGAAGAGATAACTCCGGGTTATTCCCTCATTTCTCGAATCACAACATTGACATGGAGAAAAGTTCTGTGCCATATTTAGAGGAAGACTTTTGTAACCGAAACTCAACGAAGCTACTGTGGTAATCCATTCAAAAGGCAGCTTCAATAGGAACCAATGGATAATCCTTGCTGACATGGAAAACCTTCATTAGATCAATTAGCACACCAGAATTCAACTTCGCTGCAAATTACAGGATGCATAACAATGTCTGACATCACACAGTCTCCGTGCATTTGATGTAACGCGTCTTTTGAATTTGTATAACGTTTAGAACTCATATATGTTTCTTTCTTCTTGTTTTAAGCTGTTTTTTATCGCTTTATTTATGCCAGATATTTGTTTGTAATCTGTTTTCTGTTTCTTATCAATACCTTTGAAATGAAACTTATATGAATAAGCATATATTTACTAATATTTTTTAATCGCCGAAATACGCAAGAAGAAAAATTTGTGAACTGACACCGATGTGTGATTTTTTCCATTAAAATATAAAAAGTACAAAAAAGAAATAATAAAAATTAAATACGTTTCTTTTAAGATTAAAAAAATCTACTTAGTCTTAAATCATTTAAAATTTGTTTCGTTATTTCATGGCACCCCTCAACAAAACTTACGTCCCCCTTGGGGGCCGTAAGTTTTGTTGAGGGGTGCCATGTCACACAGTTTGGGAATCGCTGCTCTAGGAGATGTTCTTTATATTCATAGAAAATACTGAGGATAGTGCTCTTGAGCTTGCTCCACCTTCACTACATGTTGCCCATAAGGTATTAATGCTTGCGTCCGCAGAAACTTTTAGTTTCTATATTTTCGGAAAGAAACTCTTGAAATAATCTTGGATTCAATATTTATCATACATATAATAAATTTAGTTTAATCCTTTATCCAAGTGTGAGCATTATGGGAGATACTGAGATAGGAGTAATAGTAGCTTGCTCCACCTTTGCAAGGAGTCGCCCTGGTGTTGCACCACGTTACCCCAGTCCTGAATATACCTTCAGGCGCAAACTTTGTTTGGTCACACTTAGATAAAGGATTAAACTAAATTTATTATATTCTAACCCAGTGAAAAATAAACTTTCATTATCATACATATGTCTATATATATATATATATATATATATATATATATATATGGTCTAGGGCAGTGCTTCCCAAACTTTAGAACATACTAGTAAATCTCTGAGGTATACAGCTGTGTCTGTGTAGCAACCTACCCCGCGTTGACTTATATTTTGTCACCTTAGTTAAACTCTGCTTTCTTTCTTATTTATTTCCTTTCATATAATTTATTTATTTATTTCCTTTCATAGTGATACAAAAACTACCACTAAAACCCAGAAATTTTTAAACGGTAAGATAAGTTGAAAACACTCAACAAAGACTAAATATATAAAAGTAACGTAAGTTGAGTATAGGTGTATTATTAATGTACAATATTTTAAAATAATTATCACTATTTTAAAATAATACTTCAAAGATTTTATATATTATTACAGTTACAATAGAATATCATTAGAAAAAATATATATTTCTAAAGTAATTTATGATAAATATGCATTAATTCATTATTTAAGGTTATGGGAAAATCATGTTACAAGCCACTGCAGTAAATACCTGCTACAATGATAGTCACGATACTGATATATACAATGCTATGCGTTTTACTATACATACTTACCTATTATAAAGCTTAACTTATAAATTAGACAAAGAAGAGGTTAAAAACAATCACTATTAATAAAATAGAACAATTATAATATATATTCTAATAAAAGTTATGTGAATTATGTCAATGGAATCTTCGTAACTTCAGCATAGTTTTATTATTATTATTATTATTATTATTATTATTATTATTATTATTATTATTATTATTATCTGTTTATTATTTTATGAACATTTTACACTTAAAATGAGGCACTTTACGGCTTCTCTTTGTCATTTCCGAATTACCACCTCTACGGTTGCGTTTTGGTGCCATTAATATGTAAAATATAAGAGTTACTTGACTAAAAGTACTGCGATACCATGACAGTCGATCTGATAACCAAGAACTACTCAGAACGGTACGCAATTCCAGATATTCTTGATTTCCAAAACGTTACAAAATGCGGTATTTTTCTCCACCTTTGCAACGAGCTGCCATGCCGTTAGACACCTCTACAGCCGAATAGTCTATTACTAAAGAAAGGAGCAATAGTGCTTCTTTTTGGTGATCTCAAATACCTCCAGAAAGTAGATATTAGATCCAAAATTATTTCAATGCCGAATATTTGTAGAAGCTATGAACGTTTCGTAATTAACCTTAACCTTAGAGCTTTCGTGAATACAGTCAACGGAATCACCGAGATGCCTTAGCTATTGTAATGCAACACAGAGATGTATTATTGCATTCTCGTAAGCGTACAGTTAAAAATTCGGCTTTGAAATAATGTTGGATCTAATATCCACTTTTCCTTTGTAATTTGATATCGCCTTAATAATGCCGTTTGGCTGTTTCTTTTAGTAAGAGCCAGTTTGGGTGATCCGAATGGTAGTCAATTCCAGGCTACTAGTTGCAAAGATGGGGAAAGCTCAGTTTGTGTTTCGCAAATGAGGAATAACAAGATTAGTCGCCGTTCTGAGTAGTTCTCGGTTATCAAATTGACTGTCGCGGCATCTCCTACTTAATTTAAAATGACCCAAAGCGCAAGAATAGTGATGCTGGGAATTCGGATATGCTAAAATTACCTTTTGAATTACCTACTGGTAATTCAAAAGGCAGCCTCAATAGGAACCAAGGGATAATCCTTGCTTACATATGGAAGACCCTCATAAGATCAATTAACACACCAGATTTCAACTTCGCTGCAAATTACAGGACGCATAACAATGTCTGACATCACACACTCTCCTTGCGTTTGATGTAACACGAGTAGAGTGGAAGCCACTAGTGACAAGATCAAGATCAAGATAAGACAAGGAATCGTGACGTCATTGGTTGATAAGAAGACGTCATTGTGGGCGTGACGTCATGAGATTGGAATGTTTGGAATTTCCCTGTGGGCATATGTTTCAGTGATGTGAGTTCTTGTGTTTTGGTTCGCGTATGGAATTATGGGTGATGATATAGATAAGGATTCGTGTTGTGATTCGTGGTGCAGTGACAGGATCAAGATTAAGATAAGATAAGGAATCGTGACGTGAATGTTTGTTGTTATCAGATGAAGATAAGTGATGTCATTTGTTAGTTGTAAATAAGTAATGTTATTATTTTAAATGGAATAGGGAGATATATTAGTGATAAGGAATCGTGTCGTGATTGGTGGGACATTTTTGACCAGATCAAGATCAAGATAAGATAAGGAATCGTGACGTGATGTTTGTTGTTATAGGGTTTGGAATGTTTGGAATTTCGCTGGGCCATCGTCTCTCAGGGACATCAGGTGGTGTTTTTGGTTCTTTTATTGCCTTGTGGGTGATATTTAGAGATCAGATTCGTGAAGTTAAGTGTTTGGAAATTTCTGGGGAACATATGTCTCTCTGTGATATCACATGGTGTTTTGGTTCGCCTATGGAATTGTGGGCGATGTTTTTGAGATAAGATATCTTGGAATTTTCCAAGGTGACACACATCTGTCATTGTCGTCATGTTTTGTTTGATTGTCTATAGATGGGTGTACTAATTTCCAATACATTATGGGGTATTTCTTTCCTGATAAAGGGTGGGAATACTTAGAGTAGAGTCGTGGTGGCGGCCGAGTTTAGGGTTTTCTGAATAATTTAATTATATATACTAATGTCACTCAAACTTACAGTTTTGTTTTCTTGTATAGATGGCTGTACTAATTTTCCAATACATTTTGCGGGTATTTCTTTCCTGTTAAAGTGTGAGAATTCTTAGAGAAAATCGTGATGGCGGCAGTGTTTCGAGCTTTACTGAATAATTTAATTAAATACTGGTGTCCCTCACACACACACTTTTTTTTTCCATAGCTCATCTGTATTTTCTTCTATATTCATATTCTAATTCAAGATCATATTTTATTCATAATTCATCCGAATATTTTGATTTGTCTAAAATTAAGATCATAAAGTTCAATAAATAAATAAATCGTGTGTGAATTCACGCAGATTTCGAAAGTGATCTTACTTAAATATACATAACACATCATGTTTGTTCTTTTAAGTTTACATATTTATTTATTTCACAGATATTATTGACAATGCAATATGCAGAAATAGGAATTTACAGATATCACGAATGCATAAAACTATTCAGTTTTGGAATTACGCTTACCGAAACATACGAGCATAGATTATTGAAATTACAATTATCAATTGTTATGTTTAAGTTAAAAAAAAAATTAACTTACATTTCATTCCAGAATGGGAACATCTTGGTACTATGCTTTTCTGAATAATTTAATTATATGCTGGTGTCTCTATGGTATTTTAAAATAAATAAATTAAAATAAACAGACAGTTAAATGGATTACAAAACCTTTTGTATGTATTCTAGAAATTCTATTGATAATTTAAAATTACTTACAGCTTTCCAGAATGGCTCTTCTAAATACGAATATTCAAAAAAAAAAAAAAAATCTAAAATAGTTGAATTTTATATCCACACCACAACACAAACACAAAGACTACAAACAATGAAATTTCTGTAAATATTGTAACCTGAAATAGTTGAGTACCTCGTCCTTTAGATTTCAGCCCGTAGATGCTATGTTATCGTCATGAGCAATATCCCCTGACAGAACGGTTACTACAAATCACGGTTTTCTTCAAAGGGGTCTTTCATGAAAATGACATAAGTAACATCTGTAAATTGCGGTATTGTTCAAAAGGTATCATTTTCCCAAGTTTGGATGTTTCTCAAATACTTACATATGACTAAGTGATTAGCATTCACATGATTGTGATGACACATATCCTAAAATGATTCATTCTTCGTTCCCATGGGAAATTATTGCTGTAGTAAATTAATGCTTATATTTAATTTTTTAAAACCAATATTGACTATTAATTCTACCTGTGATTCCTTGTGCTCTTAAACTATTTGTGTAACTGAAATTTATTTATTTTATATATTTTTTCTTTAGCATTAGTAATTTTAAGTAACGGATATATGTGACAAACAAAGTTTTGAACTCACGTTGTGATTTTTTTTAGAAATTTCTTTTGCCAGCACAACAAATAAATAGTTATTTCTTATTATTTCAAATTAATATTAGCTCTGTAATATATACTTTGTTAATTTCTATGTTACCTTTTATTTGACTGTAATATTATTAACAAATGGATCTGTAAAATAATCAAATTCTTACAGTATTGTAACTTTTCAGGTGAAATCTTCTCCACGAAAATTCTGGCTATTAATTTAATACCTGATTATTCCTTTTGGTTCCAAGAGTTGACAGTTTCATGAAATATTTGAGGGGTTGCATGAACAAATAAGACTTTTAATTCACTGAGTCATCTCTTTAGATAAAGAGTTGATTTAGATAAAGGAGTTGTGTACTTCTTGTAGGAGACTATGGGTCGTATCGGATAACCGATCTTGTGGGTTTTGATGTTCCCGAACATATAGAGGTGCGTGTAGTGCGGGGGGTTATGTGTCTCATTGTGTTTTATCTATTTTGTTTTGACTTTTTAAGGTGTGTAGGGCTGTTGATTTGTTTTATGAGGTCGGGGGTAGGATCATTGTGGATTTTGTGGTAGGTGTGTTGGTCGTTTAAGACGGCCATAATTTTGTTGTGGTAATCGGTTTTGTTGATGATAACTACAGTGTCTCCTTTGTCAGCTTTTATAATCATGATATCTGGGTTCTTCCTTAAAGATAATAGGGCTCTATGTAAGTTGGGGTTAATGGGGTAATGTTGCGTTTTACTATTATTTTGCTATTTATAATGTTGTTTATTTTTTAGAATATTGTGTCTCTGTTTGGGTCATTTTCAAGTTTCGCTTGGAGTTCAATGATGATGTCTTTTTTCGGTACGTATTTAGAGGATATCACGAAGTTAAGTCCTTTGTTCAGGATGGTGATTTCAGGTGTGATCTGTCAGATTTTTGATGGAGAGGTCAAGTGTGGGTTGTGGGGCAGTAGTGTCTGAAAGATTGGGAACAGTATATGTTATGTATTTTGTGCCTGTTAAGGCAAACCATTTTTTTGTGTGTCGAGCTTCAGTTAACAGCGCGTAGTCATTGATGTGTGTTTGGGTACTTTCGGAAAAACTTGCCCACTCATTTGGGGACAATAAGGTTTTTAATCTACGTTTTGTATTGTGGGAACATATACTCCTTATATCTCTACTCCGTTTTTCCGTTATGCTGAAACACACTCGGCAGCGCATAGCAGCATATGACAAAGAAAGAGTGCGGGAAATCCTCGTTAACGGTCAAACTTTCAAGATCACAGGAGACATCCTGCAGCAATTTTCTCAACAGTATTCGAGAGCCTATTCCGATGAAGCTGGAGAGAGAGAGAGAGAGAGAGAGAGAGAGAGACGATAACAAAGAATGGAATATTACAAGCATACCTGAACATCTACGTGCATTTCAAGGTAGATAGTCCGAATACATCAGAAGAGGTTACTCGGTACTAGAAACAGCTAAAGCTCAGGAAAACCCTCGGCGGAGATTGTCTAGGTGTTGAGTTTTATCGATCGGTCTGGAAATTCATATTGCCTATTCTGATCTTCAATACTTTTTTACTCTTTTAGCAGACAGGTGCCTGCTGATTTTGTTAGTGGTACACGATCTTCATCCCTAAAACGGGGAGAGACTTGAATAGCATGGGTAGCTGGAGGTTCATTTCCTTGACCAACACGGTTTACAAACAATTCGCAAAAGTGGGTTATAATCGTCGGGAATTGAGAATCTGCTTACCAGCACTCAAGTATAGGGAGCACCGGGCAGGTCGTTCTCGGTAGGTCAATGGGGCACAACTATTTCTGATAAGTGATCTGATTCACCTCGTGACGAACAAGGAACTCCCACTCGTTCTGAAAAAAAAAAGTTCGATAGTGCAAAGCACAACTTCCTGCACTACATCCTGGAGAAAGTGGGAGTGGCTTCTTGCATAAGGGAAACAATCAGAAGCAGGGGTTGGGCTAGGCTGCCTCCCTTTCTCTTTATTACTAGAACCTTTTTTAAATAAATTGACGAACACTTGACTTCGTCTGGGCATAAATAAGGTGATAAAAAACAGCTTAAAACCTATCAAGAAAGAAATGTAAATGAGTTCTAATCGTTAAAAAAAGACACGTTACATCAAACGAATGGAGAGTGTGTGATGTGAGACATGGTTATGCAAGTGCGTCCTGTAATTTGCAGCGAAGTTTAATTCTGGTGTGCTAAGTGATCTTACTAACAGAAGAGTTGGAAATCAAAAACCGATGGAAAGAATACTGTGAGAAACCGTACAGCAGAGTGAATAAAGAAAATGTGCAGCACCCACCAAAAAACGTCAGTTTGATTGGGAACCTCCTCCATTTAGGCATGAAGTTGAAAAAGAAGTTAAGCAGATTAACAGCAATAAGGCCCCAAGTGCAGATGAAATCCCAGCAGAGTTAATTAAGGCCACAGGGGATGGAGGGATAAGGATGTTTCATAGATTGATTACAAGGATATGGAAGACAGGATCATGGTCCAGAGACTGGAAGAAATCAGTTTTCATAAAACTACATAAGAAAGGTGATGTGAAGGCGTGCAAGAATTACAGAACTATTAATTTGATATCTCATGCAAGCAAAATTTTCTTGAAGATCATAATAAATAGGATTGAGGCCAATGTTGAGGCAGACATGCCCGAGGAACAAGCAGGTTTTAGGAAAGGTAAGGGCACCAGAGACCAGATTTTTTGCTTTAGACAGATAATAGAAAAATATAAAGATTTCAGACTCCCTCTGGTAATGTGTTTCTTAGACAACTCTAAAGCTTTTGAATGTGTTGAAAGAAATGAAAAGAATGGGTTTTCCTCAAAACGCTATCAGGTTGATAGCCAACTTGTATAAGGAGCAAGAAGCCACGGTAAGAATATATATTGGATTGACTGACTAACTTCAAGTTGGAAAAGGAGTTAGGCAAGGATGTTTACTTTCTCCTCACTTGTTTAGTATATATGCGGAGGACATCATGCGTAAAGAACTGGATGCCCTCAGGACAGGAATTAGAATAGGAGGTAGATTGATCATTAATCTGAGGTATAATGCTGATGATACAGTACTCCTTTGTAATGACATGGAAGACCTAGGACTAATTTTTGACAAAGTTAACAAGATCAGTAACACCAGAGGACTTCAACTCAATCCTAGCAAGACAAAGATTATGGTTCTCAAAGGAAATACAAACAGAGAAGCTCCTGAGAAACAAGTGTACCTTGTTTCTGGAGAATGGAGAACGAATTGAGGAAGTCAGCAAGTTTGAGTACCTGGGATCCGTTATTAATGTGAAGAATTGCTTTTCAAAAGACGTCAGAAAATTGTTAGGAATGGCTAAAACAATAGTCAGAGACTTGTCTAAAATATTGAAGAATGGATCTATCTCCATGGGAACAAAGTTGAAGATGTGGGATGCAGTTGTTTTTCCAACAGGGACTTAGGATTTGTGACTTGGAACCGAAGATGTTAGATAAGAAACGGATATCTGCTTTTCAGATGTGGTGTCAAAGAAAGCTGTTGAGGATATCATATATTGAAAGGCGTACAAATGAATGGGTGTTAGAAAAGATCAGTAGAACTTTAAGGCTCCTTAAGCATATTGGCAGAAGAAAGTTAAAACATTTTGGACACAGAAAGGATGGAAGGGGATTTCTCAGAACAGTAATAGAAGGTAAAGTTCCTGGAAAAAGAGGCAGGGGTAGACCATCAATGAGATGGATAAAAGGAGTGTGTGGAGAGACTGATCTTTAGAGGGTTGAGGCCGCCAGAAAAGCAAAGAATAGGAGTACATGGGGAGACTAGGTGTGGCACATCACCGAGCAACGGGGTGACCAAACGGCGTCTATGCATGCCGTTTGGTCATCCCAAACTTCTGGATGTCAGGGCCCCTTTTGGAAAAATTAAAATGTTTTACAGCCTCGCTCGAAAAAAATCATAATATATATATATATATATATATATATATATATATATATATTGTACTTATATTCAATACAAAACATACACAGCGAATATTGCAAAAATCAAATGCAAATATTACATTTTTAGCATCTTACATATGACATGAAACATTTTCTCATATTTTTATATAGATAGATGGTTATTGTACATTTGCAGTACAAGCACATGAAAACGATTTAGTAATAAAGAAACAATTAAAAACATAAAAGAAGTTTAATAACAATTTAATGTGATGCATGTGTTTCAATACTGCTACACCAATATCAGGTAAAATATTTGCAATTCTCAGATTTCTGCTTTGAAATGAAACTTATATGAATAAGCATAATGATATTCATTAAGCGCCGAAATTCACAGGAACAAAATTTGTGAACCAATGTGTGCTTTTTTCCATTAAAATGTAAAAAAAACAAAAAAGAAATAATAAAAATGAAATGTTTCTTTTAAGATATAAAAATCTACTTAAAAGTATATTTTTTAAAAAGTAGAGTCTACTAAAATCGTCTTAAAGGATTTAAAATTTGTTTTCATTATTTGAATGTCCCCTTCAACAAAATCTAAGCCACCCCAAGGGGGCCGAGGAGCGCAGTTTGGGAAGCGCTGGTCTAGGAGATGTGCTTTACATTTGTGAAAATTATATATATATGTATTTGTAGTGGTTTTCTTTTATGTTTCTTTGCATTTTAGAACATATACTAGGAAATCTCTGATATACAGCAACCTACGCTGCAAATTAAACCCGCATGTTAACTAGAGTGATGATGTGTTTCGTTTTTTCCTTTTAGTGATATTGTAATTACATTGACTTATTTTATTTTTTTTCTTTATAGTGATACATTATAATTATCACTAAAATTCAGAAATTTTTATTCGGTAAAGTAAAATCATACAAGCACTTCAACAAAACTGGAATATACGAAATTTACATAAGTTGATTTAAGGTGTTTTACTAATTTATGATATTTTTATAGAATTCTTAAAATATCATAAAAATGCTTTTGATTTTTATATATGATATTAGAATTACAATCTAATTTCATAAGCAAAATATAGATTGCTAAAGGAATTCATATTAAATATGCATTTTTTAATGTTATGGGAATAACTGTTCAAGCCACTCCCGCGAATACCTGCTACCATGATAATAACGAAACCGATATATACAGTACTATGCGTTTTACTATGCATACTTACCAATTATAAAGCTTAACTTATAAATTAGACAAAGACGAGATTAACAACAGTCTATTAATAAAATAGAAAAATTATAACATATACCATGACGGTCGATCTGATAACCAAGAACTACTCAGAATAGTACGCAATTCCAGATAATCTTGATTTCGAAAAGCCTTAGTTTTTTTCACTTTTGCAAAGAGTTGTCCTGCTGTTTGACTACGTCTTGGACAGCCAAATAGTATATTACTAAACAAAACAGCAATACTCCTTCTTTTGGTGATTTCAAGTATGCCCTGAAAGTCGATATTAGATCCAAAATTATTTCAAAGCCGAATGTTTGTAGACGCTATGATCGTTTTGTAAGTAACTTTAGAGCTTGTTAGAATACAGTCAGCGGCTTCGCCGAAATGACTTAGTTATTGTCGTGCAAACAGAGATGTATTTTTGCATTCTCGTAAGCTCACAGTTCAACATTCGGCTTTGAAATAATTTTGGATCTAATATCCACTTTTCCTATGTAATTTGATATCGCCTTAATAAAGCCGTTTGGCTGTTTCTTTTAGTATGAGAGAATTTGAGTGATCTCAGGAGTAGTCAAACTGGTTGCAAAGGTGGACAACGACACATGCTTACTTGTGCTGAGGGTCAGCGGATAGTGAGAGAGGACAGTAGTAGGTATTAAAGAGGCCTCAGTCGACCTGCTTGGCCACATTTAACCTATTAACAGGTCGAGGCTAAGCAGATCTCAGACATTTTCTCCCTACTTCCGTTCTTTCAGCTTTCGGCGATCAGCCATCTCTGCAGATGTCTGACCGACGAAAGAAGCGAAAAACAAATGAAAGAGAACACAAAAAAAGTAATTCTGAAAGATTGAAAACTGGATTGACTGTGAAGGATACACCATACCAACGACAGAAAAAGCCAGTGAATTACAAAATTAGAACTGAGAGAATGGGGAAAGAGCCTGGCCCGTGTGATGGAGCCCAAGAGCTGCACCGCCCAGCTGTGAGCGTTCGAAGATTGGGTTCTCAGGTGTGGCCCCTTTGTCTGTTGTTGCATATCTGTTTCTTTCTTAGTCACTAAAATTAAGAAATTTTGTTTTTTCGCATTGCATTATATTTCGCATTATGCGAAACAAACATTAACATTAACATTAACATTTCTGGCTAGATGGGTGAAGCAAAATTGCTTTTCATATTCCCCTTTGTCTTGTAATGGAAGGACTTTGAATGGAGTGTTTGTGAGCTATATGCTCGCCCATTGAGGGCAGCGAAGTTAGTTGTGTTCAGCTGAACTTAAAATAGATTTTGGTCTTTTATATTTGTTGATTTCTTCTTCATTATATTCCGAGGCTTCCTTGATTAACGGGTTTGGATGGTTACTTGTCTTGGTAAAGAACTTCTCAGCTAGATTTATGAGAAAGGAAGAGATATAAGGGATATTAACTTCTCTATGGATCTGGGTGTTTCTTATGAACCAAGGGGAATCCAGAATCATCCTCAGGCACTTATTCTGTAATCTCTGAAGTTTTAGAATGTTTGAATTTGCGGTGTGGCTCCATGCTGGGGATGCGTAAGTGATAACCGGTCTAATTACCATCTTGTAAATTGTTAATTTTGTTTGCGTGTCCAATTTACTTTGTCTGTTGATCATAGGGTAGAGCTGTGCTAAGACGTTGGATATCTTTGAGGTAATGTAACTAATATGTTTGTTGAATAGGTGTTTACTATCAAGAATCACTCCAAGATATTTAGATTCAGTCTGCCATGGAATCTTTACTCCCAATAAATAAATATCCTCCATGGTATGGATTTTCTTTCTAGTAAACAATATAGCTGAGCTTTTGTGGGGGTTAACTTGGATCCTCCAGTCTGCCATCCACTTTTCTAAAGTGTGTATGCTAGATTGTAGTCTTTTAGCTTCCAGCTTTGGGCTCAGTGATCTTGCCATCAGTGCAGTATCCTCTTCATATAATGCAGTGAATGTTGTTCTTGGGTTCAGAGGGATGTCTGCTACATAGATTGAAAACAGGAGAGGTGCCAGAAGAGATCCTTCAGGTACGCCTGCCGAGATCCTGCGTCTGGTCGGAACCGTTTCGCCTACCTTGACCTGCATATATCTGTCTTTCAGGTAAGAATGTATTACCTTTATTAACCCGACTGGAAAATTAAATTTTATCAGTTTGTAGAGAAGACCTTGATGCCATATTCTATCAAACGCCTTCTCTGCGTCGATGAAGATGGCAGTTGTATTGAGTTTCCAGTTGAAACCTTTAGTAATAATTTCTACCAGCCGGTGCACTTGTTGGGCTGTACTATGGGCCCTACGGAAGCCGAAATGTTCATTAGGCAAAATTCCTAACTTATCTGTTTCTGCTTGGAATCTTGAGAGGATCACTTTCTCTGTCACCTTTCCGAGGCTGAACAATATTCTTATGGATCTGTGGCTTTCGGGAAGGTGAATATTTTTTCCTGGCTTCTTCAGTGGTATGACTGTGGCTGTTTTCCATGTAGTAGGGAAATGCTGGAATCTAAAGATGGCATTTGTAATGTTGACGAGATGGACTATGGCCTTTCTTGGAAGTAGTTTTACTATTCTGTTAGTGATGCCATCCGGTCCTAGAGCTTTTTTATTGTTTAGATGGGAGATGATATTTATCATTTCTGCTGGATTTGTAGGAGTGATATGTTCGGAGTTACCTGTGTTCTGTCTTAAGGTTGTCCTAACATGACGATGTATCTTGTACATAAGGTTGATAATAATAATTTGTGAGTTCAACAAATAAAGGTTGATATTTAAGGGTTGCACTGAGATTCTAGGTTATTCCACGTAGAACAACCTTTAGGTTCTTTTCACTGGGTAAATTGAAGGTGTGATATGGGACGTTAGCATTTTCCATAAATCTAGTCATCTGTCTGTAATCCGAGACAGTAGTGGGTTGTATTTTAACTCCCTCATCTGAGTTTTTAGCCCATAAGAATGAGATGTTTTGTTCTCTTAGGGCTGATGAGACAGGGACCCATTTTTCCTTATCCCTTAATATTACTGGTGGTATCTTTTTTTTATGAGTATTCCCTGTTGTTTTGGGTTCTACCACATTGGTGGAGATTTTCCTCTTCTTTTTCACCAATTGGAACTCTGTATCTGTTTCCAAGGTATGATAACTGCTGTCTTGTGGTGTAGCATCTTGCATACTTGGGGAGTGTGCTAAATCTGATTGCATCAGAGTTATGGGCTCTTCACTCATGTCAACCATATTATCCTCTGAGACTGCTGGGGGGGGGGGGGAATGTATCAAAGAGTTTGACTTTTCCTGGCCAATTATCACTCAGCAGCTTTCCCAGTCTGAGGAATTCGAAGTATACTTCCTCGAATTTAACCTCATTCAGCAGTTTTGCCATGATTATAATTTGGAAATGTGTTAAGACACGGATGGAGAAAGAATACAGATTGCTCAGGTGTTCCGAGCAGGTAAAGATAATCCTGTGGACTTTTGAGGGCCCACTAGCAAATTCCGTAGACACACTAAGGTGTCTACCAGCAATAAGATGTCACGTTAACCCTTTCACGAAAAAAGTGAAAGGGTTAATTTTTTAAATATATTTTTTAAAATAGGGAGGGGGAAGGGGAAAGGTAGTTGACGGGGTGTGGACCGTTTCGACTATACGTGGTCATCATCATCGGAACATATTGGGAAAGTCTTTCCCAATATGTTCCGATTTCACTTTTTTCCCCACCTTATATAAAAGTATATGTTTCTATATATTACGAAAAAAACCCGGGTTTTTTCTAACTTATTCTACCAAACTGCCTACCCCCCCCCACACACACACACGCAGTTCTCGACATCGCAGACAGAGGAAAAGCCACAACACCCAGAAAAAGGTATGTGCAATTTTCTATTCCTTAAGCTACATATACTTTTTAGTACATCCACACTCATAATGCCCTAAGAACCCATGAGTAAATAGCCAATGACATTTAAACAGGGGTACTCCTAAACTGAAGCAGGCAAAATAGCTGTAATTATAATAATCTCTACACTTCACTCGCATTTGGGGATGGCGACAGCCGCGGGCTGCTGAGTCTAGGTCAGCGTGCGCTGGGCTTAATAGCACAATCACACGCTAAGAAAAGAGCGCCTGATTTTCGAACATGTTTGAACTTGTCACAGCATTTTAAACCATTACAGGCTCATATTAATTTTGATAATTTTTCACTGAACACTTATTCACTTTCCGCGGAACACCAGTGTTCCACAGGGACATCCACCTCTCGGGGGTTCCCGAAACCCCTAGAGAACGCGTCCCCTGGGTGGCGGATAGGGGAACCCACCATTGTGTGTGTGTGTGTGTGTGTGTGTGTGTGTGGTGGGGTCCGTATATACTGAATAAGGACTTGTGGACCAACAGGGCCATAAGGGGCAATCGTCTTGATTGTACGGGAAGTGGCACACCCATGGATAGATCCTAGTTGGATCTATCCTCTTCTTCTTCTACTTTGAGTAAGATCCACTTACTTTAATCTTTCCTGCAACTTACAGGAAAGATTAAAGTAAGTGGATTATAGTAAGGTTTATAGAAAAGGCAACTATGCCCTTTCTATAAACCTTACTATAATTCTACTATAATCTACTCTTTCTCCCTTCAATATACCCTATTCCTCCTAAGGGTTTAAATTCGGAAGAAGGCTAGTTCAGAAGCCTTAAGGTAGCAGCCCTACCACTGAACTTTTCCATCGTCAGGTTAGTCCCCTGACATGGAGAACAAAATTCTACTAGTAAGCTGACAGAAAAAGATAATCGGATTTAATCTATTGAAAACGACCCCCTGGAATGGAAGAGGTAAAACAAAAATGGAAACGACAAAATATAATACACATAGCAAAGTGGAATGGAAGAGGAATAGCATATAAAGAAATAGAATTAGACCAGTTATTAAATGAAAGAAATTTTAAAATAGCAGTAATCACTGAAACAAAAAAGAAATTAAAGGGAACTATGAGAACGGAAAATTTTAATGTGATATACAGTGGAGTTGACAGAGACCAAAGAGCACAGACTAGAACAAACTCTAAACAGGAATGGCAAAAAATTTATTGACTTTGTAATTTATAATAACCTAAAAATAATGAATTCCTTATATAAACATAAAGACATACATCAATATACTTGGGAAGCAAGAGGATGGAAATCAATATTAGATTATTTTATCTTAAATGAAAAGACATCAAAATTTTCACTAGATGTTAGAGTTCACAGAGGATATGAAATAAGCAGTGACCACTTTCTTGTTAAAATAAAATTAAGATTACCACCTAAGTGGCTACAAGTAAAAAGAACAGAAAAAAAATTGAAACATTTGTTTATAAAACTAGACTATTGAATGACACAAATGTACAATGGCTATATGAACAAAGAATTAACCAGTATCTAGATAAAATAAAACAAAATGAAGAAATAGAAATAGAATGGCTTAATATAAAAACGATACTAAATGCAGCAGCAAATGAAAGCTTAGGAAAGACCAAAAAATTCAATAAAAGGAAGAAACTGAAGATCTGGGATGATATAATCAAATAAATAATCAAAAAAAAAAAAGAAGAAGCCTATCACAAATGGTTAAGCACTAAACGATTAGAAGATGAAATAGAATATAAAAGAATAAAGCGCCATAGCTAAAAGAGAAGTCAGTAAAGACATAGAGAATCATGGACCAAATTTGTTTCTGATTTAGAACATGATTTATATAAAATAAGACCCAATGTATATAAGATTTTGAAACACTTAAATGCAGATACCAAAGAAAACATAAAATTAAACACCGAATTGCAATTAGAAGAATTTCTAAATTACTACACAGAACTGTGAACAGACAAATATTTTAAAAAAGACAACTGGCAAACAATTAATGAAAATGAAAAGGAAATAACTAAAGAAGAATTAGAAATCAGCCTGAAAGAAACAAGAAACGGAAAATCACCTGGAGAAGATAAGCTAGGTTCAGAACTATATAAATACGCAGGAACAAGATTCAAAGAAAGATTCTTTTTATTTTTAAATAAAATTTATTCAACTGGTATTCCCCCAATAGAATGGAAAAAAGCAATTGTAATTCCTATCTGTAAAAAAGGTAATAGAAATGACCCTAAAAACTATAGAGGTATCAGTATACTAAATTCCTGTTACAAAATATATAGCAGAATCTTAAATATTAAAAACTAATGAAATATTCCGAAAACTTTATTTTAGAAGTTCAGAATGGATTCAGAAAAGTATGATCATGTATAGACCAGGTCTTTTGCCTAAAATTAATAATAGAGAAACGGAGAGAATACAATTTAGAAACACATATTGCATTTATTGACTTTGAAAAAGCATTTGACAAAGTTAAAAGAAACATATTATTTAACATATTAAAAGAAAGACAAATACCAAATAATATCCTAAAAACTATTATCACAAGTATATATGAAAATTATCAAATACAAATAAGATTAAATCACGAGCTATCATATACGAGAGAGATAAACCAAGGGGTCCGACAGGGATGTCCTCTCTCAGCAATTGTTTTTAATATTTACTTAAATGAAATAATAATAAATTGGAATAAAAATTTACATCAAGGAATTAAACTTTCTCCTAGAGTGAACTTAAACACTCTACTTTTTTGCCGACGAACCAAATAATAATTACAAATTCTGAAGATAACTTACAGAAAGCTATTTTGGATCTAAATGAGATAGCCGAAGATTATGGTACGATAATATCAACAGAAAAATCAAAAATATGGCTCTTAAAGGACAAGCACCAGCAAGAACTAAAATAGTAATAGACAACAAGATCTTAGAACAGGTGAATTCATTTAACAACCTAGTATGTATGATCACATATGACAATGAAAAAGATATAAACGTAAAAATTGCAAAATATTTAAAAATAACAGGTGTAATTAACTCTATATTTAAACTAAACCTAGTTCAAAAACAAACCAGACTAAAAGTATACAATACATTAACCCTACCAGTCTTAATGTATTGAAGCGAAATCTGTACAATAAAACAAAAATTAATTACAGCAGAAATGAAGTTTATGAGAAAAACTGCAAAGTATACCCTATTTGATCACAAAAGAAACGAAGAAATTATGAAAAAATTAAACCAAGAACCAGTAATAGAAAAAATTAAAAAATATAAACATAAATGGATGGAACACGTTGAAAGAATGAAAACAGAAAGATTACCAAAATAAGCTTTTAAGTACAAGCCATTAGGAAAAAGAAAACCGGGACGTCCTCTTAAACGATTCAACGATGACTTCTAAGGCCGGAACAAACCATGCAAGGCCTAAATCCTTGATACGCATGATGATGATGATGATGACCAGTGTTCCACAGAATATAGTTTGGGAAACGCTGGTGTAGATGATGCGGTACACTCAATTAGAAGAGAGAGTGGTGGAGACGTTGAGCTGTAGAGCAAATGCCCTCCCTTGATGAATTCTGAACTTCTTAGAGTTGTCAATTAATAATAATAATAATAAAACGTATGCTTAGGTTGCTAAGTTTCCATTCACATTAACATAAGTTTTATTACAGTATGTTGTTATAACTGTTCTATTTTATTATTAGTTATTGTTGTTAATCTCTTACTGTTCTTATTTATAAATTTAACTTTACCATAGGAATGGATGTATAGGAAAATGGACAGTAAAATTTCTTGTTGCGTGTTTCGACATCATTCACCAGATGTCTTTCACATCATCTGTCTGTCACTATTGATGATCTCAGATATTCTTGAACCTCTAACAGTTCCTTAGGAAAATTTATTTTGTTGTTTATAATCGTGAGAGGACCTGATTATCCTCCACGTACGTAAAAATTGTTGTTTTTACCTTTCACAAGATTAATAATTCGTGAGTAAAAATCTCTCGTCATTGCCCTTTGGAGTATAAAAGAGACGCTGAGCTTCCGCAGGGAGAGAGGATAATAAAAGATAGAGGTAAATGAGGTTAAAGCAGAGATGGAAGCGTAAGTCGACCAGTTTAGCTGTTGACCCCCGCAGGGTCCTTCTTAAACAGCCGTTGACTTTTCACATTTTAAAGGAAAAATCCCAAAAAAAGTAAAAATATACTCAACTAGGAATAACTCAACAGGAGTAAATATACGAAATAGAGTATAAAACCCATCCACAAAGTATAAAAATCTGTAGAACATAACAAGAGAACAGAAAAACAAAAAGTAACCATAAAACTCCATGAACAAATAGGAAGAACTTGATCCATGAGATCACGCGCTGAAAATGTCTTGGGACCACCTCGATTTTGGCCTTCGCACAACGGGTTTATTCAGGCCAACCCCTACATTGGAATAAATAAAAAATAAAAACTTAAACTACGATAACAAATACAAATCTGGATTTAAGAGGCTATAAGGAGAGTGTTGTCGTAGATGTCCACAAAGTTGATTCCCCCCTTGTGTGACCTAGCATATAGTCGGCAGGCTGCACCATTTCCTTAGGAACTGCTCTTCTCCTAGAGCTGGGCTCGCCAAACTTCTTTGACCGTCAACCCCTTCAAGAGTTTCTTGACGTTTTATCGACCCCCTCTATTTTACTATTACGTAATTATAATAGGACAAGAGAAAAAGACCCTTATGTGAGTTTTTAGATTGTTAGTTTTATAGTTACAGTGTGTGTATGGCATGTATAATATAGTATATATTATTATATTACTATTACTATCACTAGTAATATCACTAATATTACTAGTGATATTAATATACTGCTATTAATAACCTACTGGTATTAATATCACTGGTATTACTATCAGCCCTGCTCAACTCTTCAACATAGAGAAATTTAGTTCGTGAATGAATAACGATTGAATTATAATATGTATATTGATGAATTTTAGAACATTAACGCTCACTTGTATGTCGATGCGCAAAAATGAGACTGGGATCGAATACGTGTAAGTATAAGTAAATAAGCAACCGCGCACGTGTTGCCATCTCGCTCCCGCTGCGCCGGCCGGGCGGAGGGACAGACATCCGTTTATTGGTAAATATGTCATTTTGGCCTCCGTAACTATTTTCATGACCTTGCTCCATCTTACAGGTCCTATTCTTGTCACTGTTCACACGATTCACTCTTAATTGCGTTGTCATTCAGGATGGAGGTAATCCAAGTTAACCGAATTAAATATTACCCGTACAATGATGTCTTATATTTTTCGATCGAACCCTGAACCCGAATCGACCCCCTAACAATGTTATATCGACCACCTTGGCGACCACTGTCCTTGAAGGTACCTTTCCTGCTCCAGGAACCGACATAGATAGGCGGAGAAACACTCCTAATTCGATGGTAGATTCCGTCCTCCCCAGTGAGAAGTTTTTCGCGTATTTTCAATATGTGATGTTTGATGACGTTGATCAGAAAAATTTGTTGTCTTTTATTTTTGGTGTGTGTGTGTGTGGGGGGGGGGGAACTGTAATAGTACCTCTTCTGAGAAAGTCAGCTCCGGGATCCTAAGTACCTCAGCTAGCCTTTCCCAAATGCGCTGCACGGGTGGGCACTCGTAGAAAAAGTACCCTACGGTTTCAATTGCATGGCATATTTCGCAAAAAATATCACAAGGTCGGGAACTATATTGTGATTTAACTAGTTTCACTGGGAGTATGACGTAAGCGATTCGCCATGCCAAATCCCTTTGAAAAGTTTGTCCCCAGTTGTTCCTGATGTTAGTGAAGAGCACTTCTTCATTTCTAACCAGATCATGCGTTTCACACCCGAAAAGAAGAAACAATTTCAGCACAGCTACTTTGAGCTGAGTTGAAGCACCCGAACTCCATCCATTATAAATCTTTTAAACATTTTACTCTGGCACTATCTGCACACATGTTCCAGCATTGGCAGTGGTCCCAAAAAATGTTAAGAAATATGCAATTAAGTACTTAATTAGATTGCCAGATGCGCGATTTGATGAGAATGCTCTTCGTGTTGTTTGAACAGTGTAAATGAAGTAGGAATATTTGAGGATAGGCAAAGTAAGCCTTCCTTGTGCTGGGAGCAGATGGATAAAAGGCCTTCGTATCTCGTGTTTTCTGTTGTTCCAGAAGCCGATGACCTCACGGTAAATAGCTTTGTCTTCTGTGTCTGCGATGTTTGTTAAATTGGTTGTGTGTAGCATCATGATTCTATTTTTTCGAGCAGCGACATTAATTCAATAATAAAATTAGACAACGATATATTGGCTGAAGATTTTAATAACAAATTGAACCGACTAGTTCCACCAACTTGACTGTTGGCTGCGTCTGGGCATACATAAGGTGATAAAAAAAAACAGATCAAGAAAGAAACATAAATGAGTTCTAAACGTTATATAAATTCAAAAGACGTGTTACATCAAACGCATGATCAGTGTGCGATGTCAGAATTTGTTATGCAAGTGTGTCCTGTAATTTGCAGCGAAGTTGAATTCTTTTGTGCTCAGTAAGCTTATAATGGTCTTCTATATGTCAGCAAGGATTATCCCTTGGTTCGTATTGAGGTTGCCTTTTGAATGGATTACCACAGTAGCTTCTTTGAAGTTTCGGTTACAAAAGTCTTCCTCTAAATATGGCACAGAACGTTTGTCCCATTCAATGTTGTGATTGGTATTCGAGAAATGAAGGGCTAACCCGGACTTATCTCTTCTCTTATTATTAACGTCTCCGATGTGTTATTTTCCCCCCTTATTTCCAAACTTCTGGAAGTTTGTCCTACATCATTTAAACCGCATGAACAAGGGATGTTGTGAACGCCATGATGTTTGAAGAAAGCAGTGTTATCGTTTTGTGATCTTAACAAGTTGCGGACTGTGTTAATTGGTTTGAAAGTTACTCTTATTTATATGGTTTGAGAATGTAGTAATCTGCTGTGAGACTGTCCCAGCATAAGGAATGTCAATGGAAGATTTGTACTGAGTTTCTTTGGGTTGCTGTTGGGAGGGGTTGAGAAAAGTATCTTTTGAATTAAATCTTTTGGAAGCGATTGTGTATCAGGATTTTTGACATGTGAGTTAATCCATGCTTGAGAGTTTTTATTTCTGTTATGAGGTTATCTCTCGCTTCTAAGGTAAAATTTATTTTTTGATGGAAAGAGTTTATCTTAGTTAAGAAATCAAAAAGTGCTGCTCCGGTGTTTCTCTTGTGAAGAAAATATTAGTACTATCATTTCATAATACCTCCAGGGAGTCCAAAGACTCATCGAGGGAGGGCGCCTACTCTACTACTCTCTGTTTCCACCAATCCACCAACCGAAAATACCTTCATCATCTACATCAACGCCATCTACCGCCGACCACCACCACTACTAATTTCCAAGACAATCGCAAACATCCATGCCCACGGCGTGATTCGAACCCGCAGCCTTCTGGTTGGAGAGCGGATACGCTTACCACGCTGCCAACCATTCCGGCTATATCGTCGATATATCTCCACCGAGCAACTAGTTTTTGATCTAATTTCTTCAAATAAATAAAATTTCTTCAAATGGAATGGAACAATATACACAAACAAATAGTCAATCTTGCTATGGGTAGCCCTCCTCGCCTCCCTTGTGCAGACCGATTTATTGAGAAAATAGAAAAAAAAAAAGTCTTTCACAATTAGACCCCAAACCAGCTGTTTGGTGGAAATATGTCAACGATATTTTTATCATACGGAGAAACACAGAAGCAGCACTTTATGATTTCTAAACTAAGATAAACTCTTTCCATCAAAAAATAAAGTTCACCTTAGAAATTCAGAGAGAGAGAAAATTACTGTGTGTACATACCTTAATTACAAAACATGTGGATGGACATATCAACCTAACAGTTTACCGCAAACCGACTTATATTTGCACTTTTCTTCTTCACACCGTATAGTTGAGTGTCATACATATGCTCAAAAACAGAGCTACTCGTTAATAATTACAGAAGAGATAACTCCGGGTTGGTCCTTCATTACTCGAATACCAATCACAACTTGAGTGGGACAAACGTTCTGTGCCATATTTAGAGGAAGACTTTTGTAACCGAAACTTCAAAGAAGCTACTGTGGTAATCCATTCAAAAGGCAACCTCAATACGAACCAAGGGATAATCCTTGCTGACATATAGAAGACCATTATAAGCTTACTGAGCACAAAAGAATTCAACTTCGCTGCAAATTACAGGACACACTTGCATAACAAATTCTGACATCGCACACTGATCATGCGTTTGATGTAACACAGAGCTACTCGTTAATAATTACAGAAGAGATAACTCCGGGTTGGTCCTTCATTACTCGAATACCAATCACAACTTGAGTGGGACAAACGTTCTGTGCCATATTTAGAGGAAGACTTTCGTAACCGAAACTCAAAGAAGCTACTGTGGTAATCCATTCAAGAGGTAGCCTCAATAGGAACCAAGGGATAATCCTTGTTGACATACGGAAGACCCTCATAAGATCAATTAGCACACCAGAATTCAACTTCGTTGCAAATTACAGGACACCCTTGCATAACGATGTCTGACATCACACACTCTCCTGGCGTTTGATGTAACGCGTGTTTTGAATTTATATAACGTTAGAACTCATTTTTGTTTCTTTCTTGATCTGTTTTAAGCTTTTTTTTATAATCTTATTTATGCCTGACTTCTTTTGTAATCTTTTTCGTGTTTCTTATCAATACCTTTGAAATGAAACTTATATGAATAAGCATATATTTATTATTATTCAATATGTGCCGATATTCGCAGGAAGCAAGTTTGATGAACCAACACCAATGTGTGATTTTTTCCATTAAAATATAAAAAAGGACAAAAAAGAAATAATAAAAATTAAATACGTTTCTTTTATGATTAATAAAATGTTAATTGTGGGTAATTTGCAGAGTAGGATGCTGTATATCTAAGAGATTTACTAGTATGTGCTAAAATGCAAAAAAACATAAAGATAAAACACTAAAAATATAATTTTAGTGTTTTTTACTTAGTCTAAAAACATTTTAAATTTGTTTTCATTATTTCATGGCCCCTATCAACAAAAATTAAGGCCCGCAAGGTGGCCGCGGCCACATTTTGGGAATCGCTGATCTAGGAGATGTGCTTTACTTTTATGGAAAATACGTGGACCGTGCTCTGGAGCTTGCTCCACCTTCACTACATGTTGCCCATAAGGTACTAATGCTTGCGTCCGCCGAAACTTTTAGTTTCTATATTTTCGGAAAGAAACTCTTGAAATAATGTTGGATTCAATATTTATCATACATATGTATATATATCGTCTAGGAAATGTGCTTTACATTTTGAAAATTATATTTTTGGTGTTTTTTCTTTGTTTTTTTTTGCATTTTAGCACATATTAGTCTCAGATATACAGCATCCTACTCTGCAAATTATCAACGCGTGCTCCGGAGTGTTAACCAAAGAGTGATATTTATATTTCTTTCTTTCATAGTGACACATTATCTATATTATATCATATTATATCATATATATATTATATCATATTTTATATTATATTATATATTTCTTTCTTTCTTTCATAGGCACACTATCTTAGTGATATATATATATATATATATATCACTAAGATATACATATATATATTTATCTTAGTGATATGATATATTTCAAGTATCACTAAAATTCAGAAATTTTATATATATATATATATAATATATAAATATAATATATATATATATATATATATCTTATATGTATAACATATATATATACATATATCTTTCTTTCTTTCTTGCATATATATATACAGGGTGTTCGGGATAAATTTGACAGTTTCGTAAGGAAAAAGAAAATCTTCTTTGTATCTATTAAATTTAATGAATTGACAAAAAAACATTACAGGCAGAGTTAATTACAATACTATCAACAAGATTTACTCAAAATAACCACCATTAGCATCGATCACAGCTTCAATTCTGCTTCGGAACCTCGAACAAGCTGATGCTACAGTCTCCCTGGGAAGGGCCGCAAAAACTGTTTTAATTTTATCCATTAACTGGGCTTTTGTATTACTGGAAGTGCGATTGGTGTCTTTTTCAACTGCGCCCCATACAAAATAATCCATGGGGTTAAGGTCTGGGGAGTTTGGAGGCCAAACATTTGGACTGGTGAAGTCGTAGAAATTTTCAGACAACCATTTTTGACTTTTCCCAGAGGTGTGGCAAGGGGCCGAATCCTGCTGCCATACATACGGCCTACCATTGGCTACCCTTGTTATCCAGGGCTTGACTACAGTTAGCAACTCCACGAACAAAGCCCGAATTCCAATGCCAGGGTTCTTCAACACCTGTTCCTGCAGATTTGCGAGGAATTCTGCTGTACGAACGCAATCAGATCGTCTGCTAGGGATCTTTCTTCTTGCTACATCCTCGTAGTCACCATTGCAAGTCTCTAGTTCATGCCTGATTGTTTTTACTGTATTCAGGGAGCATTGGGCAGCAGTCGTAATATCCTTATTTTGATGGCGGGCACGAATCATCATGATACAAGTTATTCTCTTCCATGATTCAGGTGGGTTCCAGCCATCCATCCTTTCTGACATCTTGTATATGAAGGAAGAAGGGTCCAAACTTTTAAATGAAGAGAAGTGTGTGTTAATACATGTAACTTACGGAAAAATATAATTAATTATAAATATGTCAAATTTATCCCGAACACCCTGTATATCTCTTTCTTTCATAGGCACACTATCTTAGTGATAATAATAATAATTTGTGACTTCAACGTATCTGATCATTGTCCTGTGGAGTAAGATAGGCCAAGATTCAGCAGATAGTAGGAGAGGAAATAAAGATAGAGTGCATAGTAGTAGAGTAGGTAAAGGAGGCCTCAGCTGACCTGTTTTAGCTGTTGACCCCCCCCCCAGGGGTGCTTCTAAAACGGTCGTTAATTTTTCACTTTTAAAAGGAAAAATCCTGAAAAGGAAAAAAAAAGGAGAGACTAAGCAAAATTAACAAGTGTAAATATATCCAAAGCCTATGTGGAAGACAATTCTATAGAGGAAAGAGTTTGCCAAGCAAACCCAGAACAGTATAAGCAGGAAAAAGAAGGGTGATGACCTGGCCCGGAAGATCCCGCCCTGAAAAGGGCTTCGGACCACCTTGATTTTGGCCTTCGCAGTCCGGGTTTGTTCAGGCCAACCCCAACCTGGGGACAGAAAAACTTACAACTGCGAAAGGACTAGACATACCTGTGGGTTAAACGCTGATCAGGAAGGAAGATCGAGATAGCGTCAACACCTACAACTTGAAGGTGTTATAGGTACTGACACAACCGGATTCCCCCCTGTACGATCTGGCAGATGGTTGGTGGGTCGCACGATCTCCTCAGGAACCGCTCTTCACCCCGTAAGTACCTTTCCTGATCCAGGAGGCGGCTGAGAGACAGTTCTTAACGCAGAGATAGATGCGATCCTCCTTGTTATGAGAGTGTTTTTTCCTGATTTTCAAAATGTGATGTTTAATCACATTTATTAGGAAAATCAGGTGTTTCTTGTTTTTGGTTACTGGGCGAGGAAACTCCTCTTCGTTTGTGCCCAGTTCTGGCTTGAAATACATCTTAATATATATATATATATATATTTTGTGAGTTCAACAAACTTCATCATTGGAAGTTCTATAAATTTCCGGTTCAATATCGTGAAGTCCGATGGGACTCGTACCGATATTAACGGTTAAGAACAGATACTACGAAATGCTAGTAGCCTGTTAAGCTGATACGCACAGACACTTGATATGACTATATAGCTTGTATATATATATGTATATATATATATATATATATATATATACATATATATATATATATATATATATATATACATATATATATATATATATATAATATATTATATATATATATATATATATATAGCTTATATATATATATGTATATATATATATATATATAATATATTATATATATATATATATATATATAGCTTATATATATATATATATAATATATGTATATATATAATATATATATATATATATAATATATGTATATATATATATGTATATATATATATATACATATATATATATACATATACACTTAATATATAGCTTGTATGACTTGAACTTAGTATGCACTATACACTTATCTCAGCCAAAATGAGAGAAACAACTGTCACGCTAGAAATCATCTTAGTGTATCACTATCACTAAAATTCAGAAAACATATACACTTAATATATATATATGGGAATAAATTTTTAACTTGGGTATATTGTATATTAGGATAACCAAGCAATTTTATATGCTTGGTTATTTTAGCTCCTAATCCCAAGTATGCAAACAATTAAGTTTGCGCCTGAAACAAAGTTCAAGTCTAAAGATGGTACAACACCAGGGCAACTCATTGTAAAGGTGGTTAAAGCTTTGATCACTATTCTTAGTATTTTCCCATAATGTAAAGCACATCTCACTAGAAGATGTATACTGCAATGCATTATGGGTGGGGTCACTACCCAGACCGGTTTCGACCTTTTTTGAGGTCTCCTCAGTGAGTAGCTAGAAATACTAAGAATAGTGATCAAAGCTTTAACCACCTTTACAATGAGTTGCCCTGGTGTTGTACCATCTTTAGACTTGAACTTTGTTTCAGGCGCAAACTTAATTGTTTGCATACTTGGGATTAGGAGCTAAAATAACCAAGCATATAAAATTGCTTGGTTATCCTAATATATATATATATATATACACTTAATATATATATATATATATATATATATATATAGCTATATATATATATATATATATATATATAGCTATATATATATAGCTATACATATATATATATATATATATATATACACTTAATATATATATATATATATATATATATATAGCTATATATATATATATATATATATATATATAGCTATATATATATAGCTATATATGTATATATAGCTTGTATATATATATATATTATATATATATATATATATATATTATATATATACATATATAGCTATATATATATATGTATATATAGCTTGTATATATATATATATATTATATATATATATATATATATATTATATATTATATATATATATATATATATATATATATATATATATTTATTTATATATATTATATATATATATTATATTATATTATATATAGCTTGTATGACTTGAACTTAGTATGCACTATACACTTATCTCAGCCAAAATGAGAGAAACAACTAGCCAAAATGAGAGAAACAACTATCACGCTAGAAATCATCTTAGTGTATCACTAAAATTCAGAAATTTTATTTTTACGCTTTAAGCATACCGGTATCGAAAATATAACAACATTTACCTAAGTTAAATTAAGGTGTATTATTAATTTAAGATATGTTTAAATAATTCTGTAAATTTCATTACTATACTTCATATTTTCATATATTTTATTAGATTTACAATAGAATTTCATATGAAAAATATATATTACTGAAGGAATTATTGTTAAATATGCATTACATTTTTATTTAATGTCATGGAAAATTCCTGTTACAAGACATCCCCACGAATACCTGCTGCCATGATAGTAAGGAAACCGATATATACAATACTATGCGCTTTACTATACATACTTACCTATGATAAAGCTTAACTTATAAATTAGAAAAAGAACAGATTAACAACAATCTATTAATAAAAGAGAACAATTATAACATATATTCTAATAAAAGTTATGTGAATGTCAATGGAATCTTCCTAACTTCAGCATAAACAAACAGAAAACAAAGTAAAGATAGGACTGGAAACCGAAATAGAAAGGTGGGGGGAAGGGTCTAATTTGGAGAGAGCTATGAAGAACGCAGATGCCGCCTCCTCGTCTATGTCCATGGCTGCCTGTACTTGCTCAGGGATGATTTGGCTGATGTCTTCAACAAATAAATCACCCCATTTTGCACTAACTACGTTTGGACCATATTTCCCAGTGAGGAGGAGCTCAGGTTCCCCTATTCTCACTATTGCATCTTGAAATTTTTGTGCCACCCCAGGGATACCTTTAACTCGATGCTTTAGAGTCTCCCCTGCTTTTGCACGAGGAGTCTCTGTCTTCTGTTTCTTCTGGTTTTATTTTTTTCATCTCTTTTTCCTCTGGGCTTAGTGGTCGTTTGAGGGAGGCGCTGTTTGCCTCCATTTCATCATGTGAGGCAGCTTGTTTATTGGCTATTTCTTCTGCATGGATTTCTCGCTTCTTCTCTTTCTTGGATGTGGAGGCTATGGTTTCTGTGGCGACTGCCTTCTCTTTTGTGGCCTCGTTTGGAGTTGGAAAAATCGGGTTTCCCGACTCTTGTTCTGTAGTAGCTGTAGGCTTCTCTACTGAGGAGACTGTGACTGGTATAATAGCACCTCCCATCCTTTCTGCATGCGTTCTTGATGGGCAGGTGTTAACTTTGTGGTCTTTGGACCCGCATTTAAGGCAAGCAATGAGACATTTGTCCAGTGAATGACTTGTTGTTAGGCAGTTTTTGCATGCCAGTTTTGGGCAGTTCGCTCCTAGATGGTCGAACGATCCACATCGATGCCGAGAGTCCGTGTGCGCGGCTAAACATTGGCAATGGCTGGCGATGGGAGGCCTAACTGTTCCCACCACCAAGTGTTTATTATTACCCAGGTCCGGGGTGTAGGAAGAGCTGTAAATTTCCGATTAATATCTTGAGCCCCGATGGGACTCGTACCGATATCAACGGTTACGAACAGATACTACAATTTGCTCTTAGCCTGTTAACTTGGTAAGAACAGATACTAGCGAAATATTATCACGCTATGTGAAGAGAAACCTGAGCCAGTCCTTATAAGGATATATATAAGGACTAAATTCTTATGGTTCTTTTAGTGGTAAATAAATAACTCCACTAAAATCCAGAAATTCGAATTTTGGCGCTTTCCAGATATTCTTGATTTCCAAAAGCCTGCAAAACGCGTGTAAGTTTTTTCACCTTGCAAAGAGTTGCCCTGCTGTTAGACTACCTCTGGTACAGCCGAATAGTCTATTACTAAACAAAAGAGCAATACTGCATCTTTTTTTGATCTCAAAAACGACGTAAAAGTGGATATTAGATTCAATATTGTTTCAAAGCCGAATTTTTCAAGCTATGAACGTGGACTCGAATATCGCCGTTGGCATGGATGTTTGTGAGTGTCTGTGACAAGTCCGTATTCATGGGTGTGCGAACTGTGCAGTGCACAGGGCCCCGCAAAGCCCAAAAAATTGAAAAAAGAAAATCAATTAATTTTCTTTAATTATTATATAAATTAATATTGTAATTATTATATAAAAATATTATTATATAGAAAAATACATGTACTGTATATAATTTTACAACTATTGTTGTTATAGTAAGCGAAATAAGATCATAGCGCTAGAGCGGCAATATTTGAAACTACTCTAAGATATAACAATATCGTACAACATAATGTTAAATAGGGAAAAGTGCATTTTAAAACAGGTGTTTTCAATAATTTTAAGGAGTTTTTTTATTATTATTTTAGTTTATGATTTTATGAACAAGTAAGTATATACACGTGCTGTTACGGCAATTTTTTATGACATTACTTGCAAAACACCTTAAAAAATATATTTTGTAAACTGGTTTTAGGTTATCCGACATCAGAATTTTTCTTCAATAGCAGTTTTCAATCTATATTAGATTTATTTATTTTCTAATATTATCTATTTTAGATTTAGATATAGATTTAGATATAGATTTAGATATATTTTATTTATCAGGTAAGTAATTTTGTTTTAATTTATTAACTTATTTTATAATTAAATCTATCGTATTTAATTCTAGCGTATGACTAGTCGTGAAAGAGATTATTATGGAAGAAAATACCCAAGTGGGCATGACAAACGAAAGCGAAAACAAGAAAAAGAAGCGGCTGAGAAACGTCAAATAAATTCACTGTTTAAATTTATGAAGTTGAACTCATATTTGTTCAGATATATCAGTTGATAAAGGGAGTTCTGAAATAACTACAAACAGTTCTTCGGCTTCAACATTAATTAATAATGAGAGTTCTGAAATACTCAAAGGAAGAAGCGGAGAACATGACGCGTTTGGTCAAACAATGAGTTTTGAAGATCCTAAAACTGAGACACCAGAGAAAGGGGACTATTTACTATTGCAACATATCCAGCAACCTGGCCCAAAATTTTGAACAACGCAACGCTAACACAAATTGTACAACGTGTTCCACCGTCTCCTCCGACTGAAAATGATTTTCCAAAAGATGACAACAAGAAGTGTTTTTCCACAACTCACTATGTTAGAACAATTGCAAACGGAGAGAAGCAAAACTGTATATTCAAACTCTGCCAACTCTATTTTTTTGTTGTTGTTGCAAATTATTTTCTTCTGATGATAATTTTTTTAATCAAATAATGGCTTTTCTGACTGGCGACATGTAAGTGAAAGATTAAAGTCGCACGAACGAAATCCAGTGCACATGAAATGCATGTATTCATGGACACAAATGGAATGTAATTTAAAAAATCACAATACAATTGATCAGACAAATCAAAATGTCATAAAATTTGAAGCAGAACGGTTAAGAAATGTTTTAAGACGAATAGTGAAAGGAGCTCATTTGAGGATATTTGGTGTGAGATTGAGACTAACGGAACAAAATGTACAGTTGGGTGCTGCTGTAGACCAGGTGATGGAATAGATGGTGGAGATAGTATGCATAGGCAAATTGTTGAAATGAGGGGAAGGAGGGTAATTATTATGGGGGATATCAACAATAGTAACACTGATTAGAAGGAGGAGAGGACACATGTGAGGAAGAAACTGGATTTTATTCAGTTACTGAGGGATAACGATCTGAGCCAGCATGTAACGGAAAACACTAGGGGTTCGAGGGTGCTTGACCTAGTAATAGCATCTGAAAATTTGACTGTAATGAATATGACCATGTTGCCACCTATTGGTAAGAGTGATCATAGGGTCTTGACTTGGGAGGTGGCTAAAGGTGTGGAATTTTCGGTTAAGACAGGGTACATGTGGAATTACCGTGCTGGCAGGTATGACAAGCTTAGGAGCTTGCCTGGTTCAGTGCCATGGCATGTAAAACTGCAAGGGCTGAATGTTGATAGAGCATAGAATGTCGTCAAGGAGCATTTGCAGGAGGTTATGGCCGACTGTATACCTAGAGTCCGAATAGTAAATCAAGTGGGTGTTAAATGGATGAATAACACCATTAAATTTGAGTTGCAAAACAAAAAGAAACAACTGTGGAAGGAATTTAAGGAGAAAGGTAACCTGCAGGTACATGAACGGTATAAAGCGCAGGCCAGAAGGGTAACGAGTGTGGTGAGAAAGGCAAAAACGGATTATGAAAGGAAATTAGCCATGCAAGCTAAAGAGAATCCCAAACAATTCTTTCAATATGCTGCTAGTAAAAGAAAAAGTGTATATGACAGAATGATTTTAAGGAACGCCGATGGTAGGGAGGTCATTGAATCAGTCGATATAGTGGAATTACTGAGAGCACATTGCAAGAGTATATCATCCAGATGGTGACGTTGAAGGAATGAATGAACTATTAGTTTATATGGGAATTGTGGTGAATGAAGTGGAGGTGAATAGTCTATTACAGAACCTTAATGTGAATACATCTGTAGGATTGGATGGTATATCAGCACGGGTCTTACGTGAAGCGGCTAAAGAATTGTCAGGGCCCTTGACCTTATTGTTTAATCTGAGTCTCGGGTCTGGTTTAGTCCTGAAGGGGTGGAAAGAGGGGAAAATAGTTCCACTGCATAAAGGAGGATCCAAGACTACTGTTGCAAATTACTGACCGATCAGCATATCAAGAGTCATTGTCAAGGTCTTGGAGAAAGTAGTCAAGAGAAAAATATAGGAATTGATTGATGAAAATGAGATACTGTATGGGGAACAGCATGGTTTTGTGAAGGGTAGATCATGCCTCAGTAACTTGCTCAAGTTTTATAACACAGTGACGGTTGAACTGGATAAGGTTAATGGGTTTACAGTGATACTGCTGGAACTAGCTAAGGCTTTTGACAGAATACCACATGGAAGTCTGCAACATATGGGAATGGATATAGGGTTGGTGAGGTGTATAAGAGGGTGGTTGATGGAAATATACCAGAGAGTAGTTTACTTTACACACACACACACACACACACACACACACACACACACACACACACACACACACACACACACACACACACACACACACACACACACACACACACACACACACACACACACACACACACACACACACACACACACACACACACACACACACACACACACACACACACACACACACACACACACACACACACACACACACACACACACAGTTTTCTTGTCAATAGATGAGTATGGGTATTGTTAGTTTAGAGGCGAGATCGCGGCAGTTTTCAGGCATTTCTGAATAATTTAATTATATCCTGGTGCCCCCTCAAACACACACTTTTCTTTTCTCATGTTCATAACTAATCCGAATATTTTGATTTGTCTACATTTAAGATCTTAAGTTTCATTACTTTTCTAATTAACATTATCACTTTTACAAAATGTATGGCTAATGGTATTTTTAGTTTACAGTCAAAAGAAAAACCAAACAGCATTAAAAAGAGATAATTAATTAAAATAAACGAAAAAGACTTAAACGGATTATAACAACTTTTGTATGTATCTAGAAATTCTAATGATAATTTAAATTTACTTACAGTCTTTCCGGAATGACTCTTCTTAATGCGAATAGATATGCCAAAATTAGTTGAATTAAAGCATATATCCACAGCACAGCACAACACACACAAGCTTGAAAGAACGACATTTCTCTAAATAACCTAAAAAGCTATTTGACTTTTGTTCCCTTAGATTTTCTGTCCGTTTGATAGTCCGTTAATTCCTTCGCATTGGGGTCATACTATGTTTTTATTCCCACGGTGGTGAGTGTAAGCCCAAACTGTCTTTTCCTGACTGATATCCGGCAGCGATCGGTAATTTCGCATCTCTCAATGCGGATTTGTTTTATATGTTTTTTTTTTTTTTTTTTCAAATGATTGGTTCTTTTTTTCTATTTTACTTTTAAAATTCAGTTAACTACATATTATAACCAGAATAACTGAGTAAAATAAATAAATAAAATGTGTGTGTGAATTTATTTTCCCCAATTGTTGATATTTCATGTGTGATCTTAACCTGACTCATTTCCTGTAGTAATTTTGTTGTCTATACGTGTGACATCCTCTGATTAAGTTTGGAATTCTCCATTAGCGTTTTGTTATTGCCACCACAAATAAAGAAATAGTTATTTCTAATTATTTCAAATGAATATTAGCAATGTAATATAGTTTGTTTGTTTGTATTACACTACAACACACAAACGTTTTCTTTTATGTTTAAACCAATACATATAATTCTAATCAATAAATAAATTGTGTGAATTTCTTCACTGTAGATTTTTCCAATGCGTTATTTTAAAATGTGTCATTACCGTTCGCTATGCTGGATGGTTGTATTTTCTCTATTTTACTTTTAAATTCAGTTCCCTACATATTCTAACAGAATAACTGTGCAAAATTAATAAATAAATAAATTGTATGTGAATTTCTTTTCCGAACACTGTAGATATGTCTCATATCCGGTCGCAATTTGTTACCTAGGTGAGAAATCGTGTGTTTAGGTCGGAACTCTTCGTTCTCATGGGTAATTGTTACTGTAGTAAATTAATGCTTACATTTAATTTTTTTAAAAACCGATACATATAATTCTAATCATAATAACTCAGCAAAACATAAATAAATAAATAAATAATTGATTGTCCTCTGACTATTAATTTTACCTTCGATTCCTTGTGCTCTTAATCTATTTCTGTAATTGAAAATTATTTTATTTATTTATTTTTCTTTAGCATTAGCAAGTTAAGTAATGGATATTGAGACAAACAAGATTTTGAACTCTCTGTTAGCGTTTTCTTTTAGAAAAACGTTTTTTTTTTTGGCCAGCACAACAAATAAATAGTTATTTCTTATTATTTCAAATGAATATTAGCTCAGTAGTATTCTGTACTTTGTAATTAGTTTAATATTCATGTTATCAATTTCCAATCATTTCAAACTTTAGATTATATGATATGTTTATGTGAGCACACAATATCCTCCCTTTTGATATTTTGCACGGTGTGCTCTTATGATGACATCAACATTCTATTAGAGATTATCAGTTTGGGTTTGAATATGTGAAGGAAATGTTTACAGATAACTCAAACAAGGTCAATAGATAGCACTACAAAATTTTCTAATCACCAAATGCTAACAGTTGCACTTTAATTCCAAATGATGATCAAATATTCTGGTCTGTTGGAGACATCTACAGATATTGTCCTATTTAATTCATTTGTACTTTATTCAATTGCAAAGCCAATTACATTATTAGCTGTCACATCTGTCTTTTTTTTTCTACACCAAACAAAGCTCCGTACTTATATTACAAGGATTTTTCGCATTCCTAACTAAACAAAAATAAAGACATTAAACTTAACACGTGTCTGAAAGCAGGGTTACCATATTTCTTGAAAACAATATGCAACAATGTCAACCATCAAAAAAAGAAAGAAGGAATGAAAGGGAGAAAGAAAGAAAAATTGTAAAGAAAAATAAAATGTTTACCTTCAAATAAATATTTATGATCACAGCAAACAAGAAATTCATCAGGTTTTCAAAGTTTTGAAATTCCAACCATATTGTTTTCATCATTTGGTATCATTTAAATGACCAACAGGTCTGGCTATTAATGTTTTTTGATTTTGCTCTTCCAATGGCGAGCATCATTTGATATATGCATGTTGATTCACTTGTTATCACCAAACTATTTATCCATGCTACCGGCCAGGATGTATATATACATCCACATTTCCATGGATGCGAAGTTCATATTAAAATTGTAATACCATCGATATTGCATTGAAATTTATGATGGATATGAAGCTTTTGAGGATGCATATTTGATCATTAATGGCTGGTAAGGTGGTTAAGAGTTTAGTAAATGGATGGGATAAAATATCTAATGTCTCTCTGTATATAACCAAATAACTGACAGTTGTAATGTTCAATTTGGTACGACTGTTTTTTTCTCCTCTGGTGAAAGTTACTACAACTGTAGATACCTTCTGTAGAAAAGTAACAAATCACTTTTCAGTTCATTTGTACTTTATTCACAAGACTACAATTCTGTTATTTTCTTTGGTCTCTGTGTTTAATTTCTCCAACACTAGAATGCATGGGTGGTAATGTTGTGAAATATTTCAACTCGTACTCAGGTCACTTGATTTTATCAGCACTCTACGATACCTTTTTTCTACAGCAATCTTTTTTAAGAGTTTTAGTAATATGTTGGGTTAAAATATCTAATGTCTCTCTGTAAAATCAATAATTCTTACAGCCATACTTTAAGTACGACTGTTTTTTCTAGTCTGTTGGAGGTATCTACAGATATAATAACAAAATTGTGACTTTTCAGGTGAAATCTTCTCCACTAAAATTCTGACTATTAATTTAATACCGATTCCTTTTGCTTCCAAGAGTTGACAGTTTCTTGAAATATTTGAAGGCAAATAAGACTTTTAATTCACTGAGTGGATTTTCAAAAAAAAAAAATCTCTGGTTAGTTTGTGGCCAGAAATTTCACAAGAAAAAAAAGCATTTGTACTTCATTCAATTCAAAAGACACAATTACATTATTAGCTATCACATCTGTCTGTTTTACCCGTACTCCTAATGGAATGTTATGTCGAGTTTTGAAAAAAAAAAAGAAAAAAAGCTTTGCCAGTCATATGTTTTTAAACTTTTATCATGTACAAATGTTTGAAAACAAAAGAAAAATGTACCTTCTTTTCTTTTCTACATCAAGCGTTTTTAAGAGTTTGGTAACGTGATGGGTTAAAATATCCGCAGTCTTTGTAAAATAACCAAATTCTTATCTTACTTTGTGTGAGGAAAGGTATAATTTGTATTTGTGTTATCTGGAGAGTACAAACCTTTTTTCTATATCAAACGTCAAGAGTTTAATTCACATTTTCACAAGAAAACATTGTCCATTCCATCAAACAGTTAAATTTTAAAAGCTGAATATTGGAATTGTTTTTACTCATTCCATGTTTTGAAATGTGTGCTTCCAGTGGCGCACTCAAGATTTAATCTTGGGGGACGAGTTGAATAGACGATTTGATATAATAGAGAATACACACTACGCATTGCATATGAGCTATGACTGAGCATCTGCAATGATTGCCAATACCTGTGATTTCCTCTGGCTTGGGCAAACGAAGTAGCGCCCAAGTATTACTTAGTTCGCCTTGCATTCACAGCGGCCAGGATTCCCGATAGCTATAGGGTATTCCCACCTTATATGACCGCTAATTCATAAGTGGCATAGAAAAAGAAGACACAACACTTAAAAAAATAAAATAAAATGAATTTTAATTAGGAAAAGATATTTGGAAATTTTTCTAGTGTTTTTTCTTTTGGGAGGAGCCAGGGTCCCTTGCCTCCTCCCAAAAGAAACTCTCTCAAAAAAAAGCTCCACCCTGGGTGTGCCAATGTGTGCTTCTATCACTTTCAGTCAAGAGTAATTATATTTACTGGATTTACTCTACCACCACTACCTCCCACGGTTATCCCCATACAAACCATGTAGACATCTTATGCTTGTCATTCATATCTGTATGAATGACAAGTACAAGATGTCTGCTGTTTGCTTTTACAGCAGTGGCGTTGCTAGAGGGGGAGAAAGGGGGGAAGTACGTCCCGGGCGGCTCTTTGAACATTTTTGAACTTTTGCAGTTAATTCTAAAATACAGTCTCGAGAACTCAGTTCCAACTATTGTAATACTACTGCGAATTTTCCCCACAGTTGCTGTAAGTGTTGCTAGTTCTGAGAGGAGTTTTTCTAAATAAAACTGATTAAGAGTTACCTACATTACTGTAAAATAGACTTCGCCAATGTCATCGACGATTTTGCTAACAGTAAAGCGAGAAATATAACATTTTAGAATGTTGAAATTAAAGTTTTACTTCAAAAATAAACATCGTATTTTAATTTATTTCCCTATACGTCGTTTGACTTTTTGAGTATTTTTGGTAAGAGCCTGTGTAGCTCAGTGGATGTGGCGTTTGCACACCACCGCGTTTGGCCGCACGAAGGAAGGCTTGGTTTCGAGTCTAGTTGGCGACTAGAGGAAATTTTTCTAAGCCTTTTTTCGACCGGTTCCCGATTTAGTCGATCTCTGGCACGGGCGAGCAGGTTTTTCCTCCCGGAAACTCGGGTTTTTCGTCCTGTAAACTCAAGAAAATCGACCGTAGAACCCACATTATTTCAGACATTAAATATATTGTGTTAGGGTTAGGGACCACGAGATGGCGGCACATTTGAGCCGAGTCTCTTCACTGCGTACCACTTAATTAGGGATAGCCTTTGGCCATCTGTCTCTGATTGGGTACCAGTGGAGATTGAACTGCCCATCAGTCTCCAAAAGTTAGATAGGGCTAAATGGCCTCGCCTACTCCCGTATACGGGAATAAAAAGGCGTTAGCTGATTTTTTTTTTTTTTTTTTTTGGCGTGTATTGAGAGGGGCGGCAACTCACGGACCGCCACGGCGGCAAAAGCTCTAGCTACACCACTGTTTTACAGACCCGAAAGTGGGGGATATAATGTTTATTCTCATTGTTTCCGGTAGCCTTAGTGTTATTCTCTTCGCTTCTAAGTTCTTAGCGGTACACTTCTGCTACGTAAACTGAACATACGTATTCGAATCACTCATCTGTTCGCAGTTTTTGCTTTTCGAAATTGAGTTTTCTTTTTTTTTCTTTTTTTTTTTTATTCCTTATTAGGTTACTTTTAAATCAAATTAATTCTTGTTTTTCTTCATATCATGGATGGTGGGCCAATTCGTCTTTTTTGGTCCACCCATGTCATCGCTTTCTTTGTCTTTCCATTCTTCTTATTTTTTCCCCTTTATTTTATATCTGGATAGTATTTTTAGCAGTCCACTACTGTCCATTCCATTTATATGTTCTAATAATTTCTGTTTATTACTTATATAGAACTTAATTGATTTTATATTCACAGATTGGAAATTTCTTCATTTGTTTTATAGTCTCACTTGGTATATCCAGCTCTTTTCCTGAGAAATTTCATTTGCGTTCTTTGAATCCGTTTATCCTTCTTCTTTTGTATGGTCAATGTTTCACTTCCATTTAATAAACTTGGCTTAGATCGAACATGATATAGTAATTCTGAAGTGTTTTTATCTCAAGGATGGCATATAAATTATATTAATCAATATGCCGTTTACTTTAACGAAATGTCTATTTTTTTTATCTTCATTCGCATCCCAGGTATCTGCACGTATTCACTTGCTCTGATATTTTCTTATGTATCACTATTTTAGTTCTTATTATTGGGTTTACGAAAGTCATTATTTTTGTCTTTACTTGGATATTCCCATATTATACTGTTCCGAAATTTCATTTAATGATCATACTGAAAACTCTGTAGATCATCTTAAGATCATCTTCAGATGTAGCTAATACAATTTAATTCTTTGAAGTCATTAGATTTTATATACAAGTAGCTCAGACGTGAATTTATTTCACACGGAAAACTTTGTGCGTTGCTTACTTGGGAAAAGGATTAAAATCAAGTATAAAACTTCTTGGTATCTTTAAACGTATAATAATAAACCCATGGTTAAAAAAAAAAAAAAAAAAAAAAAAAAAAAAAACGAAGGCGAAGAATCCCTGCTAAAGCAACATTGGATATAAATTTTTGATACTAAAAAGACTCACAGCCTGTGTAGCTCAGTAGAAGTGGCGTTTGCATTCTACGGTGCTTGACCGCACGAAGAAAGGATTTGGTGGTTCAAATCTAGTCGCTGACTAGAGGAACGTTTTCTAAGCCTTTTTTCGGCCGGTTCCTGAGTTAGTCAATCTCTGGCACAAACTGGCGGGTTTTTTTCTCCTGGAAACTCGGGTTTTTCGTCCCGTAAACTCAAGAAAATCGACCGTAGAACCCACACTATTTTCAGACATTAAAAATATTGTGTTAGGGTTAGAGACCACGAGATGGCGGCACTAGCTTGCCGCCTTCTTCACTGCGTACCGATGAATCAGTGATAGCCTTGGGCCAGCTATCTCTCTGATTGGCTACCAGTGGAGATTGAACTGCCCACTCAGTCTCCAAAAGTTAGATAGGGTAAACGGCTCTGCCTACTCCCTGTACGGGAACAAAATAGACGTTAGCTGAAAAGACTCACAATCGGAAACCAAGTTATGCAATGTAACGTAATTTGTTGTTCATAAAACAAAACAACAACAACAAAAAAGAAATTCGTTTCTAAAACTGAAATGCGAACGGAATTTTGCTTTGCTAGGAAAGAAAGCAAAAGGTCATATTTATTTCAATAAATATTATTTAAAAATATAAATATGTGAAATAATATGTTCAATGAAAACATTTGAAAATTCGCGAAAAAAGTTCTTCTTTCTATATTGTGAGTAAAGTGCAAGAACAACCAGTGCAACTGTTCCATTGCAGTGATTTGAAGAATAAATTTATAATACAACAGAATAATACAGCAAATATACTATTACTAAATAGATTCATTGCAAAGGCTGATCGATGGTCATTTCAGGACTGATTATTTTTGTACATGTGAATTTCGTTTCAAATTTTGGCAAGAAACACAATAAATCCTTTTAGAGGCAAAAAAATCAAACATTTTAGGACAGTAAAGGAAATTCCAAGTAAAACAGTGTGGGTAAAGACAGGTGACACAAAAGTCAGCACTAACAGTTAATCCACTAATAGCTCTAAAATAGCCCTAAAGAGATTAACGGCGGCGAAGATAATGGCATGATAAAAGGTACAATGCAGATGAAGTTTTGATCCATGCAGAATGTTATGGTGAGCTGGATATTTCATCCACCTCAGCTGGTACGAAGGTTAAATCTTTCAAAACTTGGTATAGGTCATCTGTGACAGATTTATTAGCTTTGTCAAGCTATATTTCCAGTGGCTTAGGAACACTTTGACATTGGGGGAAGTTGCCAAGGGTGCCAGTGACCTGCTGTGTTACCAAGTTACCAAGTGTGTTATGTTACATTGCAACTGTCTAATTATATATATTACGAATAGTTAGGAATTTGTCTAGAGAGATAAAAGTCTAGCTACGCTGCCGGGTGTTACACACACACTCAGATAATGTAATATCGCAACTACAGGAAGGATTCATTCCGAATGCGTGGTAATCTCAGCTGTGTTGTGTGATGTTTTTAATGGTTGAAGAGAATGGGAGGTGGGGGTAGTGATTAACACTTTGCTAAATTCAACTATGAAACGCAGTCGTTTTAATACAGTATCATTCAGAAGTTAACTCTGCTACAGAGGCGTAGCTAGGGAGGGGCGGAGGGGGCGATCCGCCCCGGACGACACTTTGAACTTTTGCAGTTAATTCTAAAATACAGTCTCGAGAACTCATTTCCAAATATTGTAATACTACTGGGAATTTCCCTCACAAGTCCTGTAAGTGTTGCTAGTTGTGAGAGGAATTTTTCTGAATTAAAATTGATTAAGAATTATCTACATTACTATGAAATAGACTTCGCCAATGTTGTCGACAATTTTGCTAACAGAAAAGCAAGAAATATAACATTTTAGAATGTTAGAATTAAAGTTTTACTTCAAAAATAAACATAATGTTTTAATTTATTTCTCTATGCTTCGTTTTGACTTTTTGCAGTATTTTTGGTGTGTATTGAGAGGGGCAGTAAACTCAGGGAGCGCCCCGGGCAGCAAAAAAGCTCTAGCTACACCATTGCTCTGCTATACATAGAAGTGACCGGTAATAAACATTGATTATACAGACAGAGCTTACGAGAATACAATCTTCGGCATTGATCGAAGTTACCTTAGCTTCCTCTACCCAAAAGAACACTTAAAAGAACCTCAAAGCTTATGGGGGATTGTATTTTCGTAAGCTTTCAGATCAAATTTAGGAAACTTTCATAGTTTCTAAAAATATTCTTTTAGAACTCATTTTGTATCTTTAATAGCCACTGTTTCTATGTAATTTATTATGCAATTTCTCGGCTTGTGACATTTTTCATTTACCTTTTGAAAAGACGCCATAAATCTAAATTTTTTTTTTTTTTTTATGTTATCCCAACGTATGATAGATCATATGGATTCATTACAGTGCCAACAATCCGGAGCAACACGCGACCATTTCAGCCGCACGAAAAAAAAAAAAAAAAAAAAAAATCCTATTTTCCTATAGTGATTACTGTGAATAACTTGCGTGTTTCTCATTATTAATGTTGTGCATCCATCGGCACGCTTTTAAAGCAGTATGCCCTAAAAATCAGCAATTTTTGAAGAGTCATTTTATTCATCTGTTGCAATATACAGGGATTATAAAAATTAAGATATTTCAGAAAGGAAGTGCATCGGTAGCATAGCATGATCATTGGAGCCTTTGAAAAATTCGTAGCTATACGCCTTCTTTAAGTGTCCCATTTTCAATAAAATATCGTGTTAGTGGCACCCTTCTGACACCATCCCAACCATTGCGTTCCTACCTCTGCATAACGATATATCTCTTAGCCTTAAGGGGAAAACGTTTCTGTTATAACAGTCGAAGTTTCTCATGGTAGTACGTGTGATATAACAGAAGTTAACGAAATAATTTTGTTACGAAGGATGACCATTGATTTATTTGCCAAGCAACTTTCGTTTACAGAGCTTGACTTTAGTTATTGTTGAATTAGAACTTCGTTTGAAAAACGAAATCGGCAAACAACACTGCTTAAGTCAGCATAGTGAATATATTGCAGCGAAATGAATAACCAGTGTGAGGGAAGTTTGGTTTTACAATTTGAAGTGCCATGGTGTTTTTATAAAAGTGGAATGCTCAAAAAAACATTTGCTTATACCGAGAGCATGGGGTGGGGAAGAAAGAAAAAAAGAAGACCACGTAATTGCTTGATGTGATAGCCAGAAAAAAGAAAACATCACAGAAATAAAGTGAACAGGAAATTAGATAGCTCTAACGTAACAACTGCCGATATTCCTGTGATTCATTTATCATAATTTATCATTTTAGTTACCTTTAAAATTATCGTGAATTTTTATTTTTTAAATTTTTTTCCGTCTAACTCTTTAGAATAGCAGAGTGGACACTATCATCTGCTTATTACACATACATACAGAGTGTATATTTTAATTCTGACCATTTTGAATTACATTGCCTTTTAAAATTTGAGATGTATTTTTTAAAATTTGTTTTATTTTATTTTCTGAAATAGTAATAAAAAAAATAGGAAGGCAACGCATTCCAACCACCCTCAACCTCACCATCATTTACGATCTTTTTATACAACGTCCAGGGATGGCCTCTTGTTCTCCCCTGACTCCACCCATTCTATGAAAAATCCGATGCTCATTATTCCGATAATTATCCCTTAATAACTTAAATATCTCGATGACGTCCCCCCCTTGTCCTTTATCCACTAGACCCTATATTCCAGAGACTAGAAACCACCATTAGTCAATCGTCTTTGAATCTTTTACAACATATCTTTATCCATCTGAAAATCAAGTAACAAAATCCTGGCACAGTAATCCATGTGCGGTCTGAATAAAACTTTATAGAATGGAGTCATTACATCGTTACCCCTATATATCAGTGTTCAGAATGCGCTGTGCAGTCCTCACAATTTTAGCAAAATATCTTCAACATTTCAGATCCTTATCCACTAACATCACCGATGTTGGTGGATAAGGATCTGAGATGTTGCATTTCCTCTACGTCCTCTAAGATATCTCCCACCTTCTATATTCTGCTTCCTATCTGTGCCTCCCATACCATTAAATCTTGCGAGGGTGTGCGGAATATTTCTGATAACCACCGTGAAGGAATTGAGGTAGAACCTCGTAACTTACACATTATTCTACATATTCCTCACGAACTGTTATACACTTGTTACAACGATGCTGCCATTTCGAATCCTCTTAAAAAAGTCTTTCCTTTTTGCATAAACCAGTCCTCAGCTGCAAATATGAATTCATGTTTGTAAATTTTGTTCCGCTGAAGTTTTTTTTTTTTTTTTTTTTTTTTTTTTTTTTTAATTTGGGAATAGGAAATAGTCAGTGGGGCCAGGCAGAGCTGGATGTACCGAAGGTGAAAAACTTTCATTTGCACGGGGCGTCAAATTTTGGGGAGCGGCGAAATTGGCCTTAAGTATACGAAAAATTAATCATAAAAAAGTCATTTATTCCTTCTCTGTTGAAACCAGACTTCAGGATGTTTAGTTAAATTTTTACATAATAAAACTTCATTGTACTGTATATGTTACCGCTAAAGCTCGAAAGCTTAATGTGCACATTTCCTAGCTAATCTGCAGATTAACTGATTTGCTCCGTTAACGTGCGGAATCAAGAGTTTTCCGCATTTTACCTAGGTAATGTGCACATTAACGGCTTCCGTATCGTTAAAGTTCAAAAGTTTGTATCTCTTATTTCCTTTCCCTACTCCTTCCCCCCCCTCTCCCTCCACTTTTAGTTTGGTTTCGCCAGTGTGTTGTCGTCGAAAGAAGATGTCCCTGCTGTAGAAATATCTTTAAGTCAAACAGCAATAAAACAATCCCTTGATACTGGGCAGGGTTTCAGAAAATGCGACTGTAAATCTAAATGTGCCACAAATAGGTGTGCTTGTCACAAAAACCAATTGCTATGTAATTGTCATAGCAATTAAAGTGTCAATTAATTAAAGTGTCACCAATCTTTAGATTGCACTAATAAGTAAACATAATTTTATCATATGTTTTGCAAATTAATTTCCTTAATTGTAATAATATTTTAAACCGTTTGATTCTTTGTATTATAGTTTTTTAATTGCTGTTGTTCCAGCAAAGATCTTATTTTCACTTTAACGAGTGCCTAGTAGGTAATGTGCAGATTATCTAGGTAATTTGAGAAATGAAACAATTTTCTGCACGTTAACGGATCACCCTAGTTAATCTGCACAATACCTAGATAATCTGCAGAATAACTGATTTCTGCACTTTAGCGGTAAAATATATATTTTTTAAAATCATAATAATTAAAAGAATGTAGTGTTAAAGGGTTAATTCTCTCTCTCTCTTTCTCTCTCTCTCTCTCATTTTTCATTAACTTATGAATTTTTATTAGCTAATGCTGCTATTTAGAATTTGTGATCAGAGATGTTGAAGCCTAGCTTAACAGCATGGCTTTTAAGACGTCATTAAAAAGAGTTTTTTTTTTTTTTAATGGGAAGTGGCGGCAAAATATGCTACTGCATGGGGCGACAAAATTCCTACGGCTGGCCCAGGGGTGGATATGGTGATTGAGGTAGACATTGAGATTCCAAGTTGTATATTGTCTGTTGGATTTCATAAGCAGGTGCATTGTCCTGCAAAAGCAACACGCCACTGCTTAGTTTCTCGCAACGTTTTTCCTTCAGTATCTCCTCCAATTCCTTCAGAGCTGCTGTAACAGTTTCACCTTTTGTGAGTTATTTGGTAAAGAAATACACCATTCATATCCTAAAAGACAATGGCACGAACCTTCCCTGCTGACTTTTTAGTTCGAAACCTCTTTGGCCATGGAGAATCTTTGTGTTTCCACTCCATCGACTGTTGTATGTTCTCCGGGTCATAGTGACGAAGCCATGTTTCATCAACGGTCAGAAAACGAACTAAGAAATTTGCACCTGATTTCTCAAAATGATCAAAAATCACTTGAGATGACAGCACATGTTTTCTCTTTTGGTCGGCATTCAAACCTTTGGGGACACTTTGTTGAGAGTATCTGCATGTCCAGATTTTGGTAGATAATGACACCAACTCGTTCCCTGGATGTCTCAAGAGTCTTTGCAATGTTTTGGCTGGCATTTGTTCATCAAGGATCATGGCATGCACTGCATCGAAGTTTTCAGGTGTGATCGCTGTGGAAGGTCTCCAGCCCAGGATGCCCAGCTTTCAATTGTTGGTTATACTGGAAGGCACAATCCCCTAAATTCTCACGCAATTTTTGGTGAATCTCAGTTGCAGACTTTTTTGTAGCACGAAAAACCTGACGGTCCGCACCTCTGTGTCTTCGAATTTCTTCAAAACCACTAACATGTTTTCTTACATATCCTAAATGAAAAACAATAATTATTACGATTTCAGGAAACATAGGTGTTAAAGGGTTTTAAGATGTGGTCTTCCTTGTGATTTATATCAGAATGCTTTAACATCATTTTGTTCTAGGTGTTTATCAGAACTTTTCAGTCCCCCCCCCCCCTCGTACAGCTTGTTAATTTCAACTGGTCCTTTCACCACACCACTAGTGACTTCCTCTTCTGAGATATCGCAAAGACACATGTTGATATATCAACAAGTCCTACATGCTGATTGATATCCAGTTTACTGAATTCCTCATTCATACTTCCAACTCACTTACCATCAATGTTCCTCCTCCCTCCCCACTGACTTCAAGTTCTGTAGGACGTTATTTTCACGAGGATGAAATCCTTTATGAAATGTTCATTTAACATCTCAACTATATCCGCCTCAGTGGATATCATTCACTGCAACCAGTATGCCCCGCAAAAAAATCGCTTTCCGAACGAAGTCGGATATATAGTAGTTTACTGTATATAAGTTACCTGAAAGATATATCCCTCACAAAACAATTCAAAAAAAAAAAAAAAATTGCACACACATCTTTATCCCACATGCTTTATTATAATTCATTTTTCGGTGAACTGTATTTTCGATGAATTGTTGTTTTTTGATCAATTACGTTTCGATGATTTATGTTTTCGATTAACTGCTGATCGGTGAATTGCTTCTTCGATAAAGTGAGTTGGATGAATTGTCTTTCGGTTAACTCTCCGGATACCCTTATTTTCTTTCTTTCATAGTGATATTATATAATTACCACTAAAATTCAGAAATTTCTATTTTTACGCTCTGCGTAATGGTAACGTACAAAAATATGACGTAATATTTCACCAAAATCATAATATACGAAATATACGTAAGTTAATTTACGGTGTAGTTTTAATTTAAGATATTTGTAAAGAATTATCATCATTTCATAATTATCCTCCTAATTTTCATATATTTCATTAAAGTTACAATAGATTTTCATAATAAATAAGTATATTACTGAAGGAATTCATGTTAAATATGCATTAAATATTTATTTAAGTTATGGGAATTTCCTGTTACAAAACACCCTTGCAAATACCTGCTACCATGATAGTAAGGAAACCGATATATACAGTACTATGCGTTTTACTATACCTATGATAAATATTAACTTATATATTAGACAAAGAAGAGATTAATTACAATCACTATTAATAAAATAGAACAATTATAACATATATTCTAATAAAAGTTATGTGAATATGAACGGCATCTTCGTAACTTCAGTATAGTTTTATAATTATTATTATTATTATTATTATTATTATTATTATTATTATTATTATTTCATGAACTTTTTACACTTAAAATGAACCACTTTAAGGGATTCTCTTTGGCATTTCCGAATAACCAGCGCTACTCTTGAGTTTTGAAGCCATTAATATGTAAAATATAAGAGTTACTTGACTACAAGTACTGCGATACCATGACAGTCGATCTGATAACCAAGAACTACTCAGAACGGGGCGCAATTACAGGTATTCTTGATTTCCAAAAGTCAGCAGCGCGTATAGGATATTAGATACTAGATATTAGATATTTGGATATTAGATCCAAAATTATTTCAAAGCCTAATGTTTGCAGAAACTGTGAACGTTTCGTAATTAACCTTAGAGCATGCGAGAGTAGAGTCCTCGGCATCACGGAGTTACCTTAGCTGTTGTAGTGCAACTCAGAGATGTATTATTGCATTCTCGTAAGCTCACAGTTCAACATTCGGCTTTGAAATAATGTCGTATGTAATATCCACTTTTCATATGTAATTTGATATTGGCTCAATAAAGCCGTTTTCCGGTTTCTTTCAGTAAGAGACAATTTGGGTGATCCCAGACTTAGTCAATCTCAGGGCTACCGGTTGCAAAGGTGGAGAAAGATGAATGCCGACTTTCGGAAATCAGGAATAACAAGATTAGTCGCCGTTCTGAGTAGTTCCCATTTATCAGATTGACTGTCGCGGCATCGCAGTCCTTGTGTTCCCTTATTTAACTTAAAATTTGCTTGTTGCATGTTTCGACATCATTCACCAGATGCCTTTCACATCATCTGTCTCTCATTATTGAGGATTTCAGATATCCTTGAACCTCTAACAGTTCCTTAGGAAAATTCTTTTGGTGTGTTTATAATCGTGAGAGGACCTGATTATCCTCCACGTACGTAAAAATTGTTGTTTTTACCTTTCACAAGATTAATAATTTGTGAGTACAAGTCTCTCATCATTGCCGTTTGGAGTATAAAAGAGGCGATGAGCATCCGCAAAGAGAGGAATATAAAACATAGATGTAATTAGGATTAAAGCTAAGATGGAAGCGTCAGTTGATCAGTTTTAGCTGTTGACCCCCCCCCCGGGTCGTTCTAAAACAGCCCTTCACTTTTCACATTTTAAAGGAAAAATCCGAAAACAGTAAAAATATACTAAACTAAGAATAACTCAACAGGAATAAATATACGAAATAGACTATAAAACCCATCCACAAAGTATAAAAATCTGTAGAACATAACAAAAGGACAGAAAAACAAAAAGGAAGAATAAAACCCAGTGAACAAAAAGGAATGACTTGGCCCATAAGATCACGCGCTGAAAAGAGCTTGGTACCACCTCGATGTCGGCCTTCGCACTACTGGTTTATTCAGGCCAACCCCTACAATGCAATAAATAAAAGAAAAAAAAAACTTAAACTAGGATAACAAATAGAAATCTGGATTTAAGAGGCTATAAGAACAGTGGTGTCGTAGATGTGCACAAAGTTAATTTCCCCCTTGTGTGACCTGGCATATGGTCGGTGCATTGCATCATTTCCTTAGGAACTGCTCTTCTCCTAGAAGGTACCTTTCCTGATGCAGGAACCGGACGTAGATTGGCGGAGAAACAACTCCTAATTCGATGGTAGATTCGGTCATCCTAAATGAGGAGATGTGTTTTGCGTAATTTCCATATGTGATGTTCGATGATGTTGATCAGAATAATTAGGTGTCTATTGTTTTTGATCAGCGGTGGGGGGGGGAACTGTAATAGTACATCTTCTGAGAAAGTCAGCTCCGGGATCCTAAGTAACTCAGCCAGCCTTTCCTAAATGCGCTACACGGGTGGGCATTCGTAGAAAAGGTGCCGTACGGCTTCAATTGCATGGCATATTTCGCAAAAAGGATCACAAGGTCGGTAACTATATTGTGATTTAACTAGTTTCACCGGGAGTATGCCGTAAGCGATTCGCCATACCATATCCAGGTGAAAGGGTTGTCCCCCAGTTGATCTTGATGTTCGTGAAGAGCACCTCTTCCTTTGTACCCAGATCAGGCGTTTCACACCCGAAAAGAAGAAAACATTTCCAGTACAGCTACTTTGAGCTGAGCTGAAGCACCCGAACTCCATCCATTATAAATCTTTTAAACATTTTACATACTCTGTAATACCACTCTGGCGCTATACGCTCATATGTTCCAGCGTTGGCAGAGATCACAAAAAAGGGTAGGAAATATCCAATCAAGTACTTAATTAGATTGCCAGCTGTGCGATTTGATGAGAACTTTACGTGTTGTCTGAACAGTGTCAATGAAGTAGGAATATTTGAGGATAAGCAAACGAAACCTTCCTTGCTTAGGGGCAGATGGAAAAAAGGCCTTCGTAACTCGCGTTTTCTGTTGTTCCAGAAGCCGATGACCTAACGGTAAATAGCTTGGCCTTGTGTATCTGTGATGTTTGTTAAATTGGTTTTGTGTAGCATCATGATTCTATTTTTTCGAGCAGCTACATTAATTCAGTAATAAAATTAGACACGATATATTGGCTGAAGATTTTAAAAACAAATTGAGCCGACTAGTTCTACCAACTCGACTGTTGGGTGCGTCTTGGCATACATGAGGTGATAAAAAAAAAGTAGACCAAGAAAGAAACATAAATGATCTCTAAACGTTATATAAATTCAAAAGATGTGTTATATCAGACGCATGGACAGTGTGCGATGTCAGATATTGTTATGCAAGTGCGTCCTGTAATTTGCAGCGAATTTGAAATCTGGTGTGCTAAGTGATCTTACGAGGGTCTTCTATATGTCGGCAAGGATTATCGCTTGGTTCCCATTGAAGCTGCGTTTTGAATGGATTAACACAGTAGCTTCTTTGAAGTTTCGGTTACAAAAGTCTTCCTCTAAATATGCCACAGAACTTTTCTCCGTTTCAATGTTTTGATTGGTATTCGAGAAATGAGTGGCTAACTCGAAGTTATTTATTCTCTTATTATTAACGTCTCAGATGTGTTCTTTTTTTTGTTATTTTCAAACTTCTGGAAGGTTGTCCTACATCATTTAAAACACATGAACAACGGATGTTGAAAATGCCAGAATGTTTGAAGAAAGCAATGTTGTCTCTTGGTGATCTTAACAAGTTGATGTTGGGAGGGTTGAGAAAAGTATTAATTCTATGCGATAGCCGATGTGTTTCAGGGTTTCTGACATGTGAGGTAATTCATCCTTGAGAGTTTACTCTTCTGTTGTGATGCAAGTAGCTCTGTTTTTGAGCAAATGTACTCAACTTGTGAGATATATGGTGTGAAGAAGAGAAGTGCGGAATACCGGCCAATGTAAGTCCGTTTGCGGTCAACCGTTAGGTTAATATGTACATCCACCTGTTTTGTAATTAAGGTATCTAGAAACGGTAAATTTCTGTCTCTCTCAATTTCTAAGGTGAAATTTATTTTTTGATAGAAAGAGTTTATTTTATTTAAGAAATCAAAAAGTGCTGCTTCTGTGTTTCTCCACATGATGAAAATGTCATCGACATATTTCCACTAAACAACTGGTTTGGGGTCTAATTTCTTCAAATCGAATGGGACGATGTAAAAACAATTAGCTGGCCTTGCCTTGAGTAGCACTCTATCCCCCCATCGTGCAGACTTATTCATGGAGAAATTAGAAAAAAAAATTCTTTCACAATTAGATCCGAAACCAGAGGAAGACTGTCGTAACCGAAACTTCAAAGATGCATACTGAGGTAATCCATTCAAAAGGCAGCCTCAATAGAATCCAATGAATAATCCTTGTTGACATATAGAAGACACTGATAAGATCACTTAGTACTATTTCGTTCACTCGGAAACTATAGATGCCGTTTTGTCACTCCGATGCTCGGTGGGGTGAAACATAAGGCCTTCCCATGTAGTCCTGTTGTTTGCTCTTCTGGCGGCCTCAACTCTCTGAAGATCAGTCACTCCACACACTCCATCCATCCATCTGATTGATGGTCTACCCTTGCCTCGTTTTCAAGGAATTTTACCTTCTATTACTGTTCTGAGAAGTTCCCTTCCATCCTTTCTTTGTGTCCAAAGTGTTTTAACTTTCTTTGGCCAATATCCTTAAGGAGCCTTAAAGTTCTACTGATCTTTTCTAACACCCATTATTTTGTACGCCTTTCAATATATGATATCCTCAACAGCTTTCTTTAACACCACATCTGAAAAGCACATATCCATATCTTATCTAACATCTTGAGGTTCCAAATCCACATCCTAAGTAGCTGTTGGAAAAACAACTGCATCCCACATCCTCATCTTTGTTCCCATGGAGATAGATCCATCTTTTGATATTTTAGACAAGTCTCTGACTGTTTTTTTAACCATACCTGACCTACTTCTGAACTATATTCTTCACATTAATAATGGAGCCCAGGTACTCAAAACTTGCTGACTTCCTCAATTCTTTCTCCATTAAGGTACACTTGTTTCTCACGAGCTTCTCTGTGTGTATTTCCTTTTAGAACCATAATTTTTGTCTTGCTAGGATTGAGTTGAAATTTTCTGTTATTACTGATCTTGTTAGCTCTGTCAAGAATTAGTCCTAGTTCTTCCATGTCATTACAAAGGAGTACTGTATCATCAGCATTGTACCTCAGATTACTGATCAATCTACCTCCTATTCTACTTCCTGTCCTGAGGGCATCCAGTGTTTATGCATGATGTCCTCTGCATATATACTAAACAAGTGAGTAAAATATAAACATCCTTGCACAACTCCATAAATGGTTTGTGTATGGCATTAAATCTAGTGAGGGTATCTACAGATATAGTAACAAAATTGTCACTTTTCAGTTCATTTGTACTTTATTCACAAAACTACAATTCCATTATTTGCTTTGGTCTCTGTGTTTAACTATGTATGGGTGGTAATGTTCTGAAATAAGTTTCAAGTCACTTGATTTTATCAACACACTATGATACCTTTTTTTCTACATCAATCTTTTTAAGAGTTTTAGTAATGTGTTGGGTTAAAATATCTAAAGTCCCTCTGTAAAATAACCAAATTCCTATGGCCGCACTTTTAGTACGATTGTTTTTTCTAGTCTGTTGGAGGTATGTACAAATATAATAACAAAATTGTCACTTTTCACTCCAATAAAATTCTAGCAATTAATTTAATACCCGATTCCTTTTGCTTCCAAGAGTTCACAGAGGTTCTTGAAATATTTGATGGCTTTCATGAACAAATAAGACTTTTAATTCACTGAGTGGATTTTCAAAAAAAAATCTCTGGTCAGTTTGTGGCAAGAAATTTCACAAGAAAAAAGCATTCGTACCTTATTCATTTCAACAGACACAATTACATTATTAGCTATCACATCTGTCCTTTTTTCCCGTTCTCCTAATGGAATAGCATGTGTTGTCATGTTTTGAAAAAAAAAACAAAAGTTTTTTCGACTGCCAGTCATATGTTTTTAAACTTTTATCATGTACAAATGTTTAAAAAGAAAAGAAAAATGTACCTTCTTTTCTACACCTAGCTTTTTTTAAGAGTTTGGTAACGTGATGGGATAAAATATCTGCGGTCTCTCTGTAAAATAACCAAATTCTTATCTTACTTTGTGTGGGGAAAGGTAAAATTTGCATTTGTGTTATCTGGAGAGTAAAAACCATTTTTCTAAACCAAACTTTAAGAGTTTAAGTCACGTTTTGGGTTAAGTTATCTGCTATCTCTCTGTAAACCCACCAAATTCTAACAGGTTGGATTTTTGAGTATGTGAATGAAATGTTTACAGATAATTCAAACAATGTCAATAGGTAGCATTAGACAATTTTCTAAATAACTAATTACAGGATATCAGGTTTATTTTTTTCTTCGTTTTTTTATGTGGTCCTGAAGTTAAAACTTTATTCAGTGATCCAGCCAATTTATGTTCCAGTTCTACTCGTTGCAATTGTCTTTTACAGTTTTGTGCCCCAAATAACTTCTTTGGCTTTTTTTTCCAACATTTGGTTAGACTTTAAAATAAGAAGAGCATTAAAAGTTGTCCACCAAAATAAATAATAATTTCTGAAATTTTCCCTTAAACTTGTTTTTTAACCCTTTAACCGACTATTATTTTTATGGTGAATGGCCCAAAACTGATTACATTTTTAATTACAGAATTTGATTTTTCATTTGTTTTAAATAATAAATATATTTATATTTTAGGTATTTTTTTGAAAATTAACATGTTGAGATATCAGTCACTGATTAAATCTCTTAGGGAAAATTATTTATTTTCTCGAAGTCTAACCAACAAACATAAACATCTTTTGTTTTCAAAATAAGAGAATTAACTAAAATGAAACAATTTAACTAATTTTCAAACTTAGCAAAAATATAATAGACATACTTATTTTACGTGAATAATAATCCAATTTCACAAAAAATTTACTAAACAACAATAAATATATTTTATAAAACAAAGTCAACTGCACAGTAACACTTCTTCTTCTTCTTTCACTCTGCCTTATCTCATGTTAAACGGAGTTGGCGCACGAATCTTTAACTTTCCTCTTCCAAGTTCTCCGGTCCAGGGCATCCTTTGGACTCCATCCTTTCTCCTTAGATCCTCTGTCATCTTATCCCTCCACCTGAGCTTCGGCCTGCCTCATTTCCTCCTTCCCTCCAACTCCATATACTCCACTCATTTACCAACATACTCCTCACCCTTCCTCTCAACATGTCCAAACCACCTCAGCCTACTTTCTTGTATCTTCTTGCCAATTGGTCCCACCTTAACCGTCCCTCTGATGTAGTCATTCCTTATCCTGTCCTTCTTTGTCACACCACTCATCCATCTCAAATCCGCATCTCCACTACCTCCATCTTCCTCTCCTGTGCCTTTGTTATAGGCCACGTCTCCGCACCATGGAGCATCGCCGGCCTCACCACCATCTTATAGAGCTTTCCTTTCCTCTTACAACTCACTCTCTTGTCGCACAGGACCCCGCTCATCTTCCTCCAATTCATCCAACCGCATGTTATTCGGTGCTGTATTTCCTCATCCAGGTCACCATTCCTCTCGACAACCGACCCAAGGTACTTGAAATTCTTCCCTGAAATTAGCCTTTCACCCTGGAGTCGTATGACGATATCCTCGTCACTCTCCATTGACATATATTCAGTCTTCACCCGGTTAATTCTCATGCCGCTCTCCTCCAATGCCTTTCTCCACTCTTCCAGGGTATTTTCAAGCTTCTCTCGGGATAATTCGCATAGAACAATGTCATCGGCAAACAGCATGCTCCATGGTGCCTCCTTCTTGGCATCCTCCACTAGTACATCCATGACCAGGTCAAAGAGGTAGGGGCTCAGAGCTGACCCTTGGTGTAGCCCTACGACAATAGGGAACCCTTCTGTCATGCCGACACTAGACCTGACCTGAGTTTCTGTTCCCTCATACATCTCCTTCACCAACCTCACGTGCTTCTCCGACACCCCTTCTTCCTCATACACCTCCATACCTCCTGCCTGGCAACTCTGTCGTATGCCTTTGACAGGTCTATAAACACCATGTGCAGATCCACTTGCATATCTCTATATTTCTCCATCAAGCGCCTTAGCGCAAATATTGCATCCGTTGTCCCTCTTCCTGGCATAAATCCAAACTGCTCCTCACCAATTTTCGTTTCCTGCCGTAACCTTGCTTCAATTACTCTTTCCCATATTCTTAATGTGTGTGACATCAGCTTGATTCCTCTATAGTTGCCACAGTCTTGAACATCTCCTCTTCCTTTGTAGATTGGGACGAGAATACTTTTCCTCGATTCCTCTGGTATCTTTTCCTGTTGGGCTATTTTACACATCAGATCCCATAACATATCCATGCCCTCACTGCCCAAACTTTTCCATACTTCTCCAGGTATCTGGACTGCTCCCACAGCCTTTCCATTCTTCATTTTTCTCAGTACCCAAACCACTTCCTCTCTACTTATGTCTTGCACGGGTCTCTCATTTACCTCTCCATCCTCACACCTCTCTCTTGGATTCTCCTCATTTAGTAGTTTTCGGAAATATTCTTTTCATCTTCCTCTGATTTTGTCCTCGTCTTGTAATACTACTCCTGAGGCATCCTTTATCTGCTTGACTGATGTTATGTCTTTCGAGGCCTTATCTCTGGCTTTCGCCATTCTCAACAACTGAGCTTCGCCACCGTTTCTCTCCAGTTCCTCATAAGCCTCATCAACTGCCCTCGCTTTCGCCCTTGCCACAACTCTCTTTGCATTTTTCTTTGCTAATCTATATGCCTCCTTGTCGGCTCTAGTTCCACAGCAACACTGTAATGCGCAAAAGAAACGATGAAAAAATACACCAAAAAAGTATCAAAAAAGGGCCAATTGCAGTATGTGTAAACAAACCTAGATCATTTAAAGAGTTTTATAGCTCATAAATAACCTATGTTTATTAATTTAAGTCGAGCCGCATCAGCCTGATGCGCCGATTGTCTGATTGTCTACCCCGCATATATACCGAATTTTTAGCAACGGTCCCTCAGCTGTTTAATATGTTTATAATTTATAATCTATCATCTTTAAAATTTTATTTGTCTATTAAAAATCCAAAAATTAGTAAACAATTAAAATCAAAGTCAAAAATTATCCAAAGTCATTTAAACACAGAATACACAACACACTCGATATGTTTCACATTCGAAATTGAAATGACGCTGAAAAAAAGTAAAGGGCATATCACGCTATTTCGTCTATTCAGATTCGAAGCGGAATTTAAGAAAAGGAACAGCGTAACAGACACCTATATTTCAGACTAAATATTTGGATAGATCATTGTTTCTGAAACTTCAGATATCCGTGTACTCTCCCTTCTTTAATTTTCATTATTACCAAGTATGTCATCAGATTAGCCTTATAAAAAAATAACAATAACAATGAAAATAAAAGAAACTATATTTCATTGTAAATGTCTGTTTTAATTGAATTTAGATGTACATTTAAAAAATATGATTTGTTTTTAATAGAACAAAATTTATAAAGATACTACACATTTTTACTTAATATAAATAATTTAGCATCAACGAGAGGAGTGAAATTGCTTATTTCTATATCTGCTATATTGCTCTCTTTTGTACATTTTATAAATCCAGTCTTTAACCAATGATTCATACTTAAGAATTTGAAAGCTAAAAAAATTACCGTATTTACTCGAATATAACTAGCACTTTTTTCCCAAAATTAAGCTAAAAAATCGTGATGCGAGATATATGCGGGATTTTCGGAAACTAAAGTTTTCAGAAAAAAAAAACTGAAAATGGGCATGACTTACCAAGAAGCTTCTATTCTCCATGACTTCTGTCCTCGAAAGTAGTTTCCTTGGCAACGTCAAAGATATCTAACCAAATAGAGCCATCTCCTTTCCCATTATATCAAGCAAAAATTACCAGTAATTTAAGTCTTGAGATACATAATGAACAATCCTTGACAAATGACTAATGAGAAAGATGTGCGCGATTGTGAAAGATGTGAAAGATGTGCACGATTGTAGGCCAGTAGAGAAAGATCAGCTATTAAGAACGGTATTAACAAAACATCACCTGACCCAAACAAAAAGCAAGCTGACAATCGAATGTAAATTGTAATTCTCTTAAACCGATTTCCATAATTTTTGAAATACATTCACGATATATTTGTTACTTCTAACACTTTCATGACGTCGTAGCGTCAAGCAAAACCACATGTTGCCGGTGCAACATGTGGTTTTGTTTGAGTCTATACAGCAGTTTCTGTTGGAGGGGAGATGTGATTCAGTGTTTATATTCCCAGTCGATCTAATTGAACTATTTGCTGAGAAATATATTAATTTCTGCACTACAGTTGCTATTGTGGAGGGCATATTGTTTACTGTAGGCAGTGAGTTATCGTTCCCTGCAGTAAACAACACATATTAACTGTCAATGGGAAATGGTGCCTTTTTTATTTGGTAAATTAAACGCTCTATTTTTGTAAAATATCTTGTTCTCATAATAACGCTGAATGAGTGCCCTTATTAAACAGCGCTGTGAGGCAGGCTGCCTCTATGCTACACCCTGTCGATGGTACTGGGCAAAGCACAGCGTCAGAATGAATTCACGGTCTGTCTTAAACTAATAATTTCCACTGAAAATATAATATATACATTATATATATATATATAGACTATAAAAGTTTATGAAATTCACATCGTATGATAGTTTATGAGTTGTTTCCTTAAGTATCTAATAAGTGGGTTCTAAAAATATTTACTTTTGAATGATTATAATTTTTTTATTAATAAAATTTAATAAGCACATATTTAACTGTCAATCGGAAATGATGCCTTTTTTATTTGGTAAATTAAACGGTCTACTTTTGTAAACTATCTTGTTGCCGTAAAACAGCTGAATGAATGCCCTTATTAAACAGCACCGTGAGGCAGGCTGCCTCTATGCTACACCCTGTCGATTGAACTGGGAAAAGCACAGCGTAAGAATGGATTCACAGTCTGTCTTAAACTAATAATTTCCACTGAAAATATAATAAACGATCAAGAATATTTATACAATTTTCACTGAGTCTATGATTACTCTGTCAAATGAAATCTCTGGTAATATTGGTTTCAAACAAATTATAATAAAATTGGTGATGTATTAGGTTAAAAATGTTGTTAGATTATTAAGAATTCATAATAATTTGACTGATTTAAAATTTCATTTTTATACGATAACTATAATCTCTAATTGTGTAATTTATATAGTACGATATAATTCAAGAATAAGAAAAAAAAAAAATATATATATATATATATATGACTACTATTATTAACTCAGGGTTGGGATATGTTCATTTTTAATATAAACTGACTATAAACCCGAGAATTATAACAAATTGAGATTTATTTGCAAACGCAACATGTTTCGTCGAGATTGACTTCATCAGGCGTTAAGAACATGGAAAGATATTAAAAGACACTGAAACAAACATTGAGACACTCTAAAGCTCTACAATTATAAAGTTATGATATTCGACTGTAAATTACAGTTATTATGAACTTGAGCTATAGTCCGTGTTAAAGTTCTATTGTTGTACACCTGTGCGTGTGTGGTACCACGCGATCTCCAGTATCTGATAGTAGAGCTGAAAGAGTCAGGCAAATTATAGCTGAGATTATTGTTCATATTGAAGAGGGTCCAAGGTGATTTCTTTTGACTCTACAATGCGGCGTTCTACCTCATCATGGCAAATGTGTAGGTTTGAAGTTGTTGTCCAATTTACTTCATGTTGGCGGCTTTCGTTGTTCGTGTTTATTGAAAACAGGACATGGCCTGATATATAAATTTACATATATATATATATATATATATATATATGTGTGTGTGTAAATAATTTTTTTTTACATTGGGAATAATGTATATTATGGTTACCAAGTAATTTTATAAACTTGGTTATTTTACTCCTAATCCCAAGTAAGCAAACAGTAAAGCACATCTCACTAAGAGATGTATACTGCAATACATTATGGGTGGGGTCACTACCTAGACCCAAAATACTAAGAATAATGATCAGAGCTTTACTCACCTTTACAATGAGTTGCCCTGGTGTTGCACCACCTTTAGACTTGAACTACGTTCAGGAGCAAACTTAACTGTTTGCTTACTTGGGATTAGGAGTAAAATAACCAAGTTTATAAAATTACTTTGTAACCCTAATTTATATATATATATATATTAAGGATACCAAGTAATTTTATAAACTTGATTTTTTTTTTTACTCCTCCCAAGTAATCAAAACAGTTAAGTTTGCGCCTGAACGTAGTTGAAGTCTAAAGGTAGTGCAACACTAGGGCAACTCGCTGTAAAGTTTTCAACTCGTTGTTATACATCTCACTAAGAGATGTATAACATCTCTTATTGAGATGTAAAGATGTATTGTCTTAAATATGAAAAGATGGATCTATCTCCATGGGAACAAAGGTGAGGATGTGGGATGCAGTTGATTTTCCAACAGCGACTTAGCATGTGCGATTTGGAACTTAAAGATGTTAGATAAGATACGGATATCTGCTTTTCAGATGTGGTGTTAAAGAAAGCTGTTGAGGATATCATATACTGAAATGCATACAAATGAATGGGTGTTAGAAAAGATTAATAGAACTTTAAAACTCCTTACGGATATTGGCAAAAGAAAGTTAAAACATTCCGGTCACATAGAAAAGATTGAACTGGGACTTCTCCGAACAGTAATAGAAGGTAAAGTTCCTGGAAAACGAGGCAAGGATAGACCATCAATGAGATGGATGGTTGGCGTGTGAGGAGTGACTCTTGAGAGAGTTGAGACCGCAGAAAAGCAAACAACAGGACTACATGAGGAGACCTGGTGTGCCACATCACCGAGCATCTGCACAATGGGGGGATAGAGGGCTACTCAGAGTAAGGCCAGATAATTGTTTGTACATCTTTCATTCGATTTGAAGAAATTAGACCCAAAACCAGTTGTTTAGTGGAAATATGTCGACGACATTTTCATCATATGGAGAAACTCAGAAGCAGCACTTTTTGATTTCTTAAATAAGATAAACTGTTTCCATCGAAAAATAAATTTCACCTTGGAAAGTGAGAGAGATCGAAAATGATCAATTTTAGATATCTTAATTAGAAAACAAGTTGATGTACATATTAACTTAACGGTTTACCGCAAACCGACTTACATTGGCCGGTATCTGCACTTCTCTTCTTCACACCATACATCTCACAAGTTGAGTACATTTGCTCAAAAACAGAGCTACTTGCATCACAACAGAAGAGAAAACTCTCAAGGATGAATTAACTCACATATCAGAAACCCTGAAAGACAACCGCCAAACAAAAGATTTAATTCAAAAGATACTTTTCTCAACCCCTCCCAACAGCAACCTAAAGAAACTCAATACAAATCTTCCATTGCCATTCGTTATGCTGGGACAATCTCACAGAAGATTGCTACATTCTCAAACCATATGAAATAAGAGTAACTTTAAAAGCAATTAAGAACAGTCCTCAACTTTTAAAGATCACGAAAGGATAACACTACTTTCTTCAAACATCCTGGCGTTTACAACATTCTCTGTTCATGTCGTTTTAATTACGTAGACCAAACTTCCAGAAGTTTGGAAATAAGGAAAAAAGAACACATCGGAGACGTTAATAATAACAGAAGAGATAACTCCGGGTTGGCCCTTCATTACTCGAATACCAATCAAAACATTGAATGTGACAAAGATTCTGTGCCATATTTAGAGGAAGACTTTCGTAAACGAAACTTCAAAGAAGCTACTGTGGTAATCCATTCAAAAGGCAGCCGCAATAGGAATCATGGGATTATCCTTGCTGACATATGGAAAACATTCATTAGATCAATTCAACTTCGCTGCAAATTACAGGACGCATAACAATGTTTGACATCACACAGTCTCCGTGTGTTTGATGTAACGCGTCTTTTGAATTTGTATAACGTTTAGAACTCATATATATTTCTTTCTTCATCTGTTTTAAGCTATTTTTAATCAACTTATTTATGCCAGACGTTTGTTTGTAATCTTTTTTTGTGTTTCTTATCAATACCTTTGAAATGAAACTTATATGAATAAGCATATATTTACTATTATTCAATATGAGCCGATATTCTCAGGAAGCAAGTTTGGTGAACCAACACCAATGTGAGATTTTTCCCATTAAAATATAAAAAAGAACAAACAAGAGATAATAAAAATTAAATACGTTTCTTTTAAGATTAAAAAATCTACTTAGTCTTAAAACATTTTAAATTTGATTCCGTTATTTCATGGAAATAATGGAAACATTATTTCAACAAACATTACCTCAACAAAACTTACGGCCTACAAAGGGACCGCGGACCATAGTTTGGGAATCGCTGCTCTAGGAGATGTGCTTTACATTTATGGAAAATACTGCGGATAGTGCTCTTGATCTTGATCCACCTTTACCACATGTTGCCCATAAGGTACTAATCCTTGCGTCCGCCGAAACCTTTAATTTCTATATTTTCGGAAAGAAACTCTTGAAATAATCTTGGATTCAATATTTATTATACATATACCTATATTGATCTAGGACAGTGCTTCCCAAACTTTTGGATGTCAGGGCCCCCTTTGGAAAAATTAAAATATTTTACGCCACGCTCGAAAAAAACCGTAATATAGACATTTATTGTTATAATATTTATTGTATTTATATCAATACAAAACGTACACAGCGAATATTGCAAAAATCGAATATAAATATCATATTTTTAGCATCTTACATTCACATTTGACTTGGTAATTATCTCATATTTTTATACAGATAGATATATTGTAATTGTACATTTGCAGTACAAACACATGAAACCTACACCGATTAGTAATAAAGAAAGTATTAAAAACATAAAAGAAGTTTAATAACAATTTAATGTGATGGATGTGTTTCAATACTGCTACACCAATATCAGGTGAAATATTTGCAATTCTCAGATTTCTGCTTTGAAACGAAACTTATATGAATAAGCATATATTTACTGATATTCATTAAGCGCCGAAATACGCAGGAACGGAATTTGTGAACCAAAGTGTGCTTATTTTCCATTAAAATATAAAAATAACAAAAAAGAAATAATAAAAATTAAATATGTTTCTTTTAAGATATAAAAATCGACTTAAAAGCATATTTTTTAAAAAGTAGAATCTACTAAAATCGTCTTAAAGGATTTTAAATTTGTTTTCATTATTTGAATGTCCCCTAAGACAAAACCTAAGCCCCCCCTAAGGGGACCGAGGAGCGCAGTTTGGGAAGGAGACGTGCTTTACATTTTTCAAAATTATATATGTATATATGCATATGTAGTGTTTTTCTATTATGTTTTTTTGTATTTTAGAACATACCAGCAAATCTCTGATATACAGCAACCTACGCTGCAAATTAAACCCGCATTTAACTAGAGTGATTTGTTTCGTTTCTTCCTTTCATAGTGATATTTCGTTTCTTCTTTCGTTTCTTCCTTTCATAGTGATATGAAATGGTAACTACATTGACTTATTTTATTTTTTTATTTTATAGTGATACATTATAATTACCACTGAAATAATAAATAATTTGTGTGTTCAACAAATTTCATCATCTGCCTATAGGAGTAAGATAGGCTGAGAGTCAGCAGATAGTAGGAGAGGAAATAAAGATAGAGTGCATAGTGGTAGAATAGGTTAAAGTGGTCTCAGTTGACTTGTTTTAGCTGTTTTGCCCCCAGGGGCGTTTCTAAAACGGTCGTTGATTTTTCACTTTGGAAAAAAAGGAAAAATCCTAAAAAGGAAACATGTAACAAAAAACAAAAACATGAAGTACAGAGAAATTTTTGATTGCATCTTGAAATTTTTCTGCCACCCCATGGATACCTTTAACTAGATGCTTTAGAGTCTCCCCTGCTTTTGCATGAGGAATCTCTAATTCTTCTGTTTCTGCTGGTTTTATTTTTTTCATCTCCTTTTCCTCTGCAATGAGTGGTATTTTGAAGGGGTCGCTGTTTGCCTCCATGCTTTCTGTTTCGTTTACTTTTCCTTTTGCAGTGATTTCAACATGTGTGGCAGCTTGTTTATTGGCTGTGTCTTCTTCATGGATTTCTCCCTTCTTCTTCTCTTTCTTGGGTGTGGATGCTATGGTTTCTGTGGCGGCTGCCTTCTCTCCTACAGCCGTGTGCATCGTTTAGAGTTGGAAAATCCGGGTTTCCCAACTCTTGTTCTGTAGTAGCTGTTGGCTTTATCGTGCCTCCCATCCTTTCTGCATTGGTTCTGGACGGGCAGGTGTCCACTTTGTGGTTCAAGTTACACATTTGAGGCCATCCGCTTTGCACTTATCTATTGTGCGGGCTGTTTTCAGATAATTTTTGCATTTGATTTTAGGGCAGTCTACCTCAAGATGACTGAAGGCACCACATCTAAAGCACTGTTTCTTCACGCCAGGGTAGTTGATTATTACCCTGGCGGAACCAATGAGAATGAAGTTGGGCACTTCTGTTTTCATCTCAAGGGAGATGTTAACTTCTCCTGATTTCCACTCTGGGTTTTCTGCATCGTTAAGGATCTGGATTTCTTTTACATTACCCCACTTCGAGAAAACGCTCCGAATGATGTCTTCATTCTCCGCGTATTCTAGGGGAAACTAGATATTTTAAGCATACTCCCTACCATGAATGGAGAAATTGTTTTACCTCCACATCCTAAACCGCCAAGTATCTTATTCCTGGAAGCGATATTCTTGGTGACTACCCGGTATCTTCCGCCGCCATAAGGAGTGAACCCGAATATATTTTCGGCTCCTACATGGTCCATGAGAGCTCTTGCTTTTGCCTTAACTGGCGTTGACGCATCCATCTCAAAGCCGAGGGTTCGGACACGAGGACCAACAGAGGACATCGTTGGAATATTGGAGGGGGGGGTTCTAACACTATTCCCACCACCGAGTGTTTGTTATTGCGAGGGTCCGGGGTTTAGGAAGATCTGCAAATTTCCGGTTAAATATCGTGAGCCGCAATGGGACTCGTACCGATATCAACGGTTACGAACAGATACTACAATTTGCTCTTAGCCTGTTAAGTCGATAAGAACAGATAGAATGGGAGTTCGTGTTTCTCATCATCGGCCTTTGGAGTAGAGTATGCTGAGGATCAGCAGACAGTGTAAGGGGAAATAGTAGGTTAGTAGGAGGAAAAAGAGGCCACAGTCAACCTGTTTAGCCAACAGATACTACACTTTGAACTCCAAAAGGCCCAATATGCGTTACTTTGATCTTAGCCAAAAGTAACCGAGAAGCAATCTATATTCATATAATATAATATTAGCTAGTGTTACAAGTAGTAGGGGTGTCGGTAGTGACCAAATGCTTCCGGTGGGCGTGGCTTTTCCCTGAGGGTATATATGTCAATAGCTTCAGCTCATAGTAGGGGTGACGGTTCTGACCAAATGCATCCGGTGGGCGTGGCTTCCTGACGTCATTGTGAGTGACGTCATGAGTTTGGAATGTTAGGAATTTCCGTGTGGGCCAGTGTGTCACTGGCTTCAGTTCTTGTGTTTTGGTTCGCGTATGGGATTATGGGGGATTTTTTTGGTTCGCCTATGGAATTATGGGTGATGATAGAGATAAGGATTCGTGTTGTGATTGGTGGGACACTTTAAACCAAATGCTTCCGGTGTGCGTGGCTTCCTGAGTCAGGAATTTCCCTGTGGGCAACTGTGTCACTGGCTTCAGTTCTTGTGTTTTGGTTCGCGTATGGAATTATGGGTGATGGTAGAGATAAGGATTCGTGTTGTGGGTGTGGGTGTTGTTTTCAGATGTAGATAAGTGACGTCATTTGTTATTTGTAAATAAGTGACGTTGTTTTGAATGGAAAGGATGATATTAGTGGATAAGAAATCGTGTCGTGATTGGTGGGACACTTCTGACCAGATCAAGATAAGATAAGGAATCGTGACGCGAATGTTTGTTGTTATTGAGTTTGGAATTTCGCTGGGCCCCCTTCTGTCAGAAATATCACGTGGTGTGATGGGTGATATTTAGAGATATGGGGGGGGGGTGGGGGGGGGGGGGGGTGGGGGGGGGGGGGGGTGGGGGGGGGGGGGGGTGGGGGGGGGGGGGGGTGGGGGGGGGGGGGGGTGGGGGGGGGGGGGGGTGGGGGGGGGGGGGGGTGGGGGGGGGGGGGGGTGGGGGGGGGGGGGGGTGGGGGGGGGGGGGGGTGGGGGGGGGGGGGGGTGGGGGGGGGGGGGGGTGGGGGGGGGGGGGGGTGGGGGGGGGGGGGGGTGGGGGGGGGGGGGGGTGGGGGGGGGGGGGGGTGGGGGGGGGGGGGGGTGGGGGGGGGGGGGGGTGGGGGGGGGGGGGGGTGGGGGGGGGGGGGGGTGGGGGGGGGGGGGGGTGGGGGGGGGGGGGGGTGGGGGGGGGGGGGGGTGGGGGGGGGGGGGGGTGGGGGGGGGGGGGGGTGGGGGGGGGGGGGGGTGGGGGGGGGGGGGGGTGGGGGGGGGGGGGGGTGGGGGGGGGGGGGGGTGGGGGGGGGGGGGGGTGGGGGGGGGCGAGCTCGGCAACTTTTTTTCGTCGAAGTGCCTCGAGTTCGATTTCCACGGCTTTAATAAGCGAATCGCTAGGAATACCGTTTCTCTGGTTAGCCCGGTACCACCCTAGCTCTCGGTACAGCTCTCTCATTTTTTTCCTTTGCGCGTGAGCTCTTTCTCTGGAGATGTTTTGGAAGAGCTCTTTTGCCTCGGTTTTGAACTGGGCCCACGCGGCCCAGTCCCAGTGGGCCCTTTTCCTTCCTTCGCATAGCAGCTGCAAATCCTTGCTATAAATTTTGGGGAAGCTTGGAGGCATTTTCCAGGGTCCTCTTGATGTTTCTACGACCTCGGGTAGTTCGATGTTCATCAGAACCATTTCATGGTCTGTTATCGAGCTACCAACCGCTATATGCCTGACCGAGATAACTTGTGGCCCAAGGTTCCTGGAAATATAAAGGCGGTCTTGTCGCGTTGCGACTCCTCCTCTCGCCCATGTGGTACCCACTGTGTCTGGATTATGTTCCCTCCAGATGTCGATGAGGTCGACATTATCACAGCAGAGTTGCAGTTCCCTAGAGCCACCGGTACCGGAGTTGATGTTGCCACCAACTTTGTCAAGTCTTACGTCAGCGATGCAGTTCCAGTCCCTTGGATGTTTAGGAAGCTAGGGATGATTTTTTTCATTATTATCTTCACGTATATTTTGTCCCCTTGTTCGATAGTGGGGAAGTTCTTGACTTTGGCCCTGCACACAGCTTCAACATCACCATATTGTTTGAAGGTGGCTATGAGGGTTTCATCCGTAATCTTGGCCGGTAGTTTTTTAAGGTACACATATTTTAGGCCGCCATTTTGGACAGGTACGGGGTAGAAGTGCTCTCCCTCGATATCGATTCCATCTTTAATTAGTTTGTCCTTAGTTAGGTGATACTTAACAGTCACTTCGTACAGTCCCTTCTGGAACTCCCAGTAGTTTATGTTTTTAATATGGTCTAAATCAATGACTTTAATGATAGCTTCTGCTAACACTTCAGGTTGGACAGGCTTTTTGAGGGTAAACCTGACGGTCAAATCCTTCGCCGTAGACATTATCCTAAAGGAGAGGGGGGGGCTAGCCCTATTCCCACCCCCAAGTGTTTATTTTTTCCCCGGTCTGGGGTTTGCTGTGTAACTATCACTTACCGCTTAAATATCTAGTGACCCTACGGGACACGTAATGATACCAAGCGTCTATGAACAGATACTACAATTTGCTCTTAGTCTTGGAGCTTTCCAATACATACGTTCGCGCTGCTACTAGCCAAAAGGCCGAGAAGCGATACGAAATACTAGATTGATAATGCTACTGAACAACTTTCGATACATTACAGATTTTGTTTGAGTACCTTGATTTGTTCAAAACCTAACCCATCGTTAGACGTCCTCCATGACCAGGGCACTGCTTAGCCAAGGCCGTTTGGAGGACATACTCATTGATAAAGCACAGCTAGTCGAAGTTTTCGGCCTCCGCCTCCACTTCTCAAACTATACTTTATACCTTTTGTAAATTATCATCTTGGATCTATAAAACTCCCATTGGTCTGCGTTCGTCCCTGCCCGTTCTGGCCACTGTATGAGTCAGAGGGGTTTTTAGACTGCAGGCCTGGGAGTCCTGGTGAAACTTATGGTCTTGAAGGTAGGAGGCAGAAAGGAAAGTGAAGAAAAAACTGGTCTTGAAGAGGGTGGAAGTGGTGGGTTACAATTAAAAAGTTTGGGTCGAGGATCTAACTAGCAAAGGTGCCAGTCCCTTATCTAGTTTCTGTTCACCGTGCAATCTATTCCACAATAATGTGGGTTTGCCCATAGAGTGCCCGGTGAACAGGAGTTACAAAAAATTAATACTGTAATTATTAATTCTAATGTTAGTTAAATCAAATCAATATATATATACTCACTTATTAGCTTTTAAATAATCATTATGTTAAAATATAAATTATACATTATATGTTATTCCGCAGTTACTTCTGGGTAAGGTACGAATACAATTTTTTGTACATTTTTTATTTTATACTTTTTTTGTTAGTTTTTATATTCTATCATATACACATATACACATACGTACACATATATAAACATATGCACCCACACATATACATATATATAACAAAATGTTTTTTTTTTTTTTTTTTTTTTTTTTATGCACGTATTCTATAATAAGCTAATAAGTAAGGTTAGTAGGGTTAGTAAAAGTTCCAAAGTCATACCTTTAGAGCACTTGGCGGCCTTATAGTTCTTTCATCCCAGAGGCCATTTTCATGGCAGCCCGAAGGTGGACCCTTCCGGCGTAATGTAGGATCCCAAGGTCCTCCATTCTCTAAAGTCCCTGCAAGAAAAGCTTTTCAAAATCCGTTAGTTCCAATGTATATTGTATGATATGTTTTTGTGTATATTAAAAATAACATCGCAGTTGTCCCTCGTGTATGTTCGCTAAAATGGGAGGAGTACACCATTTTCTGGTGAAGTTATACTCTCCCATTAGCGTGAGATTTGTGTGAAAGTAATTTCTGATTGAGCACCTCGCCGAAGCCAGGATGTCTACCAGACCAAGTTGGTGGATCGAGTGTGCTCTAGCTTTCCTAATTTTCCATATGTGGTATCGTAGTTCTTTGATTGTGAAGAGGAGGAGTAAGTTCTTGAATGGTTTTGTGTCCATGTTTAAGTATACTATGGCCTCCTTTGAGGGAAGAGGGATGTTGAATTTGTTTCCCACATAATTCCACACTCCCTGCGCAACCGGGCAATCGTACAGTACATGTTCGACTGTCTCTTCCCCAGGGAAAAAGACGCATGTTTCATGTGGGGCTTTCCCTCTTCTGTGTAGTTCGTGCCGCGTTGGGAAGAACGCATGGGCCATTCTCCACGCAAGAGCACTTCTTGAAGGGTAGGTGTCACAGTGTTTGTGTATGTTTTCCCATGTTTTTTCCGTGGTTTGTCGCGGTTGTTGTTGTAATTTGCACGGTGTTATTTTGTTTGTGATTTTGAGAAGGCTATCTGACGATAGGTTAATTTCTTCCCCTTTGTTTTTCAGGTTTTGTAGCTCGTGTATTATTTCTGTGTAGAATCGCGTTGTGTTTAATGTTATTGGACCCGGTGTTCTGGTTTCGCTATGTAGTGGGATTTTTATCCCAAGCCAGTATCTGGCGAACCATTTAGCTTGGTGTTGTTCGTGTTGAAGTACTTTTTTAATCGTTTTCATAGATGCCGCTAATATTTTCGATTTAAAATGTGGGAAGTCGTATCCTCCCTGTGTTTTTGGGCCGTACATTTCGTCTCTGGCTACCTCTTTCGCTTGATAATTCCAAAAATAACAGAATGCATTGACTGCCATTGTGTAATTGTTTTTGTTGTGATTGGTTGTATTTGTGCTGTGTATAACATTGACGGTAAGAATATCGTATTGATTATCCGAGCTCGCACTTGTAGCGAAAACATGCTCGGACGCCAATCTTGCATTTTTGTTTGTATTGTTTGCGTTATGTCGTTTGCCGAGAGTTTTCTTTCTTCGTGTGTGAATGGGACTCCTAGAATTTTAAGGGGTCCCGTAACAATGTTCCATCCCTGTGGCGGCGTTTCGTTCGTGTTGCTGATGTGTTTCAAGGCTGTTTTTCTTTGATTTAATTTTAGTCCCGATATGTGACTAAATTGTTCTGTAATTTTAATGAGTGTACGTAATGATTCCTTTTGTGTTATGATTGCCGTGATGTCGTCTGCGTGGCAGATCGCTTTGCATTCTTCATGCGCTCTGCCAGGCAAACTCATCCCGGCAATACTTTTGTTTGTCTGTATGGCTTGCAATAACGGTTCCATGCATAACGTGAAGAGGGTTGGGCTAAGTGGGCAGCCCTGTCTCGCCCCTCTCTGTATTGTAATAGGATCCGTAATTTGGCCATTTATTTGTAATTGTGTTGTGCTGTCTTGGTAGATTTTCTGTATACATTGTATTAGTTTCGGGCTAATCCCGAATTTTGTTAGTGTGTCGAACATATATTCATGTTTGACGGAATCGAAGGCTTTCGCTAAGTCTAGGTTTACCAAATAAAGATTGGTTTCTTTTTTGTTTGCATAGTTAATAACGTCGCGTATTAGATTTAAGTTTAGATGTATGCTTCGATTCGGTATGCCGCTTGTTTGGTTTGACTTTATTAAATATGTCATTGTCGGTTTAATTCTATGGTCTATTATTTTTGTAATTGAAGAAGTAATTGAAAAACCAGTAATTGAAAAAATTAAAAAATATAAACATAAATGGATGGAACACGTTCAAAGAATGAAAACAGAAAGATTACCGAAACAATCCTTAAAGTACAAGCCATTAGGAAAAAGAAAACTAGGACGTCCTCTTAAACGATTCAACGATGACTTCTAATGCCGGAACAGGCCTAAATCCTTGATACGTATGATGATAATGATTTTTACGAATATTTTATAGTCGGTGTTCGTTAGTGTAATTGGTCGCCAATTTGTGATTTCGTTTGTGTTGTCGCTTGTTTTTGGAATAAAGATGGTTAGGCCTCTTTTAAAATCGGCGTATATTTGGTTCGTATTTAGGAAGGTGTTGAATAGATCTGTTAATTTAGGCCCTGCCATGTGAAGGAAAGTTTTGTAGTATTCAATTGGTATACCATCAATGCCGGATGTTTTTTTGTTACTGAAGGATTTAATAGCTTCTAGTCACTTCGTTTAGTGTTATTTCTTTCTGGTTGTTCCCTGCGTTTCTGCTGTTGTTTGTGTAAATAAGTCTGTGTAGTGTTGGTGAAAAGAATGAGCTATTTCCGGAGTAGTGTTTGCAATCTTGTTGTTTTCGTATTTTATGTTTCTGATTAAGTTTGTGGAATGCTGTTTGTTTAATCTTTCATAAAAGGCTGCATTGTCTGTCTCTTGGAGGAGCCACTGGGCTCTAATTCTCCATTTGAATTTACGTGTTTCTTGTATATCGAGTGCCCTAATGTCTTCTTGTATTTTCTTGAATACGTGGTGGTTCAGTGACCCCGGTGGTTTGTGACGCGAGAATATAAGGTGAGTTCTCGGTATAATTGTCTGCGTTTTTCTTTTTGTTCTGCCATTTTTCGTTTTGCTGTGTTTCGGAAAAAAATCAGAGTGAGGCTTTTCATTTTGGGCCACCAATTTTGGATTTCTTCCTGTTCTGTATGATTTCGGTTCCATATTCATTCAAATCCTAAATTTTGATCACTAAAATTCAGAAAATTTTAAGCGGTAGGCAGACGACAAATAATTGTTTCAACAAAAACTAAATATAAGAAATGTACGTAATTTTATTTAGGGTGTTTTAATAAACTAAGATATTTCTAAAGAAGTCTTAAAATATCTTAATAATACTTCTAATTTCTATATATTTTATTAGAGTTCCAATCGAATTTCATAAGTAAAATATAGATTTCTATAGGAATTCATGTTTAAAAATGCATTAAATCATTATTTAATGTTAGTGGAAAATCATGTTACAAGCCACTCCCGCGAATACCTGCTACCATGATAGTAACGAAACCGATATATACTCTGCATTTTACTATACATACTTACCAATTATAAAGCTTAACTTATAAATTAGACAAAGACGAGATTAATAACAGTCTATTAATAAAATAGAAAAATTATAACATATACCATGACTGTCGATCTGATAACCGAGAACTACTCAGAACAGTACGCAATTCCGGATAATCTTATTTCCAAAAAAACTACACGCCTGGGGCGTGTAGTTTTTTTCCACCTTTGCAAAGAGTTGCCCTGCTGTTAGACTACGTCTTGGACAGCAGAATAGTATATCGCTAAACAAAAGAGCAATACTGCTTCCTTTTGGTGATCTCAAATATGTCCTGAAAGTCGATATTAGATCCAAAATTTTTTAAAGCCGGATGTTTGTAGAAGCTATGATCGTTTTGTAAGTAACCTTAGAGCTTGTTAGAATATAGTCAGCGGTTTCACCGAGATGCCTTAGTTATTGTCGTGCAACACAGATATGTATTATAGCATTCTCGTAAGCTCACAGTTCAATATTCGACTATGAAATAATTTTGGATCTAATATCCACTTTTCCTATGTAATTTGATATCGCCTTAATAAAGCCGTTTGGCTGTTTCTTTTAGTATGAGAGAATTTGAGTGATCTCAGGAGTAGTTATATACTTAATGTTATGGGAAAATCATGTTACAAGCCAGTCCCGCAAATACCTGCTACCATGATAGTAACGAAACCGATATATGCAGTACTATGCGTTTTACTATACATACTTATCAATTATAAAGCTTAACTTATAAATTAGACAAAGACGAGATTAACAACAATCTATTAATAAAATAGAACAATTAAAATATATGCGCTAATAAACGTCATGTGAATGTCAATGGAATCTTCGTAACTTCAGCACAGTTTTTTTTATTATTATTATTATTATCTGTTTATTTTTTTATGAAAATTTTACAATTAAAATGAAGCACTTTTCAGCTTCTCTTTGGCATTTCCGAATTACCAGCGCTACTCTTGCGTTTTGGTGCCATTAATATGTAAAACATAAGGGTTACTAATAATAATTTGTGAGTTAAACGTATCTCAGCCTGTGGAGTAAGATAGACTGAGATTCAGCACATAGTAGGAGAGGAAATAAACATAGAGTGCATAGTAATAGAGTAGGTAAAAGAGGCCTCAGCTTACCTGTTTTAGCTGTTAACCCCACAGGGGTGTTTCTAAAACGGTCGTTGATTTTTCACTTTTAAAAAGGAAAAAGCCTAAAAATGAAAAACAAAACAGGCTAAGCAAATTTAACAGGCGAAAATATATTTGGGACTCTGCGGAAAACATATCTAGAGAGGAATGGGTTTGCCAAGCAAACCCAGAACTGTATAACCAGGAATAAGATGGGAGATGACCTAGCCCGGAAGACCCCTCCCTGAAAAGGGCTTGGGACCACCTCGGTGTTGGCCTTCGCAGTCCGAGTTTGTTCAGGTCAACCCCGACCTAGGGACAGAAGCTTGAAACTGGGAATAGAGGACTGGATAGAAATCTATAACATGGATGTTGGTTTGGGGGAGGGTACGAAAGCGCTCCCACACCTATAAGACGAAACGGTTATAAGTGCACACACACCTGTATCCCCCCCCCTGTATGATCTTGCAGATGGTTGCACCATCTGCTGAAGAACCTGTCTTCGCCTAGCCGGTACCTTTCTTGCTCCAGGAAACGGCGGAGAGACAGTTCCTAATACGGAGATAAATGCGGTCCTCCTCAGTGAGAAGGTGTTTTTTCCTGATTTACCAGATGTGATGCTTGATGACGTTTAGTAGGAAAATCAGGTGTTTTCTTTTTTTTTTGGTTACCGGGGGCTGGAACTGTTGCAAGACTACTCTAGCGTGTGTGAGCACCGGGATCTCAAGCACCTCGGCCAGCCTACTCCAAACACGCTGTATTGGCGGGCAGTGATAGAAGAGGTGCCACAGTTTCTACCGCGCCACAGACGTCGCAGAAGGGAGTACACGGTCGCGAGCTGTAGGCTGATTTGACAAGTTTCACTGGGAGTCTGCCGTAGGCAATTCTCCAAGCTACGTCCCGGTGAAAGGGTTGTCCCCAGCTCTTTTTTATGTTCGTAAAGAGCACCTTCGTTCGTGCCCAGATCTGGCTTTTCCCAGCCAAATGTATTGAGATACCATGACAGTCGATCTGATAACCAAATACGCAATTTTGGATATTCTTGATTTCCAAAAGCCTGCAAAAGGCATGCAGTTTTTTTCACCTTTGCAAAGAGTTGCCCTGCTGTTCGACTACCTCTTGGACAGCCATATAGTCCATTAGTAAACAAAAGAGCAATAATGATTCTTTTTTTGATCTCAAAAACGACGTAAAAGTGGATATTAGATCCGAAATTGTTTCAAAGCCGAATATTTGTAGATGCTATGAACGTTTCGTAATTAACCTTAGAGCTTACGAGAATACAGTCTACGGGATCACCGAGATGCCTTAGCTGTTGTAGTGCAACTCTGAGATGTATTATTGCATTTTCGTAAGCTTTCAAGTCAACATTCGGCTTTGAAATAATGTTGGATCTCAAAACCACTTTTTCGATGTAATTTGCTATTGGCTCAATAAAGCCGTTGCCGGTTTCTTTGAGTAAGAGACAGTTTGGGTGACCCCAGGGGTAGTCAATCTGAGGCCTACTGGTTGCAAAGGTGGAGAAAGATGAATGCATACTTTCGGAAATCAGGAATAACAAGATTAGTCGCCTTTCCGAGTAGTTCTCGGTTATCAGATCGACTGTCGCGGAATCGCAGTCCTTGTTTTCTCCGACTTAACTTAAAATGACCCAAAAGCTCAAGAAAAGTGATGCTTGCAATTCAGAAACGCCAAAGAAATGCCCCTTTTAAGTAAAAAAGATGAAAATTCTTGACTTCGTAAAATAAATAGTTAATGTTTAATAGCTGGCCGAGTGGTTATTGCATTCGCTATCCCGCCAAAAGATTGCGGGATCGAATATCGCCAATAGGCATTTATGTTTGTTTTTATTTATGTTTGCACGAGTGCGAGTGCAAGTTCAGAAATAAATTGAGTCCCATTGACCTACCGGGAACAAACTGTCCAGTACTCTGTATACTTGAGTGCTGGTAAGCACATTCCCAGTGCTCCACTTCAGACGATTACAGACCACTTTTGCGAATAGTTTGTAATCCATGTTGGTCAAGGAAATGCGCCTCCAGCTGCCCATGCTATTCAGGTCTCTTCTCTTTTTTAAGGATGAAAATCGTGTACCACTAACAAAATCAGTAGGCACGTGTCCAGTGAGTAAAAAAGTAATGAAGATCGAGACCGTAATAGGCAAGAAGAATTTCCAAACCGATCGATAAAACTCAACAACTATCCCATATCCGCCCGGGTTTTCCTGAGCTTTAGTTGTTTATAGGTCTGAGTAACCTCTTCTGATGTATTCGATCTATCTACCTTTAAATGCACGTAGATCTTTAGGTATGCTTGTTATATTCCATTCTTTGAAATCCCCTGTCTCCTCCAGCTTTATAGGAATAGTGATAAGAAAATTGTTGCAGGATGTCTCCCGTGATCTTGAAAGTTTGACTGTTAACGAGGATTTCCCGCACTCTTTCCTTGTCATATGCTGCTATGCGCTGCCGAGTCTGTTTCAGCATAACGAAAATCGGTCTAGGGCGGAAGTCGATGTATCTCTATCTAGCTATCTTTCTGCAGCATTAATTGATAAATGGCTTACTTCCTTCGTTTCTTTCTTAGTGATTTTTGCGCAAGTATCACTAAAATCGAGAAATTATTTCGCTGTTATGCGAGTATTTCTAATGGCCTATTACTAAAAAAATTGCAATGCTGCTTCTTTTTGGTGATCTTAAATACTTCGTGAAAGCGGATATGAGATCTAAAATTATTTCAAAGCTGAATGTTTGTAGAAGCTATGAACGTTTCGTAATTAACCTTAGCGATTATGAGAATACAGTCCTCGGCATCATCGAGATGCATTAGCTGCTTAAGTGAAATAGGTATAATACGCCTACAATTTCAAGAGCCTTGCTTGGCTTTGTGCCAAGAATAGTCGATTCATGCTGAAGGGCAGAAAGATATGAAATAAGTACGAATTGATCGCCAACACACGAAATCACGTGCTTTATAGAAAAAATTTTCCAACTTTTATACAAGCAAAATCGTTACCTCTTTAAAAACTGCAATGATCTTAAAAGAGAAATTAATTTTCCGACATGCAATAATAAGCACCTCATACCACAATTGGGATTGATTACCCTGTTATAGTAATGGATTCTCCTTCTGTTGACATGGGCATAAGTAGTATGGTAGGCGCTTTTGACCAGATCAAGATCAAGTTAAGATAAGGAATCGTGACGTGATTGGTTGATGACATCATTATGTGTGACGTCATGGATATGGCATATTTGGAACTTCCGTGGGGGGATATGTGTCAATGGCATCAGTTCTTGTGTTTTGGTTCGTGTATGGGATTATAGGTGATGGTAGAGATAAGGATTCGTGTTGTGATTGGTGGAACACATTGAACCAGATGAAGATCAAGATAAGATAAGGATTGTGACGTCATCTGTTATTTATAAATAAAAAAAAAAAAAAAAAAAATCAGCTAACGCCTTTTTATTCCCGTATATACGGGAGTAGGCGAGGCCATTTAGCCCTATCTAACTTTTGGAGACTGAGTGGGCAGTTCAATCTCCACTGGTACCCAATCAGAGACAGATGGCCCAAGGCTATCACTAATTAAGCGGTACGCAGTGAAGAGAGACGGCTCAAATGTGCCGCCATCTCGTGGTCTCTAACCCTAACACAATATATTTTTTAATGTCTGAAATAATGTGGGTTCTACGGTCGATTTTCTTGAGTTTACAGGACGAAAAACCCGAGTTTCCGGGAGGAAAAACCTGCTTGCCCGTGCCAGAGATCGACTAACTCGGGAACCGGTCGAAAAAAGGCTTAGAAAAATTTCCTCTAGTCGCCGACTAGACTCGAAACCAAGACTTCCTTCGTGCGACCTAGCGCGATGGTGTGCAAACGCCACATCCACTGAGCTACACAGGCTATATTATAAATAAGTAATGTTATTGTTTTGAATGGAAAGGAAGATATATTAGAGATAAGGAATCGTGTCGTGATTGGTGGGACACTTTAAACAAGATCAAGATCAAGATAAGATAAGGAATCATGATGTGAATGTTTGTTGTTAGTTGTAAATAAGTGACGTTATTGTTTTGAATGGAAAGGAAGATATATTAGTGTATAAGGAATCGTGTCATGATTGGTGGGACACTTCTGACAAGATCAAGATCAAGATAACATTAGGATTCGTGACGTGAATGTTTGTTGTTATTGAGTTTGGAATGATAATTTAATTTCATTATATGCTATGTCACTCAAACATACAGTTTTTTTTTATTCTATAGATGGTTGTACTAATTTTCCAATACATTTTGGGTAATTCTTTACTGTTAAGGGGTGGGAATTCTTAGAGTATGTCATGATGGCGGGTGTGATTAGGTTTTCTGAATAATTTAATTATATATACTAATGTAACTTAAACACACTTTTTTCCCCATAGTTCATCTATTTTCTTCTATATTCATATTCTAATCAAGTTCATATTTATTCATAATTCATCCGAATATTTTCATTTGTCTAAAGTAAGATCTTAAAGTTCAATAAATAATTTTTTCTTCTATAGATGTTTGTACTAATTTTCCAATACATTTTGAGTATTTCTTTCCTGCTAAAGTTTGAGAATTCTTAGAGAAAGTCATGATGACTGTCGTGTTTCGAGTTTTTCTGAATAATTAATTATGTACTGGTGTCCCTTAAACACATACACATGCACATTAGACATAAAAAATCGCTAATGTATCCATGTTGATACTCTAATATATACCCTATGATTATTCTTATGGAAAAAAAACTATTCAGTATTCGAATTACGCTTACCAAAAACATACGAGCAGTTGTTATGTTTAAGTTAAAAAATTACTTACAGCTTTCCAGATGGCTCTTCTAAATACGAATATTCCAAAATAGTTGAATTTTATATCCACAACACAAACACAAAAACCACAAAGAATGAAATTTCTGTAAATACTGTAACCTGAACTAGTTAAGTACTTCGTCCTTTAGATTACTGACCATAGATGCTGTGGTTTCATCATGTACAATATCCCCCAGCGAGCGGTTTTCTTCAAAGGGATCTTTCATGACGATGACATGAGTCACATCCGTAAATTGTGGTATTGTTCAAAAAGGTAGCATTTCCTCAAGTTTGGATATTTCTCAAATACTTACATATGACTAAGGGATTAGTATTCACATGTTTGGATGACACACATCCTAAATTATTCATTCTTCGTTACCAGTGGCATTTATTGGTGTAGTAAATTAATGCTTACATTTAATTTTAAAACCAATATTGACTATTAATTTTACCTGCGATTCCTTGTGCTCTGCTCTTAACCTATTTCTGTAACTGAAATTTATTTATTTATTTTTCTTTAGCATTAGTAAATTTAAGTAACGGATATTTGAAGAAACAAGGTTTTTGAACTAGCCCTTGCGTTTTCTTTAGAAATTTCTTATGCCAGCACAACAAATAAATAGTTATTTCTTATTATTTCAAATCAATATTAGATCTGTAATATATACTTTATTAATTTCTATGTTACCTTTTATTTGACTGTAATATTATTAACAAATGGGTCTCTAAAATAGTCAAGTACTTACAGTATTGTAACTTTTCAGGTGAAATCTTCTCCACTAAATTCTGGCTATTAATTTAATACCCAATTATTCCTTTTGCTTCCAAGATTTGACAGTTTCTTGAAATATTTGAGGGCTTGCATGAACAAATAAGACTTTTAATTCACTGAGTCAAAAGAAAAGTCTCTGGTTACTTTGTGGCATGAAATTTCACAAGGAAAAAAAATGTTATCTTCCTTCTTAAATTTGTATAACACATCAACGACACCCAATTTGTTCATTTAAATTTACACATTTTATTTGAATGAAATATTATTTACAAATTGTATTTACTGAATCTAACAATACAGAAAATAAATAAATTGAAAAATACATCAAAGGTTCTTCCATGCTTGTGGAATTGCCATCATATGGTTTTGACAATGTGACTCTCATCTAAAAGTTAATTTTTCATTTGGTGATTGTTGGGAATTTATTACTGTAGTAAAATTAAGGGTTACATATTTATATTTTCGAATTCCAATACATATACTTCTGAGAATTATTAAAAGCACAGAATCTTTCGTTATGTTTCCAAAAGCATTTAAAATTACACGTTATGTTTTCACGTTTTGGGCATCCAATTTCATTTAAATCAAGAACCTCTCAGCTGCTGTACAAGTTGCTTTCCCTTCCCCTGCCTTTGACCATTTCTTGTCCCAATCTGCAGTATGCCCCCCCCCATAATAATTACTCGATCTGCACTCATCGTGCTAATTTGCCATTGCATGTCATCAACATTCTTCCTTATAATCCCTGGATTTTAGCAGCATCCAGTTATATATTCTGTCCTGTTGACCTCTATCTCACACTAAATAACCTCAAATGAACTGCTTTCTGCATCCCCTGTCCTGATATACTTCTAGTCTTATTGGCTTCACTTTTTCTGCTATCATTAGCAAACCTCCACCCACCCATCCTGTTCCTTCCATCCTCTCTGAAGATATATCCTTTGCATTCTATTCCTATTACTGCATCATCATCATCGGTCAACCACATCTCACTAATTCCTATACCTTTTGGCCAAGTTGTGCTAACAACTGAGAAAAATTCGATCATATTTCAAATACTTTGGTATTAGTATACATAAACTGCAGTCCTTCCCTTTGTCCCACAACCTCCCTTACACCCTGTGTTACTTAGCTGATGAATGTTAACTTAGGGTGGTACGTTATCTTCTCCCTATTCTTTATAACATCTGTGAAGATGTTCTCATAATCATCTAGTTTATAACACATCAACGACACCCAATTTGTTCATTTAAATTTACACATTTTATTTGAATGAAATATTATTTACAAATTGTATTTACTGAATCTAACAATACAGAAAATAAATAAATTGAAAAATACATCAAAGGTTCTTCCATGCTTGTGGAATTGCCATCATATGGTTTTGACAATGTGACTCTCATCTAAAAGTTAATTTTTCATTTGGTGATTGTTGGGAATTTATTACTGTAGTAAAATTAAGGGTTACATATTTATATTTTCGAATTCCAATACATATACTTCTGAGAATTATTAAAAGCACAGAATCTTTCGTTATGTTTCCAAAAGCATTTAAAATTACACGTTATGTTTTCACGTTTTGGGCATCCAATTTCATTTAAATCAAGAACAGGCCTCCCTATTAACATCGTTAATGGTTTTGATTTTTCTCTTCCTTTGGCAAGTAATATATGATATTTCCATGTTGATTCTATCATCCGATTTCTTAGTTTGTCCAAAGATAGTGAACCAATTTCCCACTTCAGCTGATGGTTATATTTTATTAACCAAGAATTCTGTTTTTTAACTGTTTCAGGTAATTCTTTCCAACTACAAGGTGATTTTGTTAATGCATATGTCATACTAATTCCACCAGAAATACAAATTTCTTTAGGAAATAAATTTGCACTCTTATTGAAAAGAAATTGTACATCAATTATAGCAATGATAACTGAAAATTCGTATTTTTCACCAACTGTTCATAATCGTTTTCCTTCATTCTTCTTCTTAGATTGCTTTATATGGCACCACAAATAAATAGTTATTTATTATTGTTATTTAACTGATTATTAGCTCTAATCGTATACTTTATGGTAACTTTCGTTTACAAAATTCTAAACAATTACAACTTTTCACAAAGAAACTTTCAAAGAATTTGTGGCTCACCCATTATTTTTACATTACCAAACACAAAACACCACAACACAAAACAGCAGCTGCAGTGGATGAACGATTACCTTAAGTCCAAAGTCACTCGACTATATGGTATTTTCTTATAGTACTGTTTACACTTACCGTGCCCTGCCCTGACCGTTCCTTCAAAAATGAACCTTTTGCATAGATGACTCAATGACATGTTTTCACATGCCGGTGGTTATACTGTTGGTGTGTTTTTATCTTATTTTGTGTGGGGAAAGGTAAAATTTGTATATGTGTTATCTGGAGAGTACAAACATTTTTCTATACCAAACTTTAAGAGTTAAAATCACGTTTTGGGTTAATTAGGTGCTCACTCTCTCTCTCTCTCTCTATCTCTCTCTCTCTGTAAAACAACCAAATTCTAACAGTTCGGATTTTCGATTATGTGAAGGAATTGTTTTCAGATAACTCAAATAATGTCAATAGGTAGCATTAGACAATTTCTAAAATAATGAAGACATGGATATTAGTTTTCATCACTTTTTTTTTATTTCCCCATCCTGGCATTAATTTCACAGTTGTGATTTTTTTTAAATAATTAAACAGAATTGCATTAAGATATAAAGTTGTGGATTTAAATATCAAGTTCTAATCAGAATAACTGAGTAAAAAATTCACTGTGGAAAAAACACAACAAAAGCACACATCTTTGTTCCTTTAAGTTTACAAATGCATATTTTATTTTGCTGAAATACTATTTACAAGTACATATTATTCACTGAAATATTATTCACTGAGAAAAATTCGAAAACATGTAATTACCTAAAAATATTTCACAATATTTAATTTAGACTCTTAACATTTTCCAAGGAGTTCAATGAATAAACTTTTTGTTGCTCACTGTTTCTTGGTTACATTACATCAAAATAGCTGGTCATGCAAAAGAATTTTTAAAGCAGATACCATGGTAACCACACTTCCATACATTTGATATTGTGTCAGTCTGGAAATGACACCATGCCTCCCTAAACATTCTGTGTATTCTTTTGTCAGCAAATATGCACAAACAGTTTTTGTAAAATGTTCGTAAATGTCCCAAAATAAAGAATCTTTATCGAATTGGATAAAATCTTGAAAGTCTAATTTTACCATTGATGAATTTAAATGATTAGCGATAATTTTCCCCATTATACGAACAGATGGTAATTCAGTTTCCAAAAATAGTAAATGATTATCAATGTCGTACATTTTTGGTGAAAATCTCTCAGCTTCTTCACAACTAATAGAAAAAACTTTACTTCCATCAGCTCCTGCATCATCAAGTATTAGTTCCCCATCTTGGCATTTTAGAATATAACATTCACCGAGGTCCATTTCGTAGTCATCATGTTTTAACCAACATGATGACTACGAAATGATGATACTTCTTTGCAAGTAGCCGAGGATATCAGACCACTTCATGCATAATTTTTCCCAAGTGGTCCTGGATAAATACATCACAATGTACATGTCTTCTAAAATAATAACCGGTTTCCAACCTTTTAAAGCTAGGTGAAGAGTTTTTTCTTGTGCTATTTTCCTGAAGAAAGAAAATTTCAATGACTTTTGTGGCTCACTCATTATTTTACTTTACTTTCCTGGATACCAATCACCACAACACAATACGATAACTTCACAGGATGAACGAATTGTCGTAACTGCAAAAACACTTGACTCGTTTATTTTTCCTTATATTACTGTTTACCTGACCCTTAACCCTGACCATTCCTTCCAAAATGAAACTTTCGTGCAGATGATTCACGGACATGTTTCTACATGCTGTTCGTTAAAACATGATTACAATGATGAATGTGTGTCACCCTGGGAAAATTCCAAGATATCTTATCTCAAAAACATCACCCACAATTCCACAGCCAAACAAAACATGACGACAATGACGTTATGTGTTTGGAAATTTCTGGGGAACATATGTCTCTCTTTCTGTGATATCACAGAGGGTGACAGATGTCTTCCCTGCAATGCTCCCTCACCTAACCTCATCACACTAATCTCTCCCCTCTCCTCAAAAGATGCCTGCTCAGCCTAGTGGAGATTAGTGAGCTAATCTTTTTGTGGATATCTTTTAGTGATGTCACCTCCAACTGATACTGATACCTTTTTTGGAAAAAATAATAAAAAAACGCGTTTTTTTATTTTTTTCCAAAAAAGTTATCTAAAAAAGTTAAAAAAGTCTCATCAGTAGGAGCCAGGCTAGCAATACCAAGATTTTAGTACTTGGTATTTTTGGTATTTTTAACATTTACTATACCCAAGGTAAAATACTTTCTACATTTATATCTCCTCCTGGGATTTTTATGGTAAAATACTTATAAGCTCTGTATTACTAAAATCTTGGAATTTCTAGCCTGGCTCCCACTGATGAGACCTCAATAAAGGTCAAAACCGGTCTGGGTAGTGGCCCCCCCTTGCCTTTAATACAAAACATCATACATCCCCTTCTTGGAGATGTGTTATGGCATTAAGGGTAAATATTCAGATTAGTGATCAGAGCTTATGCCACCTTTACCACGAGTTGCCTTGGTGTTGCACTACCTGTAGGATCAGCTAGACTTGCATGACTTGCAGGCACAAACTTGACTTGTTTGTCTGTTTGCTTACTTGGGAAATGAAGTAAAACCAGGTTTAAAATTGCTTGGTATTTTTAACATTTACTATACCCAAGGTAAAATACTTTCTACATATATATATATATATATATATATATATATATAATGTATGTATATATATATAATGTATGTATATATATATATATGTATATTATATTATATTATGGATTAATTCTCCTACTCAAATTGCGAGTCACTCTCGCTCCGACTTTCACATTGGAGTGATAACTCGCTCCCTGCAGTAAACTATAAACAATATGCCCTCCAAAACTGCAACTATACTGCAGAAACATGAAAAACAATTAGTTTTATCATGTCACTGAATAAGGTTCAGACATTTGCAGACTGTGTAATATATTTCTCAACAAATAGTGCAATTAGATCGACTGGGAATATAAACACTAACCAATGAATCACAGTTCCCCTCCAACAGAAACTGCTGTATAGACTCAAGCAAAACCATATGTTGCACCGGAAACATGTGGTATTTGCTTGATACTACCCCGTTATCAACGTGTGAAAACTAAAAAATATATAGTGAACGTATTTCAGATATCATGAAAATTCACTTAAGAGAATTATCATTTCCATTCAACTGTCAGCTTGCTTTTTGTTTGGATCGTGCAATCTTTTGTTAATAGTGCACCAATTATATGCACTTCTTAATAGCTACTCTTTCTTTACTGGCCTACAATTCCGCTCATCTTTCACTTCTCATTAGTAATTTGTTCATCACATATCCCAAGTCTTAAATCACTGGTAATTTTTGCTTGATATAATGGGAAAGAAGATGACTCCATTTGGGTAGATAACTTTGACATTGCCAAGGAAACTGCTCTCGAGGACAGAAGAAGTGATGGAAAATAGAAGCTTCTTAGTGAGTCTTCCCCATTTTCAGTTTTTTCCCTGAAAAGTTAAGTTTCCAAAAATCCCGCATATATCTTGCACCACTATTTTTAATGATTTAATTTTTGGAAAAAAGTGCGAGTTATATTCAAGTAAATAAGGTAATTTTTTGAGCTTCGAATTTCTTGATATGGATAATTGATTATAGACTGGATTTATAAAACGGACAAAACAGAGCAATATAGCAGATATGGAAATAAGCAATTTCACTCATCTTATTGATGCTAAATTATTTATATTAAGTAAAAATGTATAGTATCTTTATAAATTTTGTTCTTTTAAAAATATATCATTTTTTTTGGTTTAAATGTACATCTAAATTAAAAGAAAACCCATACTTTTACAATGAAATATAGTTTTATTTATTTATTATTAATATTATTATTATTATTATTATTATTATTATTATTATTATTATTATTATTATTATTTTTATATGGGTATTTTGATAAGGTACTTGGGAATAATGAAAATTAATGAAGGGGTACACAGATATCTGAAGTTTCAGAAACACTCATCTATCCAAATATTTAATCTGAAACATCGGTGTATATCACGCTGTTCGTTTTCTTAAATTCCACTTCAAATTTGGATAGACAACATAGCGTGGTGTGCACTTATATTTTTTTCAGCGTTATTTCAATTTTGAATGTGAAACATATTGAGTGTGTTGTGTATTCCGTGTTTAAGTGACTTTGGACAATTTTTCACTTTGATTTTAATTGTGTACTTATTTTTGGATTTTTGATAGACAAATAAAATTTTAAAGATAATAGATTATAAATTATAAACATGTTAATCAGCTGACGGACCATAGCTAAAATCTCATATATATGCGGGGTAGACAATCGGCACCTCAGGCTGATGCGGCTCGAATTAAATTAATAAACATAGTTTATTTATGAGCTATAAAACTCTCTAGATGATCTAGGTTTGTGTACACATCCTGCAATTGGCCCTTTCTTGATACTTCTTTGGTGTATTTTTGCATCATTTCGTTTTGTGCTTTACAGTGTTACTGTGCAGTTGCCTTTTGTTTTATAAAATATATTTATTGTTGTTTACTAAATTTTCGTGAATTCGGTTTATTATTCACATAAATTATATGTGTATTATATTTTTGCTAATTTTGAAAATCAGCTAAATTGTTTCATTTTAGTTAATTATCTTATTTTGAAAAAAAAAAGAAAGATTTTTATCTTATGTTGGTCTTTAATAAATAATTTTAATAATCTAGAAATTTCTTAGTTATTAAACAATTACCGGAATGTACAAATTATTAAATAAATATCACTTTGAAATCAATCAGTGGCTTATATCTCTACATGTTAATTTTCAAAAAAATTCCTAAATTATAAGCATATTTATTATTCAAAACATCTGAAAAATCAAATTCTCTAATAAAAAATAATAATAATAATCAGTTTTGGGCTATTCACCTTAAAAATAATAGTTGGTACAGGTGTTAAAAAATAAGTTTAAGGGAAAATTTCAGAAATTATATATATTTTGGTGGTAAGCTTTTAATTCTCATCTTATTTAAAAGTCTAACCAAGTGTGTTAACCCCTAGATGTTGGAAAAAAAGCCAAAGAAGTTATCTGTTGCACAAACCAGGAAAAGACAACTGCATCAAGTACAACTGGAACATAAATTGGCTGGATCCTTGAATAAATTTTTAACTTCAGGACCACATAAAAAATGAAGAACAGAAAGTTTTGATGAAGCAAGTACTCCGTGTAGTTCTACTACAGAAAAAGAGAGGACACAAGATAAGTATGAAGAAACAAATATTACATGCAAAAATGAAACTGGCCTGACAGGACTGTCTACAGAAGTTGCAGCAGAAAAAATATTGGATTCCGATTCAGCGAAACACGAAACTTCAAATTTTACTTTCAAACTTCAAATTTTTACTTCAAATTTTAATGATCCAGGTACTTCGCCAAATCATATAACTACCAACGTTAGAGATTGTTTAGTTCAGCTTTGCCTGCATCAAGTAGTTAAAAAGTTTCCACAAGATGAGTCTGGCCACAAGTTTTCCGATTATTCATACTATTATCGAACTTTAGCAAATGGAGAAAAACTTTTACTAAGTTATTTAGTTTATTCAGAATCGAGAAATTCGGTTTTCTGTTATTATTGCAAAATATTTGGTAGTCAAAATTCCCAACTTACTAACGCATTCGGTTGTAACGATTGGCAACATTTAAATTATATACTAAAAATACACGAGACAAGTTCCACGCACATTAAAAACTGTTCAAGATACAGCGAACTTAAAATGTCGTTGATTAATCAATGCATTATTGATTGCACACCACAAAGATTATACGAAACTGAGAAAAACATTGACAATCTGTTATAAAACGGTTAATCTACATAATACAATATTTATCAAGACAGTGTATAGTCAGACGTTCTTCACAAAAACGTTTTGAAAATGATAACTGCAATTTTTTAAAGTTAGTAGAAACTATCGCTAAATTTGATTCGATAATGGTAGAACACTTGCATCGCATCCAAATATCACAAAAACGGAACATTGTTCATTATTTAGGTGATAAAATAGAACGTGAAATCATCCGTATAATTTCTGAAGCTATAAAACAAAAAATTTCAGATATGGTTAAAGAGGCGAAATATTATTCATTAATTCTTGACACTACTCCGGATATAAGCCACATGGAAGAATTATCTATTGTTATTAGATTTGTTAATCAAAATAAAGATACAAATATAGTAGAAATCCATGAATAGTTTTGGGTTTTCAATCTGTAGAAGATACCACTGGGCAAGGACTATTTCAATTTATAAAAATATATTTAAAATTATTGAATATCGTTCACGTATCGTTCGCGATAAGGATTCATGGTGTGATTTGTGGGACACGTCAAACCAAACAGGGGTAGGGTGAATGGCGGAAATGACTTCCGTGTTGTGGATGTGTGTTGTTATGAGTTGTAGATAAGTAAGTGGTTTGCGTATGGCATTATGGGTGATTGTTAGTGATAAGATAATGTTTGGAATTTCGCTGGGCGGTTCTCTCTTCTGTCAGGGACAACACGTGGTGTGTTTGGTTCACTTGTAGCATTGTGGATGTGTTTAGAGATAAGGAATCGGGACGTTATGTGTTTGGAAATTTCTGGGGAACATATGTCTCTGTGACATAATGTGATGATTTGGCTTGTCTATGGAATTATGGGCGATGATTTGAGATAAGATATCTTGGAATTTTCCCAGGGTGTCACACACACACGTTTTTCTTGTCAATAGATGAGTATGGGTATTCTTAGTTTAGAGTCTAGATGGCGGCAGTTTTTAGGCATTTCTGAATAATTTAATTATATGGTGGTGCCCCTCAAACACACACTTTTTTCCTCATGTGCATAACTCATCTGAATATTTTGATTTGTCTACATTTAAGATCTTAAGTTTCATTACTTTTCTAGTTAACATTATCACTTTTACAAAATGTATGGCTAATGGTATTTTTAGTTTACAGTCAAAAGAAAAACCAAACAGCATTTTAAAAAAATAATTAATTAAAATTAACGAAAAGACTTAAATGGATTATAACAACTTTTGTATGCAGTCTAGAAATTCTAATGATAATTTAAATTTACTTACAGTCTTTCCAGAATGACTCTTCTTAATGCGAATATATATTCCAAAATTAGTTGAATTAAAGCATATATCCACAGCATGGCACAACATACAAAAGCTTGAAAGAACGAAATTTCTGTATATTGCCTGATAAGCTATTTGACTTTTCTTCCCTTAGAATTTCTGTCCGTATGGTAGTCCATTAATTCCTACACATTAGGGTCATACTATGTTTTTATTCCCGCAGTGGTGAGTGTAAGCCCAAACTGTCTTTTCCTGACTGATATCTGCCAGTGATTGGTAATTTCGTATCTCTCAATGCAGATTTGTTTTATATGGTTCTTTGTTTTTCAAATGAATATTAGCTCAGTAGTATTCTGTACTTTGTAATTAGTTTAATATCTCTGTTACCAATTTACAATCATTTAAAACTTTAGACTATGTGATATGTTTACGTGAGTGTACAATATATCCTCCCTTTTGATATTTTGTGCGGTGTGTTCTTATGATGACACCAACATTCTATTAGAGATTATCAGTTTGGGGTTTGAGTATGTGAACGAAATATTTACAAATAACTCTAAACAAGGTGAATAGGTAGCATTAGACAATTTTCTAATCACTAAATGCTAACAGTCGCATTTTAATTCCAAACGATGATCAAATATTCTAGTCTGTTGGAGAGATCTACAGATATTGTCACTATTTAATTCATTTTTACTTCATTCATTTCCAAAGACACACTTACATTATTAGCTATCACATATGTCTTTTTTTTTTCTACACCAAACAAAGCTTCGAACTTACTTATGTAACTGGAATTTATTTATTTTTCTTTCTTTAGCATTACTAAGTTTAAGTAAAGAAAATGAGACAAACAAGGTTTTTTCGCATTCCTAACTAAACAAAAATTAAGGCATTAAACTTAACACGTGTCTGAAAGCAGTGTTACCATGTTTATTGAAAACAATATGCAATAATGTCAGCCATAAAAAAACAAAGAAAGAATAAAAGGGAGAAAGAAAGAAAAATTGTAAAGAAAAATAAAATGTTTACCTTCGAATAACTATTTATGATCACAGCAAGCAAGAAATTCATCAACTTTTAAAAGTTTTGAAGTTCCTACTCATATTGTTTTCATCAATTGGTATCATTTAAATGAAGATATTATTTATATTATTTCTGGGAAAACTCCCATGTTACTCCTCTTTATAAACTATTATGATTACAGCTATTTTGCCTGCTTCAGTTTAGGAGTACCCCTGTTTAAATGTCATTGGCTATTTACTCATGGATTCTTAGGGCATTATGAGTGTAGATGTACTAAAAAGTATATGTAGCCTAAGGAATAGAAAATTGCACATACCTTTTTCTGGGTGTTGTGGCTTTTCCTCAGTCTGCGATGTCGAAAACTGCAAAAACTTCCCCTGGCGAAAACTTCCCCTTCCCCCTCCCTATTTAAAAAAAAAATTAACCCTTTCATTTTTTCCCCACCCTATATAAAAGTATATGTTTCTATATGTTACGAAAAAAACCCGGGTTTTTCTAACTTATTCTACCATACTGCCTACCCCCCCCCACACACACACTCTGCAGTTTTCGACATCGCAGACTGAGGAAAAGCCACAACACCCAGAAAAAGGTATGTGCAATTTTCTATTCCTTAGGCTACATATACTTTTTAGTACATCTACACTCATAATGCCCTAAGAATCCATGAGTAAATAGCCAATGACATTTAAACAGGGGTACTCCTAAACTGAAGCAGGCAAAATAGCTGTAATCATAATAGAAGATATTATTATTATTTACAAAGAAAAATTCGAAACTTGTAATTACCTAAAAATATTTCACAATATTTAGTTAACACTCTCTTAAAATTTTCCAAAGATTTCAATAAAGAAAAATGTTCATTACTCACTGTTTCTTGGTTACATTACATCAAAATAGTTGGTCATGCAAAAGAGTTTTAGGTGAGATACCATAATAAGTACAGCTGCACACATTTGATATTGCATCAGTTTTGAAATGACACCATGCCTCATTAAGCATTCCATGTTTTCCTTTGTCACCAGATATACAGAAGCAGTTTTTGTTAAATGTTCGTAAATATCCCAAAACAAAGAATCTTTATCGAATTGAATAATATCTTGAAGGTCTAATTTTACCATTGAAGAATTAAGATGATTAGCGATAACTTTCCCCATGATACGAATTGCTGGTAATTAAGTTTCCAAAAATAGTAAATGATTATCAATGTCATACATTTTTGGTGAAATATCTCACTTCCTTCACAACTAATAGAGAAAACTTTGCATTCACCACCTCCTGTATTATTGCGCATTAATTCCCCGTCTTGGCATTTTAGAATATTTCAGTCACCGAGATCCAGTTCGTAGTCAATTCTTCTTTGCAAGTAGCCGAAGATATCAGACCACTTCCTGAATACCTTTTCCCAGGTGGTCCTGTTTATAATCACAATGTACATGTCTTCTAATATAATAATCGTATTCCATCCTTTTAGAGCTATGTGAAGAGTTTTGTCTCGTGCCATTTTCCTGAAGAAAGAAAATTTCAAAGACTTTTGTGGTTACACTCATTATTTTACTTTACCACACACAAAACACCACAACACAATATGATAGCGGCACTGGATGAATGAAATGCAGTAACTGAAAAGGGACTCGACTCGTTTGATTTTCCTTATAATACTGTTTACCTGACCCTTACCCTGACTGTTGCTTCAAAAATGAAACATTCACACAGATGCCCCACAGACATGTTTTCGCATGCTGTGAATGGAATTGATGTTAATGTGAGTTTATCTTACTTTGTGACAACATGGGGTAACATTTATCTCTGTGGCTCGAATTCATCCAAGGGGAGATGAGTGAACTCACCATTTGCGGTATCTATTTTGTTCGTTTTTTTGGTCCCGAAGTTAAAAATTTATTCAATGATCCAACCAATTTATGTTCCAGTTGTACTGGTTGCAATTGTCTTTTACTGTTTTGTGCACCAGTTAACTTCTTTAGCCTTTTTTCCGACATCTAGGGGTTAACACACTTGGTTAGGCTTTAAAATTAGAAGAGCGTTAAAAGTTGTCTGCATCATCATCATCATCATCATCATCAAATTCCTGCCATGTACCCTCAAGGGGTGTACAGGATATGATAGTACTACATGAAAAAAATTACATCATTATTAATTTCCTATCTACAATTTTCTCCAAATCAGTCAGTTACTTGTCAAGACTCCAACATTATCAGATCTTATATTTTTATCATCTAAAGCACTTTGTACCGTATCAATCCACCTATATCTTGGTCTTCCTCTGGGTCGTTTTGCTGCAAACCTTGCGGAGAACACTTGTTTTGCTAATCTTTCCTCGCCCATTCTGTTTAAGTGACCATACCACCTGAGATTAGCTCTGCTAACGCATTCCTGGATGCAGACAATGTCAAGTTCTTTCCTAATATCCTCGTTTTTAATATGATACTGCCATTGATGCCATCTGTTCATGCCTATAATTTTTCTCAGGACTCTCATATCTGTGGTCTCTAATCTTTGGTCAAGTGTTTTACTTCTGACCAACCTCTCAGATCCATAAGTTAAAACTGGTTTGAACACTGTCTTGTATACAGATAATTTAGTGTTCTGACTAATTTCTCTCTTATTCCATATGAATTTATTCAATTGACTTCCCACCATACCAGCTTTGCTGATTCTGTTGTCTATTTCTATATTTAATTTACCATCTTCAGTAAAAATCGTGCCTAAATAGCTGAAATGTTTTACTTGTTCCACAGGTTCTCCATTCACAACACAGTTGATATTTTCAATGATTCTGCCTATTTTCATTGTTTTTTCTTTTTATTGCTTACCTTCATACCATTACAACAGCTATTCATTACAACAGCTATTCAATTTAGTCAGAGAATCTTGCAGACTTGTAGCAGATTTATTTAGATGTATAACATCATCCGCATAAAGCAAAGAGCTGACATTAACATCTCCAATTTTGATATCATGTTTAATACCCTTTCCTTCATAATGTGATCCATATAGATAATGAATAACAGTGGGGATAATGTACATTCTTGTCTCACACCAGATTTAACATTAAACCATCTTCCTTTATTTCTTTCAATTCTAACTGCTGACTTACAACTCAAGTAAAGACTAAGTATTGCTTGATATAATGCCCCATTGACACCTTATAACTGCAGCGTATTGAATAGCTTCTCTCTTGGCACCTTGTCATATGCCTTTTCCAGATCTACAAAACTTAAATACAGATCTTTGTTATATTCCCATGCTTTCTCGACTATTTGTCGTAAAATGAAGATCTGATCCTGACAGCCTCTATTTGGCCTGAATCCAGCTTGTTCTTCACCAAGCTTTTCTTCCACAATTCTTCTCAACCGTTTCTCAAGTATACTTGCATAGATCTTGCCAGGAACACTCAGTAGGGAAATACCTCTGTAATTCTCACATGCAGTTTTATTTCCCTTTTTATATATGGGTACTATTAGAGCTCTACTCCAATCATCGGGAATTCGTCCCTCTGTCCAGGCTTTCTGAACTATGCAGTGCAGCCACTGTAAGACTCTTATACCACCATACTTCAGCATTTCTGGTCGAATATCATCTACTCCTGCTGCCTTTCCACATTTCAAGCCTTTGATGGCTTTTTCTACTTCAAGTATGGATATGTATTCCTGACTGCATGCCTGGTCAGTGTTTTTTACCACTGTGCTGTCATCACTGCTTGTTTCATTTAGCAGTTTTTCAAAGTAATTACTCCATACTTCAAGGATATCTTTTTCTCCCGTTTTCATGTCACCTTTATCATCTCTTATTCCTTTTACAGCACTCTTTCCTCCATTCTTAAGCTTCTTCAACAACCTCCAGAATATTTTGCCACCTTCTTGATATTTATTTTCTATATTCTTGCCAAAGTCCTCCCATGACTTTTGTTTAGCTAGTTTTACACAGTGTTTAGCATTCTTGCATTTGTCTCTATATTCTGTAAGAGCACAAGCTGACTTATTTGACAGGAACTTTTGGTATGCTTTCTTCTTTTCCTTCACTGCCTCTTTAACTTCCTGTGTCCACCAGGGAGTTCTGATTTTTTTATCCTTGCAGATAACCTCACCACATGCCTCTCTGGCAGAATCAATCAATGTTTTCTTCAGAGTTTGCCACTGAATCTCCATGGTTTGGTTCCTGTTCTCAAACTCTTGCATTTTTCTTCAATAATCTTTGTGTATTTTAGTCTACATTTCACATCTGAGAACTGCTCAACTTTTATTCGATTTAAAACTTTCTTACATGTCATTCTTTTCAATATGAAATTCAATTTTATTCTGCTCAAGACTAAATAGTGATCACTTCCAATTTCAAATCCTCTGTACACTCTGGTGTCCTGCACCAGGGAGAAAACATCACTATCAACAATAACATAGTCAATGAGACTTTTCTTATTCCTAGCCTCTTCTCTCCATGTGAATTTGTGCACATTTTTATGTTGGAACATGATGTTAGTAATAACCAGTCCATGTCCTGAGCAGAAATCCAACAGATATTTGCCATTATTATTAGCTTTGCTCTTTTTCTAAATTTTCCCAAAATATTTTTGTATGTCTCACAATCATTTCCTACTCTGCTATTTAGATCCCCAACAAGGACCAACTTTTCATTTTTCATTGTGTTAGTTGCTTTTTCTAAAGCCTCAAAATATTCCTCCATTTCTACCTTAGTAGAACCTTCTGTGGGACCATAGGCACAAATAAGTCTCATTGTCCAGTTTCCCATTCTCATATTTGCCCACATTAGTCTACTTGAGACTGACTGCCATTCAAGAAGATTAGCCTCGAATTTTGTGTTGAATACTATGGCTACTCCTTCTTTTCCTTGATTGTCATTGCCTGAATATAACATTTTGTATTTATTGCTCAGAAAGATCTCACCAATTTTGGTCTTTTTTGTTTCAGTCACCCCTATTATATCGATCTGGTACTTATCTAATTCCTCAGCTAGCTCCATTTCTTTGCATTCAGGCTTCTTACGTTGATAGTACCGATCTTTAACTCCGGTGATGTTAAGTTGGGGTTTATTTTCACATTTGTTCCAGTAGCTGACTTTTCGCTGTTCGCTCTGGTTCCCTGGCGAAAACAACGGGAGCCTTGTTTAACCGGGCGACGGCTGTTTAACCCCAGCCGGCATGAAATTTTGTCATGCTGTACCATCATTCTATATTTTGGTTTAACCAATAAGAATACAATTTGGTCGGCTAAATCCCAAATTGCCAGCCCATCCTCGTACGTTCAGTATCCAAGTAGATACCCAACAGGGTGCACCACGAGAAGGTGAGGATTGGTCATTAGGTCAGAAGCCCTGGTCGGTTCTCCGCATTCCTTTAAAGGCTATGTGGAGGTCTCCTCTCAGTTATACAGCTTTGACCCTTAAGCATCCCAAAGTTGTCCACTAGAATAAATAATAATTTCTGAAATTTTCCTTTAAACTTATAACTGACTATTATTTTTAAGGTGAATGACCCAAAACTGACTGTTTTTTTATTACAGAATTTGATTTTTCAGATGTATTGAATAATAAATATACTCAGATTTTATGTATTTTTTTGAAAATTAACACGTAGAAATATCAGCCGCTGATTCATTTCACAGTGATATTTATTTAATATTTTTTACATTCTAGTAATTGTTTAATAATTAAGTAATATCTAGAATATTAAAATTATTTATCAAAGAAATTAGGAAAAGGACACCAACCCCAAAGTCTTCCAACCAGAACAAGAACAAATATACAAATAAATCTCTTATTGAAAATTATTTATTTTCTAGACATCTACCCAACATTTGATAAAAATCTTTTGTTTTCAAAATAACATAATTACCTAAAATGAAACAATTTAATTGATTTCCAAACTTACCAAAAATATAATACTTACTTTATGTGAATAATTTTTTGTGAATAATTCAATTTCACAAAAAATTTACTAAACAACAATAAATATATTTTATAAAACAAAAGACAACTGCACAGTAACACTGTAATGCACAAAACGAAATGATGTGAAAATTCACTAAAAAGTATCAAGAAAGGGCTAATTGCAGTATGTGTCAACAAACCTAGATCATTTAAAGAGTTTTATAGCTCAAAAATAAGCTATGTTTATTAATTTAAGTCGAGCCGCATCAGCCTGATGCGCCGATAGTCTACCCTGCATATATATGGAATTTAACTATGGTCCCTCAGCTGATTAATATGTTTATAATTTATAATCTATTATCTTTAAAATTTTATTTGTCTAAAATCCAAAAATAAGTACACAATTAAAATCAAAGTCAAAAATTGTCCAAAGTCACTTAACCAGAGAATACACAACACACTCAATATGTTTCAAATTCAAAATTGAATTGACGCTGAAAAAAATGTAAGTGCATATCACGCTGTTTCGTCTATCCAAATTCGAAGCGGAATTTAAGAAAACGAACAGCTTAACATACAACTCTGTGTCAGACTAAATATTGGGATAGATCATTGTTTCTGAAACTTCAGATATCCGTGTAGCCCTTCTTTAATTTTCATTATTACCAAGTATCTTATAGGAATACCCTTATCAAAATAATAATAATAACAATGATAATAAATAAAACTATATTTCATTGTAAATGTCTGTTTTAATTGAATTTAGATGTACATTTAAAAAATATGATTTATTTTTAATAGAACAAAATTTATAAAGATACTATATATTTTTACTTAATATAAATAATTTATCATCAATGAGAGGAGTAAAATTGCTTATTTCCATATCTGCTATATTGCTCTCTTTTGTGCGTTTTATAAATCCAGTCTTTAACCAATGATCCATACTTAAGAATTTGAAAGCTAAAAAAAATTAACGTATTTACTCGAATATAACTCGCACTTTTTTTCCAAAAATTAAAGCTAAAAATTCGTGGTGCGAGATGTGTGCGAGGATTTTCGGAAACTAAAGTTTTCAGAAAATAAAATTCAAAATGGGTATGACTTACCAAGAAGCTTCTATTCTCCATGACTTCATCTATCCTTGAGAGCAGTTTCCTTGGCAACGACAAAGTTATCTACCCAAATAGAGTCATCTTGTTTCCCATTATATCAAGCAAAAATTACCAGTGATTTAAGTCTTGAGATACGTAATGAACAATCCTTGACAAATTACTAATGAGAAGTGAAAGATGTGCGCGATTGTAGGCCAGTAGAGAAACATCAGCTATTAAGAACTGCATATGCCTGGTGCGGTATTAACAAAAGATCACGCGATCCAAACAAAAAGCAAGCTGACAATGGAAATGCTAATTCTCTTAAACCGATTTACATAATATTTGAAATACATTCACTATATATTTCTTAGTTTTAACACGTTCATAACGGGGTAGTGTCAAGCAAAACCATATGTTGCACCTGCAACATGAGGTTTTGCTTGATGGAGGGGAGATGTGATTCATCAGTTAGGGTTTATATTCCCAGTTGTCTCTCATTGCACTATTTGTTGAGAAATATATTACACAGTCTGCAAATGTCTGCGAACCTTATCCAGTGACCATGATAATCTAATTGTTTTTCATGTTTCTGCAGTATAGTTGCTGTTGTGGAGGGCATATTGTTTATTGTTTACTGCAAGGAGCGAGTTATCACTCTAATGTGAAAGTCAGGACGACAGTGACTCGCAATTGAGTAGGAAAATTCATTTAATATATATATAGAGAGAGAGACTATAAAAGTTTATGAAATTCACGTTGTATATGATAATTTACGGATTGTTGCCTTAAGTAACTAATAAGTGGGTTCTAAAATGTTTAGTTTTAATATTTATGACTATATTTTTTTTATTAATGAAATATAATAAGCACATATATAACTGTCAATGGGAAATGGTGCCTTTTTTATTTGGTAAACTAAACGCGCTATTTTTGTAAAATATCTTGTAGCCGTAATAAGGCTGAATGTGTCCCCTTATTAAGCAGCACTATGAGGCAGACCGCCTGTATGCTACAACCTGTCGACGGTACTGGGCAAAGCACAGCGTAAGAATGAATTCATGGTCTATCTTAACTAACAATTTCCAATAAATATATAATAATAAACAATCGAGAATATTTGTTCAATTTTCGCTGAGTCGATGCTTACTCTGTGAAATAAAATCTGAGGCAATATTGATAACCTTTCACTTCAAACAAATTATAATAAAACTGGTGATGTATTAAGTTCAAAATGTTGTTAGCTTATTAAGAATTCATAATAATTTGACTGAGTTAAAATTTCATTTTTATTGCATTAACTATAATTTGTAATTGTGTAATTTATATAGTAATTCAAGAATAAGAAGAAAAAAAAATATATATATATATACGTAAACAAGTTTTTTTTTTTTACATTGGATAATGTATATTAGGGTTACAAAGTAATTTTAAAAACTTGATTATTTTACTCCTAATCCAAAGTAAGCAAACAGTTAAATTTGCGCCTGAACTTAGTTCAAGTCCAAAGGCGGTGCAACACCAGGGAAACTCATTGTAAAGGTGAGTAAAATAACCAAGTTTATAAAATTATTTCGTAACTCTAATATATATATATATATATATATATATATATATATATATATATATATATATATATATATATATATATATATATATATATATATATATATATATATATATATATATTGGAGCCCGCAACCTTTTGGCCGGATAGCGAATGCACTAATCACTAGGCCAACTATCATTTATTAACTGTTTATTATTTTATGAAGTCAAGAATTTTCACTTTTTTAAATAAAAGGAAGCATTTGGGGGCATTTCTTTGGCATTTCCCAATTGCCATCCTCACTATTATTGCGCTTTGGGGCCACTATTAAGTTAAATAGGGGTTACCAAAGCACAGGGACTGCGATATCGCGACAGTCGATCTGATAACCGAGAACTCTTCAGAACGGCGACTAATCCTGATATTCCTGATTTCCAAAAGCGTGTATGTAGCTTTGTCCACCATTGCAATCAGTAGCCCTGAGTTTGACTACTCCTAGGATCACCCAAATTGTCTCTTACTAAAAGAAACCGGCAAACAGCTTTATTTAGGCAATATCAAATTAAATAGGAAAAGAGGATATTAGATCCAACATTATTTCAAAGCCGAATGCAGAACTGTGAGCTTACGAGAATGCAATAATACATCTCTGAGTTCCACTATAAGTCGCCTACAGATACGAGATCCTTCTACACTAATGCGCATGTCAACAGAAGGAAAATCCATTCCTTTAACAGGGTAATCAATCCGTATTGTGGGAAGAGTTGTTCATTACTACAAGTCGGAAAATTAACTTCTCTTTTAAGATCATTCTAGTTTTTAAAGAGTTAAGTATTTTGTTTGTATAAAGGTTGGAAAATTTTTTGTATAAAGCACGTGATTTCGCGCGTTGGCGACCAATTCGTTCGTCTTTCAATTCTTTCTGCCTTTCAGCATGAATCGACTATTCTTGGCACAAAGTGCTATAAAGTGTGGACGTATTATACCTACTTCACTTAAGTAGCTAAAGCATATCGATGTTGCCGAGAACTGTATTCTCGTAAGTTCTAAGGTTAATTACAAAATTTTCATAACATCTACAAAGATTCGGCTTTGAAATAATTTTGGATCTAATATCGACTTTCACAACGTATTTGAGATCCCCAAAAAGAATCAGTATTGCTCTCTTGTTTAGTAATAGACATTTCGGCTGTCCCAGAGGTAGTCCAACAGCAGGGCAACTCGTTGCAAAGGTGAAGAAAACTAACTGCTTATTGCAGCGTTTTGGGAATCAAGAATACCTCGAATTTCGTGACGTTCTGAGTAGTTCTCGGTTAATCGACTGTCATGGTATCGCAGTACTTGTATTCAAGTAACCGTTTTGTTACTTGAATACAAGTAACTGCGATACCATAATGGCCAAAAACGCAAGATTAGCGCTGGTAATTCGTAAAGTGCTTCATTTTAAATGAAAAATTATTTGACATTTTTGCACTTCATAAAATAATTAAAATGTAATAATAATATTAATAAAAAGTATACGCTGAAGATACGAAGATTCCATTCACATTCACACAACTTTTTTTAGAGTATTATTTGACACATCCAGGGAGTCCAAAGACTCATCGAGGAAGAGTGTGCCAACAGCATCGAACGATTGGCCATCCCTTCCAACTACTAACCGCGCTGAAACTTACTTAACTGAACCATTAGTAGCAGAGACTCTACCAATCGACCAACCTTTGGCTATTATAATTGTTCTATTTTATTAATAAATAATCGCTTCTCAGCCTTTTGGCTTAGATCAAGTGTGTAGTTCATTTTTGTGAACTTTTCCCATAAGTGATTAGCAAATTGTATTATAATATAGTATATGTTAGCTCAGTTATTATCGGCAAAGCGTCTCATAGAGGCACTTGATAATAAACTACAGCAGCAGATACAGAATAAACCCCAGACTGGGGCAAGAACAACACACTCGGTGGTGGGAATAGCTTAGGCCTCCCCCTCACCAGCATGGCTTTGCCGCGTACGCGGACCCTTGGAATCGAAGTGGAAGCTGATCTACGACCTCGATGTTTGGCCAAAGCCCTGATCGAACGCGTCGGCGCTGAGCAGATTTTTGGGTTTACTCCCTTTGGTGGTGGTCGCTTCCAAGTAGTAGTAAGGAGTGAGCAAACAAGAGACAAACTACTTGCAGGATTCGAATGTAATGGAAAAACAATAGTTCCATTTTTGGAAGGGAGCATTACCAAACTACTTAGAATCCCCAGATTCCCTTTAGAATATATTGAAACCGATGTAAACATCATCCACGAAATATTCGGGAAATGGGGCGTTATACACAAGGTGGAAGTCCTAAATGACGCAGAAAACCCCAAATGGAAGTCGGGTGAAGTCCACATCTCCCTCGAGATGAAAACGCCCGTTCCCAACTTCATTATTATTGGATCCGCTAGAGTAATGATAAATTACCCTGGTGTAAAAAAACAATGTTTTAGATGTGGTGCTTTCACTCACCCTGGGGCGGACTGTCCTAGAGTGAAATATAAAAACTGCCTCACAGCAGGCCACAACCAAGAAAACTGTGAGTCAGCTTGCCTGAAATGTGGGGTCATTGACCACAAAGTGGACACCTTGCTGAGAGGATGGGTGGTGCAATCACGCCAGCAACTCCACCAAGCAATGGAAATGACACAGCACAGGAAGCTTCTCCTCCTTTCGAGGCTGCTCCTGATATAACAGAAATCCATACCTCCACGTCTAAGAAAAACCGGAAGGGGAAAAAAACTTCCACAAGCAGTAAAATCCAACAAGAAGAAACAGTCGCTATTGAAACCATCAATACCAATATAGATACTAATACAGATGATATAGATAGGGAAGAAGGAAAGATTGAGGTGAACACCAACACCTCCAAACGGCCATTAAGCCCACAGGAAGAAGAGTTGGTAACGCCCAAAACAGCAAAAGTATCTGAGACCGCCCACCCAGAAGTCCCTCACGCGAAAGCAGGGGAGACTCTCAGCCATCTCATCAGAGGTATCCCAGGGATGGCGGAAAAATTCAAAGAAGCGATAAAAAAAATAGGAGAACCTGAACTCCTCCTCACAGGAAAACATGGATCTGACATCGTCAGTGCAAAATGGGGTGACATTTTCGTTGATGACATCAGCAAAATCACCCATGAGCAATTAGAGGTAGCCCAGGATTTAGACGAGGAGGCAGCTTCGGCGTTCTTTATAGCTCTCTGCAAACTAGACATGGCCAAGGGAAGTGAGGTGGCCAAAAGAATAATAACTGCCCACAACAAAACAAAGACACAGTAACCACCTTGTGGGGTTTCTGTACACAGCTTCACCGGTTTCAGCTATCACAGGTGGGGGAGGACCTGAGAACCCGAGCGGCGAAGGCTTACAGCGAGGCGGTGCAGTTCCTTGTGAGCTGCATCACTCGGGCCAGATCCTTCCTCCACCTCTAAGTTTAACTTTCAATTTTTGCTTTTCTGTGTACTTTTTTGTTTTTGTTTTGTTACATGTTTCCTTTTTAGGATTTTTCCTTTTTTGTAAAGTGAAAATTCAACGATCGTTTTATAAACGCCCCTGGGGGGCAAACAGCTAAAACAGGTCAACTGAGGCCTCTTTAACCTATCCTACCACTATGCACTCTATCTTTATTTCCTCTCCTACTATCTGCTGACTCTCAGCCTATCTTACTCTACAGGCCAATGATGAAGATTTGTTGAACTCACAAATTATTATTAAAGATTGTTCTTAACCTCTTCTTTGTCTAATTTATAAGTTAACCTTTATAATAAGTAAGTATGTATAGAAAAACGCATAGTTCTGTATATATCGGTTTCGTTACTATTCATGGTAGCAGGTATTCGCGTTGGTGACTTCTAACAGGAAATTCCCTTAGCAGCAAATACTGATTTAATTCATAATTAATATTAAAACCTTCAGAAATATATATTTCGTTTATGAAATTATATGGTAACTCTAATAAGATATATCGATTACAAAAATAGTTAAGCTTTATTGAGAATTCTTTACAAATCTATGAAGTTAGTAACACACCTTAACTTATTTAGGTAAAATAGTATATTATACTTTTCGGGACAAAAAGCTTCAAGAAAAAGGGAAGAAAAGTAATTCCTTTTTAGGACTTCCAGGGTAACAAATGGCAATGCTGAACCGAGGAAGTTAACTGAGGTTCGGCTGTTGCTGTTATCCTGGGTGTGAGTTTTTGAGTTCGCTCCCTTAGGGTTTTTGCCTTAAGGGAGCACCTTGAGTCTCCGGGGAAGGTGTTCTCCGGCAGGGCCCGCTGAGGGGTTCTTGTCGGTGAATTATTTTCCTCGGAATTTGAGCGGTTCTGCTCAGGAGTCGGGGAGCCCGTTGGGGTGCTTGAACGGGGCGGCCGACACTGAGTGGAACCAACGCTGAGCGGTTCTGCTTAAACGGGGAGCCCGTCGGGGTGCTTGGACGGGGCGGCCGTCACTGAGTGGAACCAACGCTGTGACATGGACGGTCTTTCGCCCACTATGGAGTGGCCTACAGATCGTCCGATTTTTTGAGATTTTACCCTTTACTTACTAATCAGGGTAACAATTAGCAATGCTGAACCAAGGAAGTAAACTGAGGTTCGGCTGTTGCTGTTATCCTGGGTGTGAGTTTTTGAGTTCGCTCCCTTAGGGATTTTGCCTTAAGGGAGCACCTTGAGTCTCCGGGGAAGGTGTTCTCCGGCACGGCCCGCTGAGGGGTTCTTGTCGGTGAATTATTTTCCTCGGAATTTGAGCGGTTCTGCTCAGGAGTCGGGGTGCTAGGATGGTGCGGCCGACACTGAGTGGTTGTGCTTAAACGGGAAGCCCGTCGGGGTGCTTGGACGGGGCGGCCGTCACTAAGTGGAACCAACACTGAGACATGGACGGTCTTTCGCCCACTGTGGAGTGGCCTAGAGATCGTCCGATTTTTTGAGATTTTACCCTTTACTTACTAATCAGGGTAACAATTAGCAATGCTGAACCAAGGAAGTAAACTGAGGTTCGGCTGTTGCTGTTATCCTGGGTGATGAGTTTTTGAGTTCGCTCCCTTAGGGTTTTTGCCTTAAGGGAGCACTTTGAGTCTCCGGGGAAGGTGTTCTCCGGTACGGCCCGCTGAGGGGTTCTTGCCGGTGAATTATTTTCCTCGGAATTTGAGCGGTTCTGCTCAGGAGTCGGGGCGCCCATCGGGGTGCTAGGATGGGGCGGCCGACACTGAGTGGAACCAACGCTGAGCGGTTCTGCTTAAACGGGGTGCTAGGACGGGGCGGCCGTCACTGAGTGGAACCACGCTGAGACATGGACGGTCTTTCGCCCACTATGGAGTGGCCTAGAGATCGTCCGATTTTTTGAGATTTTACCCTTTACTTACTAATCAGGGTAACAATTAGCAATGCTGAACCAAGGAAGTAAACTGAGGTTCGGCTGTTGCTGTTATCCTGGGTGTGAGTTTTTGAGTTTGCTCCCTTGGGGTTTTTGCCTTAAGTGAGCACTTTGAGTCTCCGGGGAAGGTGTTCTCCGGCACGGCCCGCTGAGGGGTTCTTGTCAGTGAATTATTTTCCTCGGAATTTGAGCGGTTCTGCTCAGGAGTCGGGGAGCCCATCGGGGTGCTAGGATGGGGCGGCCGACACTGAGTGGAACCAACGCTGAGCGGTTCTGCTTAAACGGGGAGCCCGTGCTAGGACGGGGCGGCCGTCACTAAGTGGAACCAACGCTGTGACATGGACGGTCTTTCGCCCACTATGGAGTGGCCTAGAGATCGTCCAATTTTTTGAGATTTTACCCTTTACTTACTAATCAGAGTAACAAGGAAGTTAACTGAGGTTCGGCTGTTGCTGTTATCCTGGGTGATGAGTTTTTGAGTTCGCTCCCTTAAGGTTTTTGCCTTAAGGGAGCACTTTGAGTCTCCGGGGAGGGTGTTCTCCGGCACGGCCCGCTGAGGGGCTTTGTCGGTGAATTATGAATTATTTTCCTTGGAATTTGAGCGGTTCTGCTCAGTGGTCGGGGAGCCCGTCACTGAGTGGAACCAACGCTGAGATATGGACGGTCTTTCGCCCACTATGGAGTGGCCTAGAGATCGTCCGATTTTTTGAGATTTTACCCTTTACTTACTAATCAGAGTAACAAGGAAGTTAACTGAGGTTCGGCTGTTGCTGTTATCCTGGGTGATGAGTTTTTGAGTTCGCTCCCTTAAGGTTTTTGCCTTAAGGGAGCACTTTGAGTTTCCGGGGAAGGTGTTCTCCGGCAAGGTCCGCTGAGGGGTTCTTGTCGGTGAATTATTTTCCTCAGAATTTGAGCGGTCCTGCTCAGTCGGGGAGCCCGTCAGTGAGTGGAACCAACGCTGAGATATATGAACGGTCTTTCGCCCACTCTGGAGTGGCCTAGAGATCGTCCGATTTTTTGAGATTTTACCATTTACTTACTAATCAGGGTAACAAATGGCAATGCTGAACCAAGGACGTTAACTGAGGTTCGGCTGTTGCTGTTATCCTGGGTGATGAGTTTTTGAGTTCGCTCCCTTAGGGTTTTTGCCTTAAGGGAGCACTTTGAGTCTCCGGGGAGGGTGTTCTCCGGCACGGCCCGCTGAGGGGCTTTGTCGGTGAATTATGAATTATTTTCCTTGGAATTTGAGCGGTTCTGCTCAGTGGTCGGGGAGCCCGTCACTGAGTGGAACCAACGCTGAGATATGGACGGTCTTTCGCCCACTATGGAGTGGCCTAGAGATCGTCCGATTTTTTGAGATTTTACCCTTTACTTACTAATCAGGGTAACAAATGGCAATGCTGTAGCCAATGAAGTTTTAACTGAGGCTCGGCTATTGCCGTTACCCAGCCATGATTAGAGCATTTAGCTCAATAACACCCCATCCACACAGATTTACTTCATTCAGATGACGGGATAAAGAGTCAAGGACTCAGTCCATCGCCCAGTTCTTTTAACAACTTTAAGCTTCAAGAAAGGGAGAGAAAAGAAAAAAAAAGTCCTTTTTAGGACTTCCAGGGTAACAAATGGCAATGCTGTTGTAGCCAATGAAGTTTTAACTGAGGCTCGGCTATTGCCGTTACCCAGCCATGACTAGAGCTTTTTAGCTCAATAACACTCCATCCACACAGATTTACTTCATTCAGATGACGGGATAAAGAGTCAAGGACTCAGTCCATCGCCCAGTTCTTATAAGAACTATAAGCTTCAAGAAAATCTTCTTAAGCTGGAGGGATGGTTCTCCAAGTGGAGATTGGAAGTCTCCCCAGAAAAGCTCAGCCGTTCTTTTCTCAAAAAGGCCAATGTCTCCTGCAGGAGATGTGCTACTATTCAATACTAAAATTCCCTGGCAGACAGAAACAAATTACCTGGGTGTAATTCTCGACAAAAAGCTCTCTTTCAACCAACACATCAAATCTGCGTGCACAAAGGCTTCTAAAGCCATAGCTCAGATCTATCCGCTAATTAATAGAAATAGCAAGCTCATCAACAGAATCAAATTGCAACTATACCAGATGACGATTCGTCCTATAATCACCTATGCCTCTCCGGCCTGGAGTCATACCTCTAATGCTAACATTATCAAAATACAGCGAGTGCAGAATAAGTGCTTGAGAATGATTCTGTACGCCCCGTGGTATGTTAGAAACAATCAACTCCACAGAGACACAAATATTCCCTATATTTTCTCTTTTCTACAATCCTTAGCAACTAAGTTTTTCCTAAAGACGTCCACACATCCCAACGATTTGGTTCAGCAAGCTGCAGCATACGATCCAACGGACATATTCAAATATAGAAGACCAAAAGCTATATTAGCCTCCTTTAGTGATGCATAATCTCCATGCCTATTCAGGTCGAGCAATCTGCTCATAAATTTTACCTTCACTGTTACCACAACAGATAGCGGGGAATATGAAAAGCACCTTGCTTCACCCCTAAAGACATAAATGTCAATTGTCAATTAGAGGAGGAGTAGAGGAGAATCGACCGTGAGATGCGGTGATCAATACCCTTGGAGGGTAATGGATGGCAGTGTTGTAGCCAATGAACTAAACTTCTAACTGAGGCTGGGCTATTGCCGTTACCCTCCTGCCATGATGAGAGCTTTAATAGCTCAATCACACCTTATTTCTACACTGTCTTCTACAGATAACGGGGAAGATGGAAAGCATTCTTGCTTCGCCCTTTTAAGCTCCTTATAAGGATATGAAGTAGAGTCATAAAACAGTGTCTGCTTCTATTTTCCTCCATTCGATTGCGAATACGAATTGTGGTAGGCATTGTGTTGTTAATTAGTGAGAAGTAGAGTGGATGATCGGAAAGACACAGAGGAAGAATGAATTCATTTTGCGGATTACGGACCGAGTGACCGGCAAGTGAAATTTGTTGTAAATGTGTCCTGAACACCACGCCACTATATATATCAGTATCCTACCCAAAAAATTCAGAGTCCTGTATAATTGTCGGTAAGGCTTCAACTGCACGGTAAGCGATTTTTTTTTTTTTTTTTTTTTTTGTGAACTTTAGATACTTCACATTGATAGGCATGGAAAAACAGCTAAATGAGACAATCTTCGAGGTGGTATATAGAGAATTTATAAGACTAGGTGAACTACTTAACAACAATTGGCCGGGAAAAGCGAAACTTTACGATACGTTTCCCCCGGAAAGTGCCACAGACGTTGTCGCAGAAGATCAATTAGAATCGGTGCCTTCTACTCCTTCAGACTTTGTAGAAGTGCGCGCACGCAAAAAGCAAAGAACAACAGAAGAACCCCACAAAGACAACGAAATGAAACAGGATGCTCAGGGTTCGGACGCCGCTATTTCTTCCAAAGAAAAGGTGCCTACGATCATCCTTAGAGAAAAGCAGAAATGGGCAGCTTTAAGATCCACAGTCCAATCTGCACATTGGCTTGATTAAGGCCAAAAACATGGATGAAGGCATAAAGATACAGTCAGTGACAGTGACAGACTATAGAAGGTTGACCAAAGAACTGGACGATAGAGGTATCCAGCATCATACCTTTGCGCTCAGCCTCGGAAAAAAATTTAAAAGTATTCCTTCGTGGCGTCTGTGAAGATTGACATAGCAGAAATAGCTGCTAACCTTAATTCTCAGGATCTTCCTCCAGTCAAACAAGCTCAGCAGAATGTACAAAGCAGACAAGACTCCCATGATATTAGCCCTAGTAGAGATTCATAAAATTTGCAAAAATATCTACAACTTAAAAAGTCTGAGGACTCATCGTTACACCAGAACCACTCCGGAAAAGATCATCTTCTGGGCAGTACCACAGGTGCCAGAAGTTTAGCCATGCCCAGAATCTATAGAGCAGAATATAGATGTTTGAAATGTGGGGACAGCCACCCAACCAATACCTGCACTAAGCCGTGGACCACTTGGCCAAATGTGCCAACTGCAGTGGCCTTCACTGCGAACTACAAAGGATGTACTCAGCACTCAAAGAACAGACGGATGAAGGCAGCCAATCAGCCCTCCTCCTATAGTATAAGAATACCAGAGGTCAAGGGATCAAAACCGGAGACTCAGCGGCCACAGTCGGAGACCTCCAATAATAGAGACACCCGAAAGCAAACAAGAAGCTATGCTGATGTGACCGGTACAACTAGACCAAATCTAGAACAAAATCAACCAATAGCACCTAAAAATCTAACAGCTGCTATTACGGCCTCACTAGCAAACATGCTACAAGATTTCAGCCTGTCGAACCCTACTGCAACCTCCACTAAAAGATTTCTTCGTGAAACACAGGTCATCCTCACAGCTCTCCTAAATGAATAGTAACAAACTCATTCCGGCATCTCTTCAGATCATTGCATGGAATGCAAATGGCCTCGAAAAGAAAATTCTGGAACTCCGAGATTTCACATATAGGTATCAACCAGATGTTATATTAATCAGTGAAACTCATTTAAACCATCAGACAATCCTAAAATAATGGGTTATCGCGTATACAGAAATGATAGATTACTCTATGGAGTCGGCGGCACTGCCATCTTCATTAAAAATTACATTAAGCACCACTCTGTGAGCAACTCTTCATCCACTAACCTTGAGATCACAGGCATGGAAGTAGTCACCAGCTCTGCTTGCAGATTGAAAATCTACTCAGCTTACAACCCTCCCCAAAAATATCTACTACACTCTGACCTAAATGCCATCTTATGCGTCAGAGAGCCCACCATTGTAGCTGGGGATCTGAATTCCAAGCACCCTGCGTGGAATTGCACAACCACCAACAAGAATGGTTGCATCCTTTCCAGTTACTCAGGATCAAGCAACGCTGTTGTGGCAGGCCCCACCGAACCAACTCATCTCAGTACGTTTGGCACTGCTGACATCCTGGATATAGCTATCCTGCAGGATATCAAACTTCAATACAGCATTATATCTATGGATGAACTATCATCCGATCACAACCTAATTCTACTACTGCTGGGTAAACAAGAATACCTGTCTCCTCCTTCTCACTCCTGCATAGCATGGGAAAGACTGTCAACAGCACTCAAGGATTATATTTGACCTGTTCCTCACATACGCCCAAAAGAAGAAGTAGAAACTGCAGTTACAAATCTCACGCAACAAATTAATTCTGCTATAACGGTAGCTACCTCCTACATATCTGCCCGCAAGCCAGATCGTTTGCCTGATGACATCATGAACTTGATCAGAGACAAAAACAGAACTAGGAAAAGATTTCGTAACAAGTGTGCACCACAAGATAAAACAGCTCTAGCAGATTAAATGGGGCAGTAAGAGATGCACTCAAAGCTCATGGAGACCAAGTATGGGAAGAAAAGTTAGCCTCTATTTCACCTACTGATCACTCCATCTGGGGACTACTGAAAAATATCAGAAACAAAAACAGATCCCTTTCCCCAATATTCTCTAACCAGATCCTTGCTCACACTGATGTAGACAAAGCAAGCAGAACTTATATATATAGCAAACAATTTGAAGGAGGCAATGCAGGCCTTCGTATGGAAACCTTGACTTTGACCACATATATGAGATTCACAGCAAGGTCAGACACTCACTCAAACATCCTATCACCAGCACTGACCATATTGCACCAACATCACCTGCTGAGATATATGACATTATTAAAAAATTAAAGAACAAAAAAACTCCTGGGCCAGATGGTATTACTAATCGGGTGATAAAACGTCTGCGCCGAAAAGCAGTAGTGAACCTGACCATAATTATAAATGCAATTCTAAGTCTTTAATATTTTCCTTCCACCTGGAAACTGGCCGATGTAATTCCTATAAATAAGCCAGGCAAAGATCCTCACCTGCGTCAAAATTATCGTCCAATCAGTCTCATCTCCGACCAAGGCAAGATTGCGGAGCAGGTCATCCTCGCACGTCTTCAAACCTCAATAAACGAACTACACATACTACCTAAAGAGCAGTTCGGTTTTCTACAAAACCACAGTTGTACTCACTAAATCCACAGAATAGTGGAATACATTAGATGCGGAAAGACAGCTAGACAAAGATACATCGACCTCCGCTCTAGACCGTTTTTCCGTTATGCTGACTCGGCATCGCATAGCAGCATATGATAAGGAAAGAGTGCGAGAAATCCTCGTTAACCGTCAAACTTTCAAGACCACGTAAGACGTCCTGCAGCAATTTTCTAATCAGTATTCCGATGAAGCCGGGGAAACAGCCGATTTGTAAGAATGGAATATAACAAGCATACCTGAACATATACGTGCATTTCAAGGTAGATTGACGAATACATCAGAAGAGGTTACTCAGACCAATAAACACCTAAAGCTCAGGAAAACTCCCGGAGGATATAGGATAGGTGTTGAGTTTTATCGGTCGGTCTGGAAATTCATCTTGCCTATTCTGGTCTCGATCTTCAATACTTTTTTACTCACCGAACACGAGCCTGCTGATTTGCTGATTTTGTTAGTGGGTGCACGATTTTCATCCCCAAAAAAGGGGAGAGACCTGAATAGCATGGGCAGGTCGAGACGCATTTCCTTGACCAACACGGATTACAAACTCTTTACAAAAGTGGTTTGTAATCGTCTTAAGTGAGGCATTTGGAATGAGCTTCAAGTATACGGAGTACCGCGCAGATCGTTCCCGGTAGGTCAATGGGACTCAACTTATTTCTGATTAGAGATCTTATTCGCCTCGTGACGAACAAGGAACTCCCACTCCCAATCGTATCAGTCGATTTGAAAAAGCTTTCGATAGTGCATAGCACAACTTTCTGCACTACATCCTGGAGAAAGTGGGAGTGGCTTCTTGCGTAAGAGAAACAATCAGAAGCATATACAACAGAACAACATCTATCACCATTAATGGGTTTTTCTCAATGAACCCATTCCCGTACGCAAAGGAGTTGGTCTAGGCTTCCCCCTTTTCTCTTTAGTACAAGAACCTTTTTTAAATAAATTGACGAACTCACATTCAGAGAGAGGATTATCGCTACCCATAGGCTCAAAACAGAGAAAGACTGTCGTGTATCCTGATGATATTGTTGGAACCCTTCGGGAATCCGATTCCATTTACATATTCTTTTTCCTACTACGATATTTTAGCGTGCTCAATGGTCTTCGCGCAAATCCAGACAACACAAAAATTGTAAATTTTTGAAAATTCAGCCCTGTCAATCTTCCGTATGGTTTGAAAACTTTAACCGGACTCTCCTGAGAAAGTCAGCTCCGGCGTCCTAAGTACCTCAGCCAGCCTTTCCCAAATGCGCTGCACGGACGGGCACTCGTAGAAAAGGTGCCCTATGGCTTCAATTGCATGGCATATTTCGCAAAAAGGATCATAATGTTGTGAACTACATTGTGATTTAACTAGTTTCACCGGGAGTCTTCCTTAAGCGATTCGCCATGCCAAATCCCGGTGAAAAGGTTGTCCCCAGTTGTTCTTGATGTTCGTGAAGGGCACCACTTCATTTGTACCCAGATCAGGCGTTTCACTCCCGAAAAGATGAAAAAATTCCAGTACAGCTACTTTCATTTGAGCTGAAGCACCCTAACTCCATCCATTGTAAATCTTTTTAACATTTTACATATTGTTTAATACCCCTCTGGCACTATCTGCGCACATGTTCCATCGTTGGCAGTGGTCCCAAACCAGGGAAGAAAACATCCAATCAAGTACTTAATTAGATTGCCAGCTGTGCAGTTTGATGAGAATGCTTTCCGTATTGTTTGAACAGTGTGAATGAAGTAGGAATATTTGAGGATAGGCAAAAACCTTCCTTGCGTAGGGGGAAGATGGAAAAAAAGGCCTTCGTATCTCGTGTTCTCTGTTCTTCCAGAAGCCGATGACCTGTTCGGCAAATAGCTTGGTCTTGTGTGTCTGTGGTGTTTGTTAAATTGGTTGTGTGTCGCATCATGATTCTATTTTTTCGAGCAGCGACATTAATTCAATAATAAAATTAGACATGATATGTTGGCTGAAGATTTTAAAAACAACTTGAGCCGACTTGTACCACCAACTCGACTGTTGGCTGCGTTTAGGCATACATAAGGTGATAAAAAAACAGATCGAGAAAGAAATATAAATGAGTTCTAAACGTTATATAAATTTAAAAGACGTGTTACATCAGAAGCATGGAAGAGTGTGCGATGTCAGACATTGTTATGCAAGTGCATCCTGCAATATGCAGCGAATTTGAAATCTGGTGTGCTAAGTGATCTTATGAGGGTATTCTATATATCAGCAAGAATTATCCATTGGTTCCTATTGAGGCTGCTTTTTGAATGGATTACCGCTCCTTTGAAGTTTCAAAGTCTTCCTCTAAATATGGCACAGAACGTTTCTCCATTTCAATGGTGTGATTCCAGAAATGAGGAGCTAACCCGAAGTTATCTCTTCTCTTATTATTACCGTGTCGGATGTGTTCTTTTTTTCTTATTTCCAAACTTCTGGAAGTTTGCCCTGCATCATTTAAACCACATGAAAAAGGGATGTTGTAAACGCCAGAATGTTTGAAGAAAGCAATGTTATCCCTTGGTGATCTTAATAAATATGGCACAGAACGTTTCTCCATTTCAATGGTGTGATTCCAGAAATGAGGAGCTAACCCGGAGGTTATCTCTTCTCTTATTATTACCGTGTCGGATGTGTTCTTTTTTTCTTATTTCCAAACTTCTGGAAGTTTGTCCTGCATCATTTAAACCACATGAAAAAGGGATGTTGTAAACGCCAGAATCTTTGAAGAAAGCAATGTTATCCCTTGGTGATCTTAATAAGTTGAGGACTGCCTTAATTAGCTTGAATTCTTATATCATATGGTTTGAGAAGTGTTGTAATCTTCTCTGAGATTGTCCTAGCATAAAGAATGGCAATGGAAGATTTGTAATCAGTTTCTTTGGATTGATGTCGGGAGGGTTGAGAAAAGTATCTTTTTAATTGAATATTTTCGATTTTTCAAATCGACTGATACGAGTGTGAGTGGAAGGTCCTTGTTCGTCACGAGGCGAATCAGATCTCTTATCAGAAATAAGTTGAGTCCAATTGACCTACCGGGAAAGACCTGGCCGGTACTCCGTATACTTGAGTGCTGGTAAGATCTTTCCAAATGCCCCACTTCAGAAGATTACAAAGCACTTTTGTAAATAGTTTGTAATCCGTGTTGGTCAAGGAAATTGCCTCCAGTACCCATGCTATTCAGGTCTCTTCTTTTTTTGGGGGATGAAAATCGTGTACCTACTAACAAAATCAGCAGGCTCGTGTCCGGTGAGTAAAAAAGTATTTAAGATCGATAGAATAGGCAAGATGAATTTACGGATGGATCGATAAATCTCAACACCTAGCCCGGGAGTTTTCGTGAGCTTTAGTTGTTAATAGGCCCGAGTATCCTCTTCTGATGTATTCGGTCTATCTACCTTGAAATGCACGTAGATCTTCAGGTATGCTTATTATATTCCATTCATTGAAATCGCCTGTCTCCCGGCTTCATCGGAATATTGATGAGAAAATTGCTGCATGTCTTCAATGGTCTTGAAAGTTTGACCGTTTACGTGGATTTCCCGCACTCTTTCCTTGTCATATGCTGCCATGCGCTGCCGAGTGTGTTTCAGCATAATGAAAAAACGTCTAGAGCGGAAGTCGATGTGTCTCCATCTAGCTGTCTTTCTGCAGCTTTAGTTAATAAGAGATTTATATTAATAAGACATCTATATACCACAGCAGGATGCTCTGGATCCTGGATTTCTTTCAAAACAATCTTTCTAGTATAGACCAAGAACATGTCATAATAGCGGGAGACTTTAATTGCACTCTTGACCAAGAAAAAGACAGACTTCAGTGTGCTGAACATCGTAGCCAATTAATAAACAAACTTCAAACACTGGTAAACGATAATGAACTCATCGACGTCTTTCGGCATCAACATCCTGATAAGAAATCCTACACATGAAGGTCAGCAATCACAGCGACAAATAGGCCACTCTACCAAGTACGACTAGACAGATACTACAATGCCAAACACACCTTGCCTCTAGTTAGAAACATCTCACACATCCCTTCCTACATTTCAGATCATTGCTTAGTCAAGCTGCAACTTGCATTATCTTTGGCATCGAAATCAGGAAGTGCTTATTGGATCTTCAACAATACTCTCCTGAAAGATCCAGCTTATATAATAAACACTTAGGCTTTAATAACTAACCTCACTGACTCGAAAGTGGATACAGAACCAATGAAAACATGGTGGCCCCACTTAAAATCATGAATAAAATCCTTTACGCAGATCTACAGTGACCAGAAAAATCAACAGAGGAACATTAGAATCCGACATCTTGAAGAACAGCTCAAGTATCTCCCAGAAGAAAGCCCTGAACATCATTCTGCCTTCCAAGCCATGCAAAGATAGGCAGAATTATCGGCAAAAGGTGCCCTACTTAGATCACGGCATACACAAACAAATCTTTCAGACGCCCCCACAAAACATTTCTTCTCTTTGGAAAAAAAAATGCCAGGCAGCAAATTCCATCTCTGCTATCAGACTTCAAGATGACAGCATCACAGACGATCCAAGTAAAATCTTCTCTGAAATCCTACAATACTACAGGAATGCATACACCACTGCAGGAACATCGCATCAAGCCATTCACGAAATACTGAAAGAAACAAAAAAAAATCTCTGCAACAGATCGGAACCACTTAGAAAACAAAATCACGCTAGATGAACTGAAAACCGCATGCACATCCTTGCCAAAGAACAAATCTCCTGGCTTTGATGGTCTCACGTCAGAGATTTTCCAAGTCTTCTGGAATCAGCTCGGACCACTTCTCCTCAAAACACTGCAAGAAGCCTACATCAATGGCCTCCCACAGTCCATCACGATCTCAGTAGCACGACTGATACCAAAGAAGGGAGACCACACGGATATCCGAAATTGGTGACCAATCTCCCTAATTAATACCGATTGCAAAATAATTTCCAAAGTTATAGCAAACCGAATAAAGCCAACACTGTCCGAAGTTATTGGCCAACATCAAGCGTACTCTGTCCCAGGAAGATCATACATGATAATCTCCATTTAATAAGAGATCTCATCCACATCGCAAACAGCCAATATGAAAACCCAGCACTCGTCAGCCTTGATCAGGAGAAGGCTTTCTACAGGGAAGAGCACGAGTACTTTTAAGATGTTCTAAAGGCATTTGGCTATGATCCTCTCATCATTGAAACAGTGCAATTGCTTTACAGAGATGCACACTTCTTTTTAAAAATTAACAACAGGCTCACTCGCACTTTGTCATACTCTCGAGGGATCAAGCAAGGATGTCCCCTCTCCGGTCAATTATACACACTGGCCATACAACCCTTCTTAAAAAGAGTACACGACACCATCATCTCCAAACGAACCAGCATAATAGAGCCACATCAAAAAATTACCTTATCGGCATATGCCGATAACGTCACTGTAATAGTCCGAAATGAAGAAGAAATGACAGTAACCGAGGAAGCACACAGACTATATGCACAAGCCTCAGTGGCCAAATTAAATTCTGCAAAAACCACGGGCTTGTGGTCAGGCAGATGGAAGTCTAGAAATGATTCTCCGATCGAATGTAGCTGGTCAAGCGAAGGACAAAGATACTTAGGTGTGCACCTTGGCAACACCAAAATATATAACACACTGAACTGGACAGAGCTGCACAATCGTTTTGAACAGGTGCTAGGTAAATGGAACAGCGTTCGTTCCATGTCTTCACTTAGAGGAAGAGTACTAATAGTTAACCAGATGGCTGCGAGTGTCTTATGGCATACACTCAAAGTACTCACACTCCTGAAGAATTTCTATACCACATTCAAAAGGAAATCAAACGTTTCCTCTGGAACAAACCTCACTGGACAACATACTCTCAACTCTGCAAGCCACTCAGCAAGAGAGGTCAAGGCCTAATTTCCCTTGTAAACAAGATTAGATCCTTCAGGATAATCCTCCTCCTAAAGACACTTCAATGCAATCACACTTATGTAACCATCTTCGATTACATCACGAAATCATCCACCAGATGACTTACACTTTCCACAATCCTCCAAATGGCCAGTCCTGCACCATCTCCTCCTAAACTACCTCATTTTTACAAAGATGCGCTACAGCGATGGAAAAACACATGACTTCATCACACACTTACAGGATCAACAGAGTCAGCTGTACTTACAGAACCACTGTTTTCGAACAGAAACATCACAAGTCTCACAACTGGCCAGCCTTTTCTTTTCCCTACATGGAACTGGGCAGGAATAAGAGTCATAGGGACCTCCTAACCCACACTCTAGTGGAAAGCATTCACAAACCTACCAATGAAGAACCCAAAAACTGAAAAGCAATATCAACAACTGCAAGCCTCCATTATAAAAGCCTATCCAGATATCGCTACGCCTCAGGAAATCCGTATTCCTTCTAGAAACTGCTCGGGGCGATATTTCATCTTGTGCAATCTGAAGCCTCACTTACAATTCTTCCCTCCAACTAGAAGAAAATATACCACTTCCTCATGTCGGTGTCTCCATCCTCGCCCTTCTTATATTCATCCTTGACACTCTCATCTACAAGGCTGCATATGCCGTTTTCAGTGGGATCTGCCATATAAATCAAAGTGTGCCAAACCAGATTCCGACATACAGTGGAGACTATGGCATAACATCTTGCCAACTCCTTCTAAGCTCTACAAATTTCAGCTAAGAGAAACGGATCTGTGTCTATTCTGTGACGTTTCAGGTACCTTGGAACACACATATCTGACCTGCCCCGCAAACAAAGCGATGATCACCTACGTCCTGAATACTGCCTCCAACACCTGTAACTACGCACACAGCCAAGAAGACTACTGGAATTTAGTCCACACAGAAGAAAACAGACACAGAACATGCAATTTCATCTTCATCTGCGCTAAGGCCGTCATCTACAGCTTCTACCTAAAACAGACAAGGAATAACCAGCACCTATCCATCACTGAAACTGCACAAACCCTCATGTATATCCTCCATCGGAAACTAAAAAGCAGGCTTTTATTGCAACTTGAATACTTCAAAGAAACAAGAACTGTCGTGAAATTCATAGAGGAGTGGAATCCAACTGGTACCCTCTTCTGGATTGACGACGACAATACGGTTCATCTGAAAGATAACTCAGACTGAAACCGAACTGTAAATTTTGAATTCATTTCTTGCATTCTCTATTGTATACCTGAAAGGAAAATGTTTTCTTTCTCTATACTTATAATATAATATGTAAATATTCCTTGTTATCTATTGAACATTTTCTTTGAACAATATACCTGAAAGGAAAATGTTTTCTTTCTCTATACTTATAACATAATATAATATGTAAATATTCCTTGTTACCAATTGTACATTTTCTTTGAACAATTTAAATAAAAAAAAAAATTTTAACAAGTTAAATAAAAAAAAGGTTTACTTCCTTTGCGTTTTCCTTTTTTAGCGATACTTATGCATCACTAACACCTAGAAATTATTATCTCGTGTTAACTAAAAATCGTATGTAACGTAATCATGCACGTCTTGTTACCAAAACCTTAATATATTGTACTTTTCTAAACTACTTTAAGGTGTGTTACTTATTTTGGTGGATTATAAAGAATTATCAATAAAACTTAAATGATTTAGTAGTTTAGATATCTTATTAGAAGTACAATATTATTTCATAATCAAAATATGTATTACTTAAGATATTATATTAAAGGAATTATTTCAGTATTTTCTGTTAAGGGAATTTCTTGTTAAATGACACACCGAAAATACCTGTTACCATGAATAGGAACGAAACCAATATATACAGTAATGTGCGTTTTACTATACATACTTACCGATGATAAAGGGAACAATTAATATGTAAAATATAAGGGTTACTTAAATACAAGTACTGCGATACAGTGACAGTCGATCTATTAAGCCAGAACTACTCAGGACGGTACGCAATTCCAAAAGGCGGCAAAACACGTGTAGTGTTCTCCACCTTTGCAACGAGTTGGCCTGCTGTTGGATTACCTCTAGGACTACCGAATTGTCTATTACTAAATAAAAGAGCAGTACTGCTTATTTTTAGGTGACGTCAAATACGTTCTGAAAGCAGATATTAGATACAAAATTATTTCAAAGCCGAATGTTTGTAGAATCTATGAACGTTTCGTAATTAATCTTAGAGCCTGCGAGAATACAGTCAGCGGCTTCACCGAGATGCCTTAGCTATTGTAGTGCAACACAGAGATGTATTATTGCATTCTCGTAAGCGTTTCAAAACATTCGGTTTTGAAATAATGTTGGATCTAAAATCCACTTTTCCTATATAATTTGATATTGCGTCAATAAAGCCGTTTGCCGGTTTCTTTTAGTAAGAGACAATTTGGATGATCCCAGTGGTAGTCAAACTCAGGGTTACTGGTTGCAAAGGTGGACAAAGCAACATGCAGGCTTTCGGAAATCAGGAATATCGGGATTAGTCGCCGTTCTGAATAGTTTTCGGTTATCAGATCTACTGCGCGGTATCGCAGTCTTTGTGTTCTGGTAACACCTATTTAACTTAATAATGGCTCCAAAGTGCCAGAATGGTGATGCAATTGGGATATGCCAAAGAAATGCCCCAATAAGTGAAAAATGGTGAAAATTCTTAACTTCATAAAATAATAAATAGTTAATAAATAGATAATAGCTGGCTGTGTGGTTAGTGCATTCGCTATCTCGCGAAAAGCTTGCAGGCTCCAATACCGCCATTGGCATTAAGGTTTGTGAGTATCTGTGAAAATACTCTAAATAAATAGATGGATTTAGGGTAGATCAGGGTTTTTCAAAAATTCGTACGACGGAACACTTTACAAATCCTGAAAGCATAACGGAACACCTCGGTTAGAGTCGAGTGTCATCTGTGTCATATTCAATGAAAAGCTAAGCGCATACTATCGCCGCAGCAGGCTGTATCGCATCGCAAAATTGCTACTGCACATACAACATCATGCTGGGCTTCATCGGATCACCTTGACCTTGCTTGTGATCGCACGTTAAATATATATATATAAAATACATGTATAAAAATAAATATATTTATTAAATATATTTATAAATATATATATTTAAAAGATAATTTATAAAATTTTCTTATTCTTGAATTTTATCGTACTACATAAATTACATAATTACAAATTATAGTTAATGCAATAAAAATGAAATTTTAACTCAGTCAAATTATTATGAATTCTTAATGAATTCATAATAATTCATTAAGAACTAACAACATTTTTAACTTATACATCACCAGTTTTAGTATAATTTGTTGGAAGTGAAACGTTATCAATATTACAACAGATTTCATTTCACAGAGTAAGGATCGACTCGGTGAAAATTGTATAAATACTGGCGATTTTTTATTATATTTTTAGTGGAAATTATTAGTTTAAGACAGACTGTGAATTCATTTCTACGCTATGCTTTGACCGGTACCATATACAGGGTATAGCACAGAGGCAGCCTGCCTCTCAACGCTGCTTAATAAGGGCACTTATTCAGCCGTATTATGGCAACAAGATATTTTACAAGAATACAGCGTTTAACTTACCAAATAAAAAAGGGGCCATTTCCTTTTCACAGCTAAATGTGCTTATTAAATTTTATTAATAAAAAATTATAATGATTCTACCAAAAGTAAACATTTTAGAACCCACTTAATAGATACTTAAGGAAACAACTCTTCAAGTATCATACGGTGTGAATTTCATAAACTTTTATAGTCTATATATATATATATATATATATATTACCGATGAATTCTCCTACTCAAATTGCAAGTCACTATCGCCATGAATTTCACATTGGAGTGATAACTCGCTCCCTGCAGTAAACAATATGCCCTCAACAACTGCAACTATACTGCAGAAACATGAAAAACAATTAGATTATCATGTCACTGAATAAGGTTCACAGAAATTTCCGCACTGTGTAATATATTTCTAAACAAATCGACTGAGAATATAAACACTAACCAAGGAATCACATATCGCTCCAACAGAAACTGCTGTATAGACGCAAGCAAAACCACATGTTGCACCGGCAATGCGTGGTTTTGTTTGACACTACCCCGTTATGAACGTGTAAAAACTAAGAAATATATACTGAATATACTTCAGATATCATGGAAATTCGCTTAAGAGAATTATCATTTCCATTCAATTGTCAGCTTGTTTTTTGTTTAGGTCACGCGATCTTTTGTTAATACCACACCAATCATATGCACTTCTTAATGGCTGCTCTTTCTCTACTAGTCTACAGTCGCGCACATCTTTCACTTCTCATTAGTAATTTGTCAAGGATTGTTCATTACGTATCTCAACTCTCAAATTACTGGTAATTTTTGCTTGATATAATGGGAAAGAAGTTGGCTCTATTTGGGTAGATAACTTTGACATTGCCAAGGAAACTGCTCTCGATGACAGAAGAAGTGATAGAGAATAGAAACTTCTTGGTAAGTCATACCATTTTTAGTTTTTTTTTTTTTTCCTGAAAACTTTAGTTTCCGAAAATCCCTCTCATATATCTTGCACTACGATTTTTTAGCTTTAATTTTTGGGAAAAAGTGCGAGTTATATTCAAGTAAATAAGGTAATTTTTTTAGATTTGAATTTCTTAAGCATCGATAATTGATTAAAGACTGGATTTATAAAACGCGCAAAGAGAGCAATCTAGCATCTATGGAAATAAGCAATTTCACTTCTCTCAACTGATGATAAATTATTTATATTAAGTAAAAATGTATAGTATCTTAATAAATTTTGTACTATTAAAAATAAATCTTTTTTTTTTTTTGTTTAAATGTACATCTAAATTCAAATAAAACATACTTTCACAATGAAATATAGTTTTATTTATTATTATTATTATTATATCCCAATCATAAAAGGAGCAGAACTTCTCTCAGCAATACATCAAATCGAACCAAACAAAGGCCTATTAATTGATGGTATCAGACCTAAAGGTATAAAGCAACATGCAACTGGTTTAAGTCCTATCCTACTAAAACTAATAAATAAAATATTTAAAACAGGACAGATACCATGACTAAAGACGCCCATAATCACACCCATATACAAACAAGGAAAAAGAAATTTAATCAGCAATTACAGACCCATAGCAACATTACCAATTATCAATCAAATTATGGAGCGGATCATACTGAAGAAACTCACAGCATACACCGAGATCTTTAATCTTTAATATTATCACCAAAACACAATATGGTTTTCAGAAAAATAAGGGAACAACATCTCTCTTGGAAGACTTGACAGACGTAATTAATACCGCCTTAGACAAAAACAAAATAGCCATGGTAGTCTTTATAGATCTAACTAAAGCATTCAATACACTTACACATCAAACCTTGTTAGAAAAGCTGAGACATGTTGGAATAGACGGGCCTCTTCACAGGTGGTTTACAAACTACCTTCAAAATGGAAAGCATATCACACGTATTGGGTCAAACCGAAGCAGAGAGCTACCAGTAACCTGTGGAGTGCCACAGGGAGCTGTACTCTCCCCAACTCTATTCAAAATTTACACGCACGATATTAATCAGTTACCACTCAAAGATAAGATATTCCAATACGCAGACGATATAGCAATAATATCCATCCATAATAACGCAAGCATAGCCCAAACAAATATGCAACATGATATAAATCTGATCATAGACTGGCTCACGAAAAACTCCATACACCTAAACTCAGAAAAGACAAAATTAATGATATTCAGAAATCCACTGACTCGACCAGTTGATAACAAATATATAACCATCCAACATCCACTTTCCAAGACACAGAACAGCAAAACCGCTACAATCACTCAGGTTGAAACAATACGATACCTTGGAATTTACTTCGATGCAGATATGAACTGGAATAGCCACATAAGCCATCTACACAACAAACTCCGAACAATAACTGGCAAACTCTACAGGTTAAAAGACATAGTTCCCATACGCCTAAAAACACTAATATACAAAGCACTATGCCAAAATATACTAAGATACGCTATAACAACGTATGCTTTCTGTGCACCCTACAAATTAAATAGATTAATGTCGCTACAGTACAAAATGACAAAACTGATCTTTTGGGAACAAAGAGAAAATCAAGACCTTATAAAAATTGCAATGTCAGAACATAAAATACTGACAGCAAAACATTTATGTCACTATGCAGCCTTGCTAAAACATTATTTCGATGCCAACTACAGGACAGTCAGCAATACATACCGTATAACAAGACCTCAGACTACTAATTATGTCACATATAAATACAATAATAACTACGGAAAGACCACGCGAAACTTCTACATCCCAGACATGATAAACAAATTACCTTTTGAATACAGAAACCTTACAAATTACAATAGCCTGAAAAGAGTTCTAAGGACATACTATGAACAAGAAACACGCACCCAAAATACCATACAAACTTAATGAAACACAATATATTCGCTCAGGCTTCCAGTTCAGCGACGCATCAATACATTCCAAGTGATTGTGTGTGTGTGTGTGTGTGTGTGTGTGTGTGTGTGTGTGTGTGTGTGTGTGTGTGTGTGTGTGTGTGTGTGTGTGTGTGTGTGTGTGTGTGTGTGTGTGTGTGTGTGTGTGTGCGCGCGTGCGAATTTCTCAATCATAGATTTCGTAGCTTCCCTACACAGCAAAAAAAAAAAAAAACAATTCATAATAACCAACCCTCAGATAATCTTATATAAGCTTCGAGGATGAAAGCAAAGAAATTAGACCTCATCCAAGATGTATCATATGTAACCAAATGCATGTAATGTACGTATCACATGAAAACCAATGTATGTAATGTATGTATTATATGTAAACCAAAGTACGTAATGTAAATATCACATGTGAACAAATGTAAGTAATGTATCATATGTAAACAAACTGTATATAATGTATATAATAATTGTAACAAATGTATGCAATGTAAAAAAAAAAAAATCTTTAAATGTAAATCATGAATTTACACTGTATGTTTGTGAGAATAAGGAAACATAATATTTAGTTACATAAGTTGTATAATATTACATGTTTTAGTTTACTATTCTTTTTTTCAAGTCTGTTGTATAATCACACCTTTTCAAACTTGAAAAAAAGAATAGTAAACTAAAACATGTAATATTATACAACTTATGTAACTCTGAACAATATAATTGTAAATTATTATTATGATTGTTATATATATATAAAAAAACAACTGTTATCATCATTACTATTTAAATCTCATTATATGTAGCACAAAATGCTGAACCTTGTAAAATAATATACTGAATAGATGATCTTTGTACATATGTAAATATTTGAAAGAACAATAAAAAAAATGTAAAATATTATTATTATTATTATTATTATTATTATTATTTTGATAAGGGTATTTTGATAAGGTACTTGGTAATAATGAAAATTAAAGAAGGGTACACAGATATGTGAAGTTTCAGAAACACTCATCTGTCCAAATATTTAATCTGAAACATTGGTGTATATTACGCTGTTCGTTTTCTGAAATTCCGGTTCGAATTTGGATAGAGGAAATACTGTGGTATGCACTTCTTATATTTTTTTCAGCATCAATTCAATTTTGAATGTGAAACATATTGAGTGTGTTGTGTATTCTGTGTTTAAGTGACTTTGGATAATTTTTTACTTTGATTTTAATTGTGTGCTTATTTTTGGATATATAATAGTTTGCACTTTACAGCGCTTGACCGCACAATGAAAGGATTTAGTGGTTCAAATCTAGTCGCCGACTATAGCAAATTTTTCTAAGCCTTTTTTCGGCCGGTTCCCGAGTTAGTCGATCCCTGGAACGGCCAGCGGGTTTTTTCTCCCGGAAACTCGGGTTTTTCGTCCCGTAAACTCAAGAAAATCGACCATCGAACCCACACTATTTTCAGACATTAAAAATATTGTGTTATGGTTAGAGACCACGAGATGGCGGAACTAGCTTGCCGCCTTCTTCACTGCGTACCGATGAATCAGTGATAGCCTTGGGCCAGCTATCTCTCTGATTGGCTATCAGTGGAGATTGAACTGCCCACTCAGTCTCCAAGTTAGATAGGGTAAACGATCCCGCCTGCTCCCTATACTGGAACAACATAGGCGTTAGCTGATTCTGATTTTTTTCTGAATAGACAAATAAAATTTTAAAGATAATAGATTATAAATTATAAACATATTCATCAGCTGGGAAACCATAGCTAAAAATCCCATATATATGCAGGGTAGACAATCGTTGTCTCAGGCTGATGCGGCTCGACTTCAATGAATAAACATAGGTTATTTATGAGCTATAAACCTCTTTAGATGATCTAGGCTTGTTTACACATACTGCAATTAGCCCTTTTGTGATACTTTGGCGTATTTTTGCATCATTTCGTTTTGTGAGTTACAGTGTTAATGTGCAGCTGCCTTTTGCTTTATAAAATATATTTATTGTTGTTTACTAATTTTTTTGTGAATTTGGATTATTATTCACGTAAATTATGTATGTCTATTATATTTTTGGTAATTTTGAAAATCAGGTAAATTGTTTCATTTTAGTTAATTATCTTATTTTGGAGAAAAAAAAATTCTCATGTTGGTCTTTAATAAATAATTTTAATAATCTAGAAATTTCTTAGTTATTACACAATTACCAGAATGTACAAATTATTAAATAAATATCAATGAGAAATCAATCGGTGGCTAATATCTTTCGTGTTAATTTTCAAAAAAATTCCTAAAATATAAACATATTTATTATTCAAAGCATCTGAAAAATCAAATTCTGTAATAATAATAATAAAAAAAATCAGTTTTGGGCCATTCCCCTTAAAAATAATGGTTGGTTAAGGGGTTAAAAAATCAGTTTAAGTGAAAATTTCAGAAATTATTATTTATTTTGGTGGAAAACGTTTAATTCTCATCTTATTTAAAAGTCTAACCAGGTGTGTTAACCCCTAGATCCCGGGAAAAAAAGCCAAAGAAGTTATCTATTGCACAAAACAGGAAAAGACAATTGCATCGAGTACAACTGGAACATAAATTGGCTGCATCGCTGAATAAATTTTTAACTTCAGAACCATGTAAAAAATGAAGAACAGAAAGTTTTGACGAAGAAAGTACTCCGTGTAGATCTACTACAGAAAAAGAGAGGACACAAGATAACTATGAAGAAACAAATGTTACATGCGAAGATGAAACCGGCCTGACTGGAATATCCAGAAGTTGCAGCAGAAGAAATATTGGGTTCCGATTCAGCGAAACACGAAACTTCAAATTTTACTTTGAATTTTACTTGGACGAATCATATAACTACCAAAGTTAGAGATGGTTTAGTTGAGCTTTGCCCGCATCAAGTAGTAAAAAAGTTTCCCAAAGATGAGTCTGGCCACAAGTTTTCCGATTATTCCTACTATTATCGAACTTTAGCAAATGGAGAAAAACTTTTATGAAGTTATTTAGTTTATTCAGAATTGAGAAATTCGGTTTTCTGTTATTATTGCAAAATATTTAGTAGTCAAAATTCCCAACTTACTAACGAATTCATTTGTAACGATTGGCAACATTTGAGTCATATACTAAAAATACACGAGAGAAGTTCCACTCACATTAAAAACTGTTCAAGATACAGCGAACTTAAAATGTCGTTGATTAATCAATGCATTATTGATTGCACACAACAAAGATTATACGAAACTGAGAAAAAATATTGGCAATCTGTTATAGAACTGTTAATCTACATAATACAATATTTATCAAGACAGTGTATAGTTTTTAGAGATTCTTCACAAAAATCTTTTGAAAATGATAACGGCATTTTTTTAAAGTTAGTAGAAACTGTCGCTAAATTTGATTCGATAATGGCAGAGCACTTGCCTCGCATCCAAACATCACAAAAAAGGAACATTGCTCATTATTTAGGTGATAAAATACAAAATGAAATCATCCCTATAATTTCTGAAGCTATAAAACAAAAAATTTTTAGAAATGGTTAAAGAGGCGAAATATTATTCATTAATTCTTGACACTACTCCGGATATAAGCCACACGGAAGAATTATCTATTGTTATTAGATTTGTTAATCAAAATAAAGATACAAATATAGTAGAAATCCATGAATAGTTTTGGGTTTTCAATCTGTAGAAGATACCACTGGACAAGGACTATTTCAATTTATAAAAAAAATTATTTAAAATTATTGAATATTGTCCATGTACTTAGTTTAGTGGCTTTGCGGTTCGGAAGCACATGCGTGGGGAAGGAATGTCCTAGGTTCGATTCCCGTCAACGACGTAAGGAGCTCAAGGATCTTCCTCAGCCATAGCCAGGTTTGCCGGAATTGGGGGTGGATAGCAGGTTTTTTTTCCTCCAGTTCATCTGGTGTTTTTCATCCCACAAGCAGGCAAACCGGTCCTAGGACACACACACACGGATTACAGTCAGGAATACTGACCCTAGCCATAGGGCTGATTTGTCAGCCTATGCCGGTTCTAGAGCCCGGATAAAATATGTGGGGACTAGATGGTACCGTGAACTCCGTATAAAGGGGAAATGCTATATCATCACACGCAATGTATTTATTTATTGAATATTAACATTTCGGATTTACATAATGGACCACAGACATAATGGATCACAGTAAAAAAATCCTTGAAATAAATTCAAGGGCTTTTTTTTAGTCTGTGTGCTGCTCATTTGTTTAATTTGGTAGCTAATGATGCAGCTAAGATATTCTGCGAAACTGGAGTAATACATGAATTATATAATTATTTTTCAATATCTGTGAAGCATTGAGCTTTATATTAAAAAACACATATTCGTGTTTTAAATTTGAAACCACTTTCTGCTACTAGGTAAGTAGTATACCAGGCGCTTTTGACCAGATCAAGATCAAGATGAGATAAGAAATCGTGACGTGATTGGTTGTTCAGATGATGACGTCATTGTGTGTGTGACAACATGGGTTAGGAATTTCCCTTTGGGGATGATGTGTCAGGTGACGTCGGTTCTTGTGTTTTGTTCGCATATGATTTGTGGGTAATGATAGAGATAAGTACTCGTGTCGTGATTGGTGGGGCACTTTGAACAAGATCATGATCAAGAAAAGATAAGGAATCGTGTTGTGGATGTGTGTTGTTATCAGATGAAGATAAGTGATATATTTGTTAGTTGTAAATAAGTGAATTTATTGTTTTGGATGGAAAAGGAAGATGTATTAGTGGATAAGGATTAATGTCATGATTGGTGGGACACTTTGAACCAAACAGGGGTAGGGTGAATGGGGGAAGCGACGTCTGTGTCATGGATGTGTGTTGTTATCAGAAGTAGATAAGTAACGTCATTTGTTCGTTGTAAATAAGTGACGTTATTGTTTCGGATGGAAAAGGAAGATATATTAGTGGATAAGGATTCGTGGTGTGATTGGTAGGACACCTTAAACCAAACAGGGGTAGGGTGAATGGGGAAGCGACGTCGGTGTCGTGGATGTGTGTTGTTATGAGTTGTAGATAAGTAAATGGTTTGTGTATGGTATTATGGGTGATTGTTAGTGATAAGTTAGAGTTTGGAACATTTGGAATTTCGCTGGGGGTGCCCCCTCTTCTATCAGGGACATCACGGCATGTTTGGTTCGTGTACAGCATTGTGGGTGATGTTTAGAGATAAGGAATCGTGACGTTAAGTGTTTGGAAAATTCTGGGGGACATATGTCTGTGACATAACGTGATGTTTTGGTTTGTCTATGGAATTATGGGCGATGTTTTGAGATAAGATATCTTGGAATTTTCCCACGGTGTCATACACACACACACACATGCGCGCGCATTTTCCTTGTTTTAAAAAGTAGAATCTACTTAAATCGCCTTAAAAGATTTTAAAATTGCTTTAATTATTTCAATGCTCCCTCAACAAAACCTACGGCCGCCAAGGGGCTGAGGCCCAGAATTTGGGAAGCGCTGGTCTAGGAGATGTACTTTACATTTGTGAAAATTAATATATATATATAATATATATATATGAAGTGATGTTTTTTTTTGCATTTTAGAACATACCAGCAAATATTTGATATAAATATATACATATATACATATACATATACATACAGCACCCTTCGCTGCAATTGAGCGATTGGTTTTCTTAGTGATATATTTTCAATTGCCTAATTTTGTTTCTTCCTTTCATAGTGATACATACATTGTATTTACCACTAATATTCACAAATTTGTAATCGGTAAGGTGATATTATTTAACAAACATTTCAACAAAAAATTAAATATAAGAAATTTACATAATTTCATTTAGGGTGTATTATTAATTTATGATATTTTTAAAGAATTCTCAAAATATTTTAATAACATTTCTAAATATTATATACGTTATTAGAGTTACAATCCAATTTCATAAGAAAAATATATATTACTAAAGGAATGCATGTTAAATATGCATTAAATCATTACATAATGTTATAGAAAAAAAATGTTACGAGCCACTCCCGCTAATACCTGCTACCATGATAGTAAGGAAACCGATATATACAGTACTATGCGTTTTACTATACATACTTACCTATTATAAAGCTTAGCTTATAAATTAGAGAAAGTCCAAATTAACAACAATCTATTAAAAAAATAGAATAATTATAACATATACTCTAATAAAAGTTATGTGAATGTCAATTGAATCTTCGTAACAACAGCGCAATTTTTTATTATTATTACCTGTTTATTATTTTATGAACATTTTACGCTTAAAACGAAGCATTTTACGGCTTCTCTTCGGCATTTCCGAATTACCAGCGCTATTCTTGCATTTTGGTGCCATTAACATGTAAAATAAAAGAGTTACTTGAATACAAGTGCTGCGATACCATGACAGTCGATCTGATAACCAAGACCTACTCAGAACGGTACGTAATTCCAGATATTCTTGATTTCCAAAAGGCTGCAAGCTGTGTGTAGTTTTCTCCACCTTTGCAACGAGTTGCCCTGCTGTTGGACTACCTCTGGTACAGCCGAATTGTCTATTAATAAACAAAAGAGAAACACTGCTTCTTTTTGGTGATCTCAAATACGTCTTAAAAGTCAATATTAGATCCAAAATTATTTCAAAGCCGAATGTTTGTAGAAGCTATGAATATTTCGCAAACTAAGGCTAATTTCGCAATTAGCCTTAGTTTGCGAGAATACAGTCAGCGACTTCACCGAGAAGCCTTAGTTATTGTTGCACAACACAGAGATGTATTATTGCATTCTCGTAAGATCACAGTTCAACATTCGGCTTTGAAATAATGTTGGATCTAATATCTACTTTTCCTATGTAATTTGATATTGCCTGAATAAAGCCGTTTGCCTGTTTTTTTCAGTAAGAGACAGTTTAGGTGATCCCAGGGCTGCTGGGATCACCTGAACTCAGTGCTGCTGGTTGCAAAGGCGGAGAAAGCTGAATGCCTGCTTTCGCAAATCAGGAATAACAAGATTAGTCGCCGTTCCGAGTAGTTCTCGGTTAACACATAGACTGACGCGGCATCGCAGTCCTTGTGTTCCCTTATTTAACTTAAAATTTGCTTGTTGCATGTTTCGACATCATTCACCAGATGCCTTTCACATCATCTGTCTCTCATTATTGATTATCTCAGATATTCCTGAACCTCTAACAGTTCCTTAAGAAAATTTATTTTGTGAGTTAATAATCGTGAGAGTAACTTATTATCCTCCACGTACGTAAAAATTGTTGATTTTACCTTTCAAAACATTAATAATTTTTGAGTAGAAATCTCTCATCATTGCCCTTTGGAGTATAAAAGAGAGGAAAATAAAATACAGATGTAAATAAGGTTAAAACAAAGATGGAAGCATGAGTTTATCCGTTTTAGCAGTTGACCTCACCCCCCTTCTAAAACAGCCGTTCACTTTTCACATTTTAAAGGAAAAATCCAAACACAGTAAAAATATACTAAACTAAGTGTTGTGTCCTAATTTACGATTATTAGGCTTTCAATATTTTAATACAAATATTCAAGCTTCTTCTCCCCTTAGTGTCGCTAAATATTTATTTTATACTACGCCTTTCAGGACATTTAGTTTAAGATAAAAAATTCAAAAACAATGAGCAATTACCAAAATATGTCTGAGTGTGAAACTAATATTCAGTCGTGACCTTTATCTCGTAACTTAACAACCCCCCCCCCGCGCGTGATTAGGTTCGTACTTTGTTACAAGTGGTGCATTGAGCAGTAATCTCAGACAACTGTATTTTCAATGAACAAAAGTTTATTGAACTCTTAAACATGGTATAATTAATTCTTTATCAAATAAAACTCAATTCAATACTAAGAATATATAATACAAATTTTCACCAACTAAACACAAGTATTAGGTTAAGATCCTACATGAGAATTGTGATCAAATCACCATAACAGATTCTATACATACAAACATGTATAATCCTAGAACTAGTTGATCCTTTGTCTAACCCTTTACTGGTCTGATCACGCTATAAATCTGTATTTTCCAGGACATATATAATCAGTTACTCTAATTTTCTCACAAAGACAATATGGATTAAATTTATCCTTTCGAGAGCTAATACGCACTTTTGACCTTTAAAACTCTCTTAATTAAAATACAATGTGCATGCATAAATCTCTAGGCACATGAATTGCATATTAATTAATAATAACAAGCTAATTTTTATTCTAATTTGACATATACTAAAGTTCTAGTATAATTCTCATTTATCCTTTCAACTGTTCAGTAATTGAACAATGACTACAGTTACATATGATTTGAATTGACACGAGATTTTACTGTACCTTTTGGCCTAACTTGGGTCTTCTACACTGGTCTCTACCTTTTTCCGATATTTTACCTTCCTAGGACGAACTCTTCTATAACTTATCACTGATAAGTTCTTTTGGCACTAAGATGGCCTTTCACAGTCGTCACCTTACATTCTTCAATCAAGGATATACATAGGATCATCTATTCTATGGCTGTGAAATTCACCACATGGGCACTGACTCCTTTATAGAATTTTCTTTCTCTCGTTACCATCACTGGACGATGAAACACACTGACATTATCTTCTCTCTTTTTAACTTAACGGCGTCCCTCATTTCTTACAATAGGAACATGGAATCGAAATCTCGCACACTTTGTTTCCTTATTGTGTCGGAAGGAGAAAACTCCTAACCCGTCACTCAGGAAAACCGTGCGAGACCTATACGAAGACTCTTGAAGAAAAACTCTGAGAAAAAAAAACCTCGACGAGGGTTGGTTGCTAACCCTTTTATACGATGACCCCTACTGGCACCTTCTTCAATATCTTTTCTCCCTCCCTTACTGGAGTCGATTTCACTGACAAATTAGAGTGGCGTTTTTCTGCCAAGACGGTCCATGTGCACGCGACTGACACGTGACGAAATCTCAATTCGGGAATTATGACCTTGAGCTTTGGTTTTTACTATACTATATATACATCTATACTAAATTAATCCCCTTCCCAAAATTTTCTAAGAATTAACTCGAATCTTTAATCTCTTATTTCAAGTGTAAAAACTTGCCTCTCGCATGCAAAATCCTATGACTAATCTTTGCTTTACTTAACCTTATTTTATCATATCACAACTGTAATAAAATTCCCTTCCTTTTTTTTTTTTTTTTTGGTTCAACAAAATATTTCAGCTATATTTTTCACTTGGATGCAAGCATGTTTTTCTTTCTTTTCATTTATTTTTTTTTTAATTCGTTACTTTCAAAGGCACTTAACGATATCTGCTTAGGAACAAGCTTGCTTACTATCTATACAGGGTTTTTATTTCTTCTCTGTTACATCATGATAACTGTTTCACATTCTTAAGTTATCAGAGTGTAACATAAGAATAACTCAACAGGAGTAAATATACGAAATAGACTATAAAACCCATCCGCAAAGTATAAAAATCTGTAGAACATAACAAAAGGACAGAAAAACAAAAAGGAAGAATAAAACCTCATTAACAAAAAGGGAGGACTTGGCCCATGAGATCACGCAATGAAAAGGGCTTGGTACCACCTCGCTGTTGGCCTTCGCACGCAGGTTTATTCAGGCCAACCCCTACATTGCAATAAACAAATAAATAAAGAACTTAAAAAAAGAACTTAACAAATACAAATCTGGATTTAAGAGGCTATAAGGACATCTACGACACCACTTATAGTGGTGTCGTAGATGTACACAAAGTTGATTTCCTCCTTGTTTGACCTGGCATATAGTCGGTGGGCTCTACCATTTCCTTAGGAACTGCTCTTCTCCAAGAAGGTACCTTTCCTGCTCCAGGAACCAACGTAGATAGCCAAAGAAACAACTCCTAATTCGATGGTAGATTCCGTCTTCCTCAATGAGGAGATGTTTTTTGCGTATTTTCCATATGTGATGTTCGATGGCGTTAATCAGAAAAATTAGATGTCTATTGTTTTTGATCAGCGGTGTGTGTGTGTGTGTGTGTGTGTGTGTGTGTGTGTGTGTGTGTGTGTGTGTGTGTGTGTGTGTGTGTGTGTGTGTGTGGGAGGGCGAACTGCAATAGTACCTCTTCTGAGAAAGTCAACTCCCGGATCCTGAGTACCTCAGCCAGCCTTTCCCAAATGCGCTGCGCGGACGGGCACTCGTAGAAAAGGTGCCCTATGGCTTCAATTGCATGGCATATTTCGCAAAAAGGATCACAATGTTGGGAACTATATTGTGATTTAACTAGTTTCACCGGGAGTCTTCCGTAAGCGATTCGCCATGCCCCGGTGAAAAGGTTGTCCCCAGTTGTTCTTGATGTTCGTGAAGCGTACCTCTTCCTTCGTACCCAGATCAGGCGTTTCACACTCGAAAAGAAGAAACAATTTCCAGTACAACTACTTTGAGCTGAGCTGAAGCACCCGAACTCCATCCATTATAAATCTTTTTAACATTTTACATACTCTGTAATACCACTCTGGCACTATCTGCGCACATGTTCCAGCGTTGGCAGAGATCCCAAAAAAGGGAAGGAAATATCCAATTAAGTACTTAATTAGATTGTCAGCTGTGCGATTTGATGAGAATGCTCTTCGTGTTATTTGAACAGTGTAAATGAAGTAGGAATATTTGATAATCGGCAAACGAAACCTTCCTTGTGCTGGGGGCAGATGGAAAAATGGCCTTCGTATTTCGTGTTTTCTGTTGTTCCAGAAGAAGCCGATGACCTGTCGGTAAATAGCTTTATCTTGTGTGTCTGTGATGTTTCTTATATTGGTTGTATGTAGAATCATGATTCTATTTTTTCGAGTAGCGACATTAATTCAATAATAAAATTAGACACCGATATGTTGGTTGAAGATTTTAAAAGATTTTTATCACCTTATACATAAGGTGATAAAAAAAAAAATCAGATCAAGAACGAAACATAAATGAGTTCTAAACGTTATATAAATTCAAAAGACGTGTTACATTAAACGCATAGGCAATGTGCGATGTCAGACTTTGTTTTGCAAGTGCGTCCTGTAATTTGCAGCGAAGTTGAATTCTGGTGTGCTAAATGAACTTATGAGGGTCTTCCATATGTCAGATGTTACTATTGAGGCTGCCTTTTGAATGGATTAACACGGTAACTTCTTTGAGTTTCGGTTACAAAAGTCTTCCTCTAAATATGGCACAGAACTTTTGTCCCATTCAATGTTGTGTTTGGTATTCTAGAATTGAAGGGCTAACCCGGAGTTATCTCTTCTCTTATTATTAATGTCTCCGATGTGTTCTTTTTTTTTCCTTATTTCGAAACTTCTGGGAGTTTATCCTACATCACTTAAACCACATGAACAAAGGATGTTGTAAACGCCAGAATGTTTGAAGAAAGCAATGTTATTCCTTGGTGATCTTAACATGTTGAGGACTGCCTTAATTGGCTTGAACTCTTATTTCGTATGGTTTCAGAAGTGTTGCAATCTTCTCTGAGATTGTCCTAGCGTAAAGAATGGTAATGGAAGATTTATATTAAGTTTCTTTGGGTGGATGTTGGGAGGGTTGAGAAAAGTATCTTTTGAATTAAATCTTTTCGATAGCCGTTGTGTTTCAGGGTTTCTGACATGTGAGGTAATTCATTCTTGAGAGTTTTCTCTTCTGTTGTGATGCAAGTAGCTCTGTTATTGAGCATATGTACTCAACTTGTTACAAATATGGTGTGAAGAAGAGAAGTGCAGATACCGGCCAATGTAAGTCGGTTTGCTGTAAACCAATAGGTTAAAATCCATCCACTTCTTTTGTAATTAACGCATGTAAACACAGTAATTTTCTCCCTCTCTCAATTTCTAAGGTGAACGTTTTTTTTCTCGATGGAAACAGTTTATTCTATTTAAGAAATCAAAAAGTGCTGCTTCTGTGTTTCTCCATATGATGAAAATGTCGTCGACATATTTCCACTAAAGAACTGGTTTTGGGTCTAATTTCTTCAAATCGAATGAACGATGTACAAATAGTTAGCTGTCCTTGTATTCCTCTATTCCCCATTGTGCAGATGCTCGGTGATGTACCACACCAGGTGTCCCCATGTAGTCCTGTTGTTTGCTTTTCTGGTGACCTCAACTCTCTCAAGATCGGTCACTCCACACACGCCATCCATCCATCTCATTGATGGTCTATCCTTGCCTCGTTTTTCAGGAACTTTACCTTCTATTACTGTTCTGAGAAGTCCCTCTTCAATCTTTTCTATGTGACCAGAATGTTTTAACTTTCTTCTGCCAATATCCTTACGGAGCTTTAAAGTTCTACTGATGTTTTCTAACACCCATTCATTTGTACGCCTTTCAATATATGATATCCTCAACAGCTTTCTTTAACACCAGATCTGAAAAGCAGATATCCGTATCTTATCTAACATCTTTAAGTTCCAAGTCACTGTTGGAAGAACAACTGCATCCCACATCCTCACCTTTGTTCCCATGGAGATAGATCCATCTTTTCATATTTTAGACAAGTCTCTGACTGTTGTTTTAATGAGTAACCTACTTCTGACGTCTTCTGAACAGCAATTCTTCACATTAATAATGGATCTCTGGTACGGTAATCAAACTTGCTTACTTCCTGAATTCTTTCTCCATTAAGGTACACTTGTTTCTCAGGAGCTTCTCTGTTTGTATTTCCTTTGAGAACGATAACCTTTGTCTTGCTAGGATTGAGTTGAAGTCCTCTGTTATTACTGATCTTTTTAACTTTGTAAAGAATTAGTCCTAGTTCTTCCATGTCATTACAAAGGAGTACTGTATCATCAGCATTATACCTCGGATTACTGATCAGTCTACCTCCTATTCTAATTCCTGTCCTGAGGGCATCCAGTTCTTTACGCATGATGTCTTCCACATATATACTAAACAAGTGAGTAAAATATAAACATCCTTTCCTAACTCCTTTTCCAACTTGAAGCCAGTCACTCAATCCAACACCTGTTCTTACCGTGGCTCCTTGCTCCTTATACAAGTTGGCTATCACCCTGATAGTGTATTGAGGAAAACCCATTCTTTTCATAACTTTCCACAGTTTCACATGCTGAACACATTCAAAAGCTTTAGAGTAGTCTAAGAAACACATTACCACAGGAAGTCTGAATTCTTTATATTTTTCTATGATCTGTCTAAGGCAAAGGATCAGGTCTCTGCTGACTTTACCTTTCTTAAAACCTGTTTGTTCCTCGGGCATGTCTGCTACAACTTTGGCCTGAATACTATTTACCATGATCTTCGATAAAATTTTGTTTGCATGAGATATCAAACTAATAGTTGTATAAATCTTGCACGCCTTCACATCACCATTCTTATGTAGTCATATGAAACTTCTTTTTTTTTTTTTTTAAAGAAAAAAAGAAGTTTCATACGACTACTTTCATACTTTCACTATCCTAAAGAAAAAACTTTTTTTTTTCTCTAGGATAGTGGCCTAGAGACTTTTTCCAGTCTCTAGGCCACTATCCTGTCTCCCATGTCCTTGTAATCAATCCATGAAACACTCTTATCCCTCCGTCCCCTGGTGCCTTAATTAACTGTGCTGGGATTTCATCTGCCCCTGGGGCCTTTTCGCTGTTAAGCTGCTTAACTGCTCTTTCAACTTCTCGCTTAAGTGGAGGAGGTTCCAAATCAAAATTTTCCTTGTGGGGGCTCCACATTTTCTTTAGTCACTCTGCTGTATTTATTTCCGTCGGTTTTTGATTTCCAACTCTTCTGTTAGTGAGATCACTTAGCACACAAGAATTAAACTTCGCTGCAAATTACAGGACGCACTTGCCACATCACACACTCTCCATTCGTTTAATGTAACGCGTCTTTTGAATTTCTATAAGGTTATTACTCATTTATGTTTCTTTCTTAATCTGTTTTAAGCTGTTTTCTTTTATCGTGTTATTCATGCCCAGACGAAGCCAAGAGTAAACAAGTTGGTGAAACCAGTCGGCTCAATTTGTTATTAAAATTTCCGCCAATATATCGCAGTCTAAATTTATTATTGAATGTGTGTAGCATCATTGGTATTACAACTGTTTTGATAATTGTTGCCCCTAAGTAAATAATTTGATTTAAAGGGGGTAAGTTTAATGCGACATGAATCGATCGGTTTTTGTGTTGCTCCCACCGGGGTCGAAAGGAAGGGAATTCCTAATATGGTTAGAGATCCGGTTAAAGTTGTCAAACCATACGGAAAATTCACAGGGCTGAATTTTCAAAAGTTTTGAATTTTTGTGTTGTCTTGGTTTGCGGGAAGACCATTGAGCACGCCAAAATGTCGTAATAGGACAAAGAAGATGTAAATGGATCGGATTCGCGAAGAGTTCCAACAATATCATCAGCATACACGACAGTCTTGCTCTGTTTGGAGCCAATGGGCAGCGATAATTCTCTCTCTGAATGTGAGTTCGTCAATTTATTTAAAAAAAGGTTCTAGTAATAAAGAGAAAAGGGGCAGTCTTGTCCAACTCCGGTGCATATTGGAATGAACTCAGAGAGAAACCCATTAATGGTGATAGAGGTTGTTTTTTCTGTTGTATATGCTTCTGATTGTTTCCCTTACGCAAGAAGCCGTTCCCACTTCCTCAGGATGTAGTGCAGGAAGTTGTGACTTGCACTATCGAACGCTTTTTCCAAATCGACTGACACGAGTGCGAGTTCCTTGTTCGTCACGAGGCGAGTAAGATCTCTTATCAGAAAAAAGTTGAATCCCATCAACCTACCGGGAATGACTTGCCCGGTACTCAGTACACTTTATTGCTGGTAAGCACATTCCCAATGCTCCACTTCAGACGATTACAAACCACTTTTGTAAATAGTTTGTGATCTATTGGTGAAGGTAATGCGCATCTAGCTGCCCATGCTATTCAGGTATCTCCTCTTTTCTGGGGATGAAAATCGTGTACGCACTAACAAAACCAGCAGGCTCGTGTCCGGTGAGTAAAAAGTATTGAAGATCGATAGAATAGGCAAGAAGAATTTACGGATGGACCAATAAAACTCAACACCTAGCCCGGGGGTTTTCGTAAGCTTTAGTTGTTAATAGGCCCGAGTAACCTCTTCTGATGTATTCGGTCTATCTACCTTGAAATGCACGTAGAGGTATGCTTGTTATATTCCATTCTTAGAAATTGCCTGTCTCCCGGCTTCATCGGAATAGGCACTCGAATATTGATAAGAAAATTGCAGGATGTCTCCGGTGGTATTGATAGTATGACCGTCAATGTGGGTTTCCTTGTCATATGCTGCCGAGTGTGTTTCAGCATAACGAAAAAACGTTCTAGAGGGGAAGTTGTATCTCGATCTAGCGGTCTTTCCGTAGCTTTAGTTTATAATAACTGATTTACTTCCTTTTCCTTTTTTTCTTTCTTTCTTAGTGATACTTGCGCACCACTAAGATCCAGAAATTATTCCGCTGTTAGGCGAAATTTTATAATGTATGTATCATATGTAAACGGGAACATTTAGTAACCAAAAGTATAATATACTACACGTATTTAAACTATTTTAAGGTGTCTTACTTATTTCTATTAATTTTGAAGAAATTTCAATAAATCTTAAATATATTTGTAAAGTAGGTATTTTATTAGATTTGTAATATTATTTCATAAGAAAAATATATAATTCTAAAAGTATTATATGAATAATGAATTATTTCTTATTATCTGTTAGGGGAAATTCTTGTTACAAGACACCCGAGAATACCTGCTACCTTGAATAGGAACAAAACCAATATGTACAGTACTATGCGTTTTACTATACATATTTAGCTATGATAAAGGGGGCCATTGATATGTAAAATATAAGGGTTACTTGAATACAAGTACTGCGATAGTATGACAGTCGATCTGATAACCAAGAACTACTCAGAGCGGCACGCAATTCCAGATATTTCTGATTTCCAAAAGGCTGTCATTTGCGTGTAGTTTTTTCCACTTTTGCAACGGTTGCGCTGCTGTTAGACTACCTCTAGGACAACGGAATTGTCTATTACTAACCAAAAGAGCAGCACTGCTTCTTTTTTGGTGACCTCAAATACAGCCTGAAAGTAGATATTAGATCCAAAATTATTTCAGAGCCGAATATTTGTAGAAGCTATGAACGTTTCGTAATTAACCTTAGCGATTACGAGAATACAGTTCAAGGCATGACCGAGATTCCTGGGCTGCGTGAAATAGGTATAATACACCCACACTTTCAAGAGCCTTGCTTGGCTTTGTGCCAAGTATAGTCGATTCATGCTGACGGGCAGAAACAAATGAAATAAGTACGAATTGGTCGCTAACACGCGAAGTCACGTGCTTTATAGATAAAATTTTTCCAACCTTTATAGAAGCAAAATAGTTACCACTTTAAAAACTAGAATGATCTTAGAAGAGAAGTTAATTTTCCGACATGTAATAATAAACAACTCATTTCACAAAACGGATTGATTAGATAGTTCAGAGTGGCAACGCGAAAAGCTGGATGGTTGTTCATGCTTTTAAACACTTGGATTCGCCGATAGTTTTTCGGTATCTATGAAACTCATAGATTCGTAGTTTCGATCTTTGCTTACTGGCAGTTGAACAACAAGGGATTTGTATCCCCTTAATTATTAAAAGGTAATACGTTGCTCTCTGCTAGCTGAGTTAAATTACTGTGCAGGGCAAATATTTCATCTTCATTTAGGTTTGAAAATTCTTTGAACTGCTCCGAAGTGACTGTTTTTAGGTCTGTATGGTGAGGGTCGCCCATTGAAAAGTTTTGCTATTCGTAGAGGAATTGCCCTCGCCTCGAAATCTAGAATACTTGTTCCCCTAACTTTTCTATCGTTGTTAAAATTTTATCTAAAGTTACTGAGGATCCATTAAAGAATCTTCTTATTATGCTTCGCCTTTGATGCTGCACTTGATAGAGCTACACTTGCCCTCTGAAATTTCTGATCGGGTCGGGTTGATTTCCTATTCTTGGTGCTTTGAGCTGTTGTTGTCGGAAAAGAGAACAGATCTGGATTTTTTTTTTTTTTTTTTTTTGTATCTTCTCTCTCTTGGTCTCCTAGACGTTTTGCTGCGACACTACTGATTTTCATTTCTTTCTCTATTCTGTTTTCTCCGGGAATTCTTTATTTGAGTTTCGCTTCTTTTTTATTTTTTAGAGTGAGGTTTTGGTGAAGGTGACTTTATTTTCTGCTGTCGTCTTGCAAGGTAGTGCTTGAAGAACTGGAAAATCTGCTTGCTCTGTCGTGTCGAAATTCTCTGGTGATATGGTTCCAACAGGTCTGAAAGCACCTCCCATCCCTTCCGCATGGATTCTGTGTGGGAAGGCGTCAACTTTGTGATCCGTGTTACCACACTTCAAACAGGACGATTGACACTCTTCCCGTGCGCGCCCTGCTGCCAGTCAGTTTCTGCATTTGTTTCTTGAGCAGTCTGCACCCCTCCCCCATCCCTAGATGTTCGAAAGAGCCGCATCTGAAGCACTGTCTTCTGACACCAGGATAATTAACCATTACCCTTGCGTAACTAGGAAAACGAAGTTGAGGACAGCTAATTTCATCTCCATTGAAATAACCACTTCTCCGGACATCCAGTCTGGGTTGTTGATGACGTTCGCTATACGATGTCACGGACGACATCCCACTTGGAAAAAGTCTCGCGGATAACTTCGTCGCCGTTTTCAATATATTCTAGCGGGAACCTATCGATTTTTAATGTTCTCAGAATACTTCCAATCATGACGGGATAATTTTTCTACTCCGCATTCGAGTCATTCAAGCAGTTTATTTCGGGTTTCTAAATCTTTTACAATTTGATATCTTCTTCCCCTAAGGAATAAACCCATTTGCGCATTGCGAACTTACGCTAGCTACTAGAGCTTTCACTGCAGTACGCTTTTCCAACTTTGTGTCGACTTCAAACCCAAAAGTCTTGACTCTCGGCAGAAGACACGCCATAAATAGAACTTTAAAAATAGCACAAGATAATTTCAAAAAAAATCCCGCACTAACTAAGTGGTACAGCAAGCGAATACGAAGTCCGTAATGAATGGACCTTCAAAAACGCCAAGCGTTCCCCTTCAGCAGAAATCTCCTACTAGAGGCGGAAGACTGATACATGGGCACAAGACACGGAACAAGAACCACTTAAAAAAAAATAACGAAAAATAAACATAATCGTACCAAGCCACCTGTAAACTCTTTTGCAGAGAAACTTGACCTCAGGCAGATACTACACTTTGATCTTAGCCAAGAAGCCGAGATCGCTGCTCGGCCTTTTGGCTAAGATCAAACAACAACAATAATAAATAATTGGTGAGTTCAAGTATCTCATCATTGGCCTTTGGAGTAATGAAGATGCTGAGATTCAGCAGATAATAGAAGAGGAAAATAAAAGATAGAGGTATATCGTATCAGAGGAGAGAAAGAGGCCTCAGTTGACCAGTTTTAGCTGTTGATCCTACACCCGGGGGTGCCTCGAAAACGGTCGTTGACTTTTCACTTTTTAAAGGAAAATTCCCAAAAAGGAAAAATATACTAAACTGAGAATAACCTAACAGGAGTAAATATATAAAATGGACTGTTGAAAGCACTATAAAATATATCTACATAGTATAAAATTTTTAAAACATAACAAACGGACAGACGACGAAAAGGAACAATAAAACTCCGTGAACAAAAAGGGAGGACCCTGCCCGGGATATTCCGCCCTGAAAGGGCTTGGCACCATCTCGATGTTAGCCTTCGCAGCCCGGATTTACTCAGGCAAACCCCTACAATCGAATAAATTAAAAAAAAAAAAAACTTAAACTAAGATATCAAATACAAACCTGGATTTAAGAGACTATAAGGACAGTGGTGTCACAGATGTACACACATGGATTCCCCTTTCTGTGATCTGGCATATGGTCATTGGCCTACACCATCTCCTTAGGAACCGCTCTTCTCCGAGAAAGTACCTTTCCTGATCTAGGAACCATCGCACATAGTCGGAGAAACAGCTCAAATAGAATCACCAAATCTATTTGTGAATTAGGATTAAAAAAACATCACAGTGAGCAGATGGTTTTTGTGTATTTTCCATACGTCATGTTTGATGACACTGATGAGAAAAATTAGCTGTCTTTTTTTTTATTTTTTTTTTTTAGTAAGCGGTTGGGGGAACTGTAATAGTATCACTTCAGCGAAAGTCAGCACCGGAATCCTAAGTATCTGAGCTAGACTTCGCCAAATTCGTTGCACAGGTGGACACTGGAAAAAGAGGTCCCCTGCAGTTTCAATTGCACGACATACATCGCAAAAGGGGTCACAAGGTTGGGAATTATATTGCGATTTAACTAGTTTCACAGGGAGTCTACCATAAGCGATTCGACATGCCAAATCCTGGAGAAAAGGTTGTCCCGAGCTGTTTCAGATGTTCGTGAAGCGCACCTCTTCATTTGTATTCAGATCAGGCGTTTCACACCCGAAAAGTTAAAAAAAAAATTTCAGTGCAGCTTCTTTGGGCTGAGCTGAAGCACCGGAACATCATTCGCTACAAATCTTTTTAACATTATACATACTGTGTAATACCACTCTGGCACTATTTCCGCAGATGGCCCAGCTTGGCCAGTGGTCGCAAAACACTGGAATGAAGTACTTAATTAGATTGCCAGATGTGCGATTTGATGAGAATGCTTTGCATATTGTTTGAACATTGTCAATGAAGTAGGAATAGTTGAGGATCGCAAACCAAACCCTCCTAGCGTGGGGGGGGGGGATAGATGTAAAAAAGGCTTGCATATCTCGTGTTTTCTGTTGTTCCAGAAGAAGCCGATGACCTGTGGATAGCTTTGTCTCGTGTGTCTGCGATGTTTGTTAAATTGATTCAGTGTAGCTTCATGATTCTATTTTTTCGAAAAGCGACTTTAATTCAATAATAAAATTAGACACGATATATTTTCCGAAGATTTTAATAACAAATTGAACCGACTAGTTCCACCAACTTGACTGTATGCTGCGTCTGGCCAAAAATGAGGCGAAAAAAAACAGCTTAAAGCAGATCAAGAAAGAAATATATATGAGTTCTAAACGTTATACAAATTCAAACGACGCGTTACATCAAACGCACGGAGAGTGTGTGATGTCAGACACTGTTATGCGTCCTTTAATTTGCAGCAACGTTGAATTCTGGTGTGGTAAGTGATCTTATGAGGGTCTTCCATATGTCAGCAAAGATTATCCCTTGGTTTCTATTGAGGCTGTCTTTTGAGTGGATTACCACAGTAGCTTCTTTGAAGTTTCAAAGTCTTCCTCTAAATATGGCACAGAACTTTTCTCCGTTTCAATGTTGTAATTCGTATTCAAGAAATGAGGGACTAATCCGGAGTTATCTCCGGATTAGTCCCTCATTTCTCCGGGATGTTGTAAACGCCAGGATGTTTGAAGAAAGCAATGTTATCCTTTGGTGATCTTAACAAGTTGCTGACTGTCTTAAATGGTTTGGAAGTTACTCTTATTTATATCGTTTGAGAAGTGTTGCAATGTGCTGTGAGACTGTCCCAACATAAGGAATGGCAATGGAAGATTTGTATTTAGTTTCTTCGTGTTGATGTTGGGAGGGTTGATAAAATTATCTTTTGAATTAAATCTTTTCGATAGCCGTTGTCTTTTAGGGTTTCTGAAATGTGAGTTTATTCATCCCTGAGAGTTTTCTCTTCTGTTATGATGCGAGTAACTCTATTTTTGAGCATCTGTATGATACCCAACTTGTGAGATATATGGTGTGAAGTAGAAAAATGCAGATACCAGCCAGTGTGAGTCAGTTTATGGTAAACCGTTAGGTTGATAGGTTCATCCACTTGTTTTGTAAGTAAGGTATGTAAAAACGGTAATTTTCTAGCTCTCTTAATTTCTACGGTGGTATTCATTTTTTGATGGAAGACGTTTATCTTAAGAAATCAAAAAGTGCTATTCCTATGATGAAAATATTATTATTATTACATAACTCCTCCAGAGAGTCCAAAGACTCATCAAGGGAGGGATCCTGCTCTACTACTATCCGTCTCCACCAATCGAAACTACTTGCATCATTTACACCAACGCCATCTACCGCCGACCACTAACACTAGTAATTTCATGACAATCCATGGATTCGAACCCTCAGCCTTCTGTTTGGAGAGTGGATACGCTAACCAATCGGCCAACCAAGCCACTATATCGTCGACTTACCTCCAACAAACAACTAGTTTAGGGTCTAATTTCTTCAAATGGAATGGAACAATATACAAATAATTAGCCGGTCTTGCTATGGATAGCCGTCTATTCCCCCCCTTGTGCAGACCTATCTATGGAGAAACTAGAAAAAAAAAAATTCTTTCACAATTAGATCCAAACTAGTTGTTTGGTGGAGATATGTCGACGACATTTTTATCACACGAGAAACACAGAAGCCGCACTTTTTTAATTTCTGAACTAAGATAAACGGTTTCCATTGAAAAATAAATTTCACCATAGAAATTAAGAGAAATAGAAAATTACCGTTTTTAGATACCTTAATTACAAAACAAGTGGATGGACATATCAATCCGGTATCTGCACTCTTCTTCTTCACACCATATATTTCAAAAGTCGAGTAGCATACATATCCTTAAAAACAGAGCTACTCGTATCCCGTACGCAGAGGGGTTGGGCAGCCTTGCCCAACCCCTCTGCGTACGGGAATGGGTTCAGAGAGAAACCCATTAATGGCGATAGATGTTGTTGGTCTTTTGTATATGCTTTTGATTGTTTCCCTTACGCAAGAAGCCACTCCCACTTCCTCCAGCATGTAGTGCAGGAAGTTGTGCTTTGCACTATCGAACGCTTTTTCCAAATCGACTGACACGAGTAAGAGTGGGAGTTCCTTGTTCTTCACGAGGCGAATAAGATCTCTTATCAGAAGGGTGTTTCGGCATAAAGGATCGACAGCATATTGTGCGGAAGTCGATGTATCCCTTGCTGTATAAATCCACAGTTTTAATTAATGACTGACTTACTGCCATTACTATATATATTTTGTGTGTTCAACAAACTTCATCATTGGCCTGTAGAGTAAGATAGGCTGAGAGTCAGCAGATAGTAGGAGAGGAAATAAAGATAGAGTGCATAGTAGTAGAGTAGGTTAAAGAGGCCTCAGTTGACTTGTTTTAGCTGTTTGCCCCCCAGGGGCGATTCTAAAACGGTCGTTGATTTTTCATTTTGAAAAAAAAAAAAAGGAAAAATCCTAAAAAGGAAACGTAACAAAAAAACAATAACATGAAGTACAGAGAAAGCAAAGAAATGGAAAAGGTAAACTTAGAGGTGGGGGAAGGATCTGGCCCTAGTGATGCAGCTCAGAAGGAGCTGCACTGCCTCGCTGTAAGCCTTCGCTGCTCGGGTTCTCAGCTCCACCCCCTTCTCTGTGAACTGAAAGGAAAAGCAATAGTAGATTCTCTTTACTTCCGTTTGTTGTGGACTATTAAGATCTGATCGGCCACCTTGCTTCCCCGGTTCAGGTCTAGCATACGAAGAGCTGTGATGAAGGCCATTTCCACCTCTTCTTCTATATACAGAGTTCCCCGTATCTCCTCTGGATTGATTTCTCTTATGTCCTCTATGAAGAGGTCGCCCCATTGGGCGCTAACGACCTTGGGACCGTGTTTACCTGTGAGGAGGAGTACTGGTTCCCCCATTCTCTCCATTGCTTGTTTAAATTTGGCTGGGATCTCAGGGATGTCTTTTATTAGGAACGTTAGAGTTTGCCCTGCTTTTGCTTGGGGGAATTCTTGGTGTGGGGGCTCCGAAGCTTTAGCTGTTTTCGTTTTAGTTAACTCCTCTTCCCGTGGGCTTAATGGCCGTTTCGAAGTGCTGGGGTTTGCCTCCATCTCCTCTACTTCGTTTTCTTCTATATTGGCTAAATCTCGGTTCGCCTTCTTCTGTTGAAGTTAGCATTATGGGTTCAGTATTAAAAAATCTTCTTGGTTTGTTATTTTTTTCGTTTTCTGATGATTCTTAGTGATACACTCTTTAAGTACCACTAAAATCCAGAAATTTTCCAATGTAATTACGGAATGTAAATCGGAGTCTCAAGTAATTCTCGAAAAATATAATATAATATGTTTACGTAAACTAATTTAAGGTGTGTTAGTTATTATCGATATATGTACAGAATTCTTAATATTGCTTAACTAAAATTTTAATTTAATATTACTTTTAGAGTTGTAACATAACTTCATAAGATAAATATGTATCGCTAAAGGTATTATTATTAATATTCAATTAATTCAGTATTTTCATATAAGGGAATTTATGTTAGAAGCCACCCTCGGGAATACCTACCATTAATAGATAAAGCTTATCTTCTAAATCGAACAAAGAAGAGCTTAACAACAATCACTATTAATAAAATAGAACACTTATAACATATACTCTAATAAAAGTTATGTGAAAGTGAATGGAATCTTCGTAATATTAGCATACTTTTTATGATTGTTATTATCTGTTTATTATTTTATGAAGTTGAGAACTTTCAACTTTATCACTTAAAATGATGCACTTTACAGCTTCTGTTTGGCACGTCCGAATTACCAGTCTACTTTTGCGTTTTGGGACCCCACTCGGGAGCTCGCAATGGTAATTTTCCTTATAGTCCTTATAGTCCTTATAAGGACTGGCTTAAAGGGGCGAAGCAAGAATGCTTTTCATCTTCCCCGTTATCTGTAGAGGACAGTGTAGGGTTAAGATGCTATTGAGCTATTAAAGCTCTGATCATGGCAGGAGGGTAACAGCAATACCCGAGCCTCAGTTAGAACTTCATTGGCTACAGCATTGCCATCCATTACCCTCCAAGGGTATGGTGTCCTATCGAACAACCAACCTATGTATCTTTCCATGCGTACGACGCCATATATCTGAAAGATACATTCATTACTAGTATGCGCAAAAATGCAAAAAAAAAACATAAAGAAAAATACACTGCAAATATAGTACATGACTGTACAAATTACGTCAATATTGAATCCAACAATATTTCATAGCCGAAATTACAAGACCGAAAATATAGAAACTAAAAGTTTCGGCGGTTGCAAGCATAAGTAGTGCAACTTTGGGCAACTCGTAGTAAAGGTGGGCGCAAGCTACTTTCCTTAGTATTTTCCATTAATATAAAGCACATCTCCTAGAGCAGCGCTTCCCAAACTGTGGGCCGCGGCCCCTTGGGAACCGTTAGTTTTGTTGAGCGGGCCGTGAAATATTGAAAAAAAAAAAATATTAAATGCTTTAAGACTAAGTGTGCTATGTCAAATGTGTATGTAAAATACTAAAAATATAATATTTGCATTTGATTTTTGCATTCGCTATGTATGTTTTGTATTGAATATAAATACAATAAATATAATAATAATATTTATTATTATTATATTTATGTCTGTATTACGATTTTTTTTTCGATGGGGGCTGTGAAATATTTTAATTTTTACAAGGGTGGGCCTTTACTTCCATAAGTTTGGGAAGAACTGTCCTAGAGGACATATAGACATATGTAGGATAAATATTGAATCCAACATTATTTCTGGAGTTTCGTGCAGAAAATATAGAAACTAAAAGTTTCGGTGGACGCAAGCATTAGTACCTTATGGGCAATTCGTAGTAAAGGTAGTGCAAGCTCAAGAGCGCTGTCCTCAGTATTATCCATATTTGTATAAGCCTTTGGCTCTCTGTTTCAGTAATACATGATGGTTTATTTATTTTCAGTTACAATCCAGAAATTATTGAACAAAGAATAAAACAACAAAAAAATAAATAAATTAATTAAACTATACTATACTATAAATTAAACTAAACTATACTATAACCAGACATCTGAGGTTGAGGTATCTCTCAGATAAAATTTACTGTCAAATATCACAAATTTCTACATAACATGTGTTAAACGAAACTCACAGCAAAAAAGTGCGGAATATCACTCGTAACATGTTTTTGAATGCACAGCCACTCATGACCTCCAAGCTATACACTGAATTGTGTAAGAATATTTATAATAAACATTTTGCATGTATAAAAACAGGTATAATGTATAATTATACCTGTTAGATCAGATGCGTGCGCCCGAGTGTTAATATGTAAAATACAACAGTTACTTGAATACAAGAATGCGATACCATGAGAGTCGATCTGATAACCAAGAACTACTCAGAACGGTACGCAATTCTAGATATTTTTGATATCTAAAAGGCTGCATAAAGCTTGTATCTTTCTGCACCTTTGCAACGAGTTGCCCTGCTGTTGGACTACCTCTGGAACAGCCGATTTGTTATTTACTATACAAAAGAGCAATACTGCTTCTTTTAGGTGATCTCAAATAGGATGTGAATGTGGATATTAGATCCAAAATTATTTCAAAGCCGAATGCTTGTAGAAGCTATGAATCTTTCGTAATTGACCTTAACACTTTGGCATTCGCATCTGATATGACAGATATATGCAAAATGTTTAATATATATTCTTACAGAATTCAGTGTATAGGTCACCAGTAGCTGTGCATTCATATGTTACGCATTCATATGTACATTCATATGATACTTAACTGGAGCTGAATAATCGCTTCTCGGCCTTTAGGCTAAGAGCAAAGTTTGTAAACAGAGCGCTCCAGTTAAAGAGCCAATTAGACTAGCCGTTGATCGACGCTTGTTTCGCTACATTGGCCGCAAGGTCACCGGAATTCTAAGCGTTGAGAGATGGTGAACGCAAACCCCTGACCGGGGCAAAAGCAAAACACTTGGCGGTGGGATTAGGGTTAGGCCCTCCCTCCTCCATTACAATGATGTCAGAGAGAAAAGCGAGGGACTTAACCGTTCGGTTTTCCTTCAAAAAGACTATTGAACCTGAAGTCTTAGCAGATGCTTTAGTTAGTGTGATCGAACTCAAACATATTAAGAACATCAATTGTTGGGATTTCATACGTGGGCTCTATGAAGTGACAGTCAAATTTCATCCCACCAAAGAGAGACTGATTACGGAGGGCATAGAACTAGACGGCATACGCTACCACTCAACACCGTTAAACCCCCATGGGCTCATATATGTTTATTTAAAAATATTGCCGGCAGAAATATCAGATGATGTCCTTAAAGCTTCGTTCCAGCAGTACGGAACTGTGCAGGAAGTGTGTAGGCCTACTCTTAAGAAATACCCTAACATAGAGCAAGGGGATAAAATCTATCTAAAAATTAACATGAAAAAAAATATCCCCAACTTTGTCATCATACAAGGTTATACGGTCATGGCTAGTTACGCCGGCATGATAGAATTGTGCAGTCGATGCCGGCCTGGAGGCCACACTGCTAGAGACTGCCCGAAAATCAGATGCGGGAATTGTGCCGTCATAGGGCACTCCCAGCTGACGTGCACAGAGCCCTGCAACTTATGTAAAGGCAATGATCATAAACGATATCAATGTCCAAAAGACAATGTATCAGCATCACCTGAAGACTTCCCCCCCCCCTCTCCCAAGTAAAGATTCTTCTACTATTCCTCCTACAGAGGTCGCAGTTACAGAGCCAAGTAAAGGTCTGACTCCCTCAGTCGAAGCTGTTAACGAAACTGCCAAAGCATCAACGTCATCGGAAGTTCCCCCCTTTCCTACCACCAGCAATGTTCCTGCCATCACAACTACAGATAAAGTAGCGACAACTGCTGCAGTCCACCCAGCGCCGGCCGACTCTGAGCCGCAGACCGTAACCTCCACCGAGAGCCATGCGGCCTTTAAATGGTTATCGGAAAACGAAGACTCCTCAGGTGAGGAATTTAGGGAAACCAACCCACCATCATGGAGCAGCATCGTCACACAAGGCACCAAGAAACGTCCAGGGAGCCGAAAAGATGCTGAACACAAGAAAATGCCAAGAGAAGAGAAATCAAAGCCCACAATATCAAAAGGGAAACGCCCAGGCAGTGTTAAAGAAAATGAGGGGAAAAAATCAAAACAAGACGAGGGGACGACCTCAGAGGACGAAGCCCAAGAACCCATGGCTTTTCCCCTAAGAGTCAACCGCTTCGACGAGATTAAAAAAGTGGCAGACATCAGAGGACCACCCTATATCGTTACCAGCGACTTTGAGACCCTTGGCGTTAGATGGGGGAAAACAATCTTCCCAAACATAAAAAAGATCACCAAAAACCAACTGAAAGTAATTCCCGAACTTAGTGAAGCAGGTGCAGCAGAGATCTTAAAAGCAGTGAATGTATTAAACAACCTAGACGAAAGAGAGGTATGGGGAAAACTTATGGCGGCACAATCCCAGTGGGCGATGGAAACAAGCCCTTAGGAAGAAACACCCTGCAAAAGTAGGTCTTGGCCATCCCCGGTCACGCCCTAACTTCTAACTTTAAAAATTTTAAACTTTTAAATTTAAAACCTAAAGTTAACTCGAGCCAATGAAGTAATTACCGAGGCAATCACTAGATAAAATATAAAATTTTGTTTAGGAACAAATAGCTGGTTCACTGCAACCAAGAGGGAAGATTTTCCACTTCCCTCTAAAAGCAGCGTAAGGCAAATTAATAGGTTAAAGTTTACCCTTCCAAAGTCGGGCTTTTTAGCCCGCGATAGAAATGATGACGGGTAACACCATGTACACTTTAAAGTGATCGGTACTCGACTGATCTGTTCGTACAATGTTTACGAGCTAAGTGCGAGTGTAGCGTCTGTTCTTTCCAGTTAATATCAGATACGGGTCCCGTAGGGGCTCGAGATATCAAACTAAGTATAGACACTTTAAACCCCAGAATGGGGTAAAAGTAAACACGAGATAGGGATAAGGACTTTATAGGCCCCCCTCCAGGCAATCTACCAACGATAACATCTGTGGTTCCTCGCGTCCGGACCCTCAGCTTTGAGGTGGATGTTTCAACACCGGCAAGGAAGATAGCAAGAACTATTATGAACTATGTAAGAGCTGAAACCATATTTGGGTTTACACCCTATGGGGACGGAAGGTACCAAGTAGTTGTCAAGAACATAGCAACCAGAAATAAGCTACTTGGCGGCTTCGAATGTGGAGAAAAAAAAAATTTCTCCCTTCATGGTAGGGAACATCTTAAAAATGCTCAAAATACCAAGAATCCTCCTAGAATACGCGGAGAATGAAGACATCATTCGAAGTGTGTTCTCAAAATGAGGCAATGTGAAGGAAATTCATATTCTTAACGATGCTGACAACCCAGAATGGCAATCAGGGGAAGTAAACATCTCCCTTGAGATGAAAACTGAAGTTCCCAACTTCATTCTCATAGGATCTGCCAGGGTAATGGTGAACTACCTTGGCGTGAAAAAGCAATGTTTCAAGCGTGATGCCTTCAGTCATCTTGGGGCAGACTGCCCTCGACTAAAATGCAAAAATTGTCTTAAAACAGGCCATACACTAGATAAATGTAAAGCTGCTTGCCTCAAATATGGTGCCATAGACCACAAAGTGGACACCTGCCCATCCAGAACCCACGCAGAAAGGATGGGAGGTATCATAAGGCCAACAACAGTTACGACAGAACAAAAGTCGGAAAACCCAGACTTTCCGACTCTAAAAGAGGCATACGGCAAAACAACGGCCGAAGAAGAGAAGGCAGCCTCCACAGAAACCCCAGCATCCAAACCTAAGGAAGAGAAGAAGCGAGGCACACAGGAAAAAGAAACAGCTAAAAAACAAGCTGCCACAAATGATGAAACCACTGCAGAAAAAGAAGAGAAAAAAAAATAAAACAGAAAGCATGGAGACAAACATCACCCCTTTCAAAAGACCAATCAGTCCAGAGGAAATGGAAACAAAAAAAAAACAAAATCAGATGAACCTGAAAAAGCAGTATTGCCCACCAAGATCCACCTCATGCGAAAGCGAGAAAGACGCTAAGGCATCTGTTAAAAGAAACCCCTGTGCTATCAGAAAAGTTCCAGAATGCAATAGCAAAAATAGGAGACTCTGTACTCATGCTCACAGGCCAAAAAGGCCCTAAAGTTGTGAGTGTGAAATAGGGTGACCTATACATAGAAGACATAAGTGAAGTCACTCCAGAACAGATAATTGGAGTTCTGGATATAAAGGAAGAAGCTGAAATAGCGTTCTTCAGAACTCTCCAAATGATAACTTTGGCCAAGGGTGGTAGGTTGGCAGATGAAATATTGACAACACACAACAAGAAAAAGTAGACCTTGCCAGTTCCTTGTACAGTCTTTTGTAAAGTCCACACAGGAGAGGGTGGACCTGAGAACCCGAGCGGCGAAGGCTTACAGCGAGGCGGTGCAGCTCCTTGTGAGCTGCATCACTCGGGCCAGGTCCTTCCCCCACCTTTTAAGTTCATCTTTCCTTTCTCTTTCCAGACCTTTCTGCAGGTTTACGATCTCTTTACCTTATTCATGTTAAGTTTTCTAGTTTTTGTTACATGTTTCCTTTTCATTTTTCCTTTTTTCTAAAGTGAAAAATCAACGACTGTTTTAGAAACACCCCTAGGGGGTAAACAGATAAAACAGGTCAGCTGAGGCCTCTTTTACCTACTCTACCACTATGCACTCTATCTTTATTTCCTCTCCTACTATCTGCTGAATCCCAGCATCTATCTCACTCCACAGGCCGATGATGAGATTTTGTTGAACTCACAAAATATATGTTACGAGTGATATTCCGCACTTTCTTTTTTTTTTTCTGTCAGTTTGGTTTAACGCATGTTATGTAAAGGTTTGTGATATTTGACAGTAATTTGTATCTGAGAGATACCACGACCTCCGATGTCAGTATAGTTTAGTTTAGTTTTTTTTTTTTTTATTTATTCTTTGTTCAATAATTTTTGATTGTAACTGAAAATAAATAAACCATCATGTATTACGGAAATAGAGAGCCAAAGGCTTATTTTTATCATACATATCCTTTAGGAGATGTGTTTTACATTATGGAAAATACTAACGAAAGTGATCTGGAGCTTACGCCACCTTTACTACCAGTTGCCCAGTATGGCACTACTTATGCTTGTGTTCGCGGAAACTTTTAGTTTCTATATTTTCAGCACGAAACTCTTGAAATAATGTTGGATTTAATATTTATCATACATATCCTCTAGGACAGTGCTTCCCACACTTCTGGATGTCAGGGCCCCCTTTGTAAAAATTAAAATATTTCACAGCCCCTCTCGAAAAAAATCGTAATATAGACATATATTATTATAATATTTATTGTATTTATATTCAATACAAAACATACACAGCGAATATTGCAAAAATCACATGCAAATATTACATTTTTAGCATCTTCCATACACATTTGAAATGGCACATTATCTCATATTTTTATATAGATAGATATATAGTTATTGTACATTTGCAGTACAAGCACATGAAACGTAAAACGATTAGTAATAAAGAAAGAATTAAAAACATAAAAGAAGTTTAATAACAATTTAATGTGATGGATGTGTTTCAATACTGTTACACCAATATCAGGTGAAATATTTGAAACTGCAATTCTTAGATTTCTGCTTTGAAGTGAAATTTATATGAATATGCATATATTTACTGATTTTCATTAAGCGCCGAAGTACGCAGGAAACAAAATTTGTGAACCAACACCAATGTGTGCTTTTTTCCACTGAATTATAAAAAATAACAAAAAAGAAATAATAAATAATAAAAATTAAATACATTTCTTTTTAGATAAAAGAAAAAATCTACTTAGTGTTAAAACATTTTCAATTCGTTTTCATTATTTGACGGCGTCCCTCAACAAAACCCACGGCTTCCAAGGGAGCCGCGGCCCACAGTTTGGGAAGCGCTGCTCTAGGAGATGTGCTTTATATTTATGGAAAATACTAAGGAAAGGAGTATATAGCTTTACACCTTTACTACGAGTTGCCCAGTATGGTACTGCTTATGCTTGCATCCGCCGAAACATTTAGTTTCTATATATTCGGCATGATACTCTTGTAGTTTCTATATTCGGCTATGAAATAATGTTGGATTCAATATTCACTTAAACGATACAATCATTTATTACATTTGGAGTGGTTTTTCTTTATTTCTATTAATTTTACCACATATTGGTAATGAGTGTCTCAGATATATTAACACATATTGGTAATGAGTGTCTCAGATATAGCTCGTGGATTCAGATCAAATACCCTTGGAGGGTAATGGATGGCAATGCTGTAGCTAATGAAGTTCTAACTGAGGCTCGGCTATTGCTGTTGCCCTCCTGCCATGATCAGAGCTTTAATAGCTCAATAACACCTTATCCATACACTGTCCTCTACAGATAACGGGGAAGATGAAAAGCATTCTTGCTTCGCCCCTTTAAGCCACTCCTTATAAGGACTTTAAGATATAGCTCGTTCTACGCTACAAATAACCATAACCACCGCGACAGATTCGACCTCCCGAATCTGATCTGACAGATACATCGCTTCTCGGCCTCTCGGCTAAGATCAGGTGTGTAGTATAAGTGATTAGTAAATTGTTTAGCTAAGCGCAAATTGTTGTATATAGTATGTATAGTATATGTTAGCTCAGTTATTATCGGCAAAGCGTCTCATAGAGGCACTTGATAATAAACTACAGCAGCAGATACAGAATAAACCCCAGACTGGGGCAAGAACAACACACTCGGTGGTGGGAATAGCTTAGGCCCCCGTCACCAGCATCTCATGGCTTTGCCGCGTACGCGGACCCTTGGAATCGAAGTGGAAGCTGATCTACGACCTCGATGTTTGGCCAAAGCCCTCATCGAAAGCGTTGGCGCTGAGCAGATTTTTGGGTTTACTCCCTTTGGTGGTGGCCGCTTCCAAGTAGTAGTAAGGAGTGAGCAAACAAGAGACAAACTACTTGCAGGATTCGAATGTAATGGAAAAACAATAGTTCCATTTTTGGTAGGGAGCATTACCAAACTACTTAGAATCCCCAGATTCCCTTTAGAATATATTGAAACGGATGTAAAGATCATCCACGAAATATTCGGGAAATGGGGCGTTATACACAAGGTGGAAGTCCTAAATGACGCAGAAAACCCCAAATGGAAGTCGGGTGAAGTCCACATCTCCCTCGAGATGAAAACGCCGTTCACAACTTCATTATGATTGGATCCGCCAGAGTAATGATAAATTACCCTGGTGTAAAAAAACAATGTTTTAGATGTGGTGCTTTCACTCACCTTGGGGCGGACTGTCCTAGAGTGAAATGTAAAAACTGCCTCAAAGCAGGCCACAACCAAGAAAACTGCGAGTCAGCTTGCCTGAAATGTGGGGTAATTGACCACAAAGTGGACACATGCCCATCCAGAACCCTTGCTGAGAGGATGGGTGGTGCAATCATGCCAGCAACTCCATCAAGCAATGGAAATGACACACCACAGGAATCTTCTCCTCCTTTCGAGGCTGCTCCTGATATAACAGAAATCCATACCTCCACGTCTAAGAAAAACCGAAAGGGGGAAAAAACTTCCACAAGCAGTAAAATCCAACAAGAAGAAACAGTCGCTATTGAAACCATCAATACCAATATAGATACTAACACAGATGATATTGATAGGGAAGAAGGAAAGATGGAGGTGAACACCAACACCTCCAAACGGCCATTAAGCCCACAGGAAGAAGAGTTGGTAACGCCCAAAACAGCAAAAGTATCTGAGACCGCCCAACCAGAAGTCCCTCACGCGAAAGCAGGGGAGACTCTCAGCCATCTCATCAGAGGTATCCCAGGGATGGCAGAAATATTCAAAGAAGCGATAAAAAAAATAGGAGAACCTGAACTCCTCACAGGAGAACATGGATCTGACATCGTCAGTGCAAAATGGGGTGATATTTTCGTTGATGACATCAGCAAAATCACCCCTGAGCAAGTAGAGGTAGCCCAGGATTTAGACGAGGAGGCAGCTTCGGCGTTCTTCATAGCTCTCTGCAAATTAGACATGGCCAAGGGAAGTGAGGTGGCCAAAAGAATAATAACTGCCCACAACAAAAGAAAGACACAGTAACCACCTTGTGGGGTTTCTGTACACGGCTTCACCGGTTTCAGCTATCACAGGTGGGGGAGGACCTGAGAACCCGAGCGGCGAAGGCTTACAGCGAGGCGGTGCAGTTCCTTGTGAGCTGCATCACTCGGGCCAGATCCTTCCTCCACCTCTAAGTTTACCTTTCAATTTTTGCTTTTCTGTGTACTTTTTTGTTTTTGTTTTGTTACATGTTTCCTTTTTAGGATTTTTCCTTTTTTGTAAAGTGAAAAATCAACGACCGTTTTAGAAACGCCCCTGGGGGGCAAACAGCTAAAACAGGTCAACTGAGGCCTCTTTAACCTACCCTACCACTATGCACTCTATCTTTATTTCCTCTCCTACTATCTGCTGACTCTCAGCCTATCTTACTCTACAGGCCGATGATGAAGATTTGTTGAACTCACAAATTATTATTATACATGTAGAAAGTATTTTACCTTGCGTGTAACATTATCGCTTCTCGGCCTTTTGGCTTAGATCAAGTGTGTAGTTCATTTTTGTGAACTTTCCCCATAAGTGATTAGCAAATTGTTTAGCCAAGCGCAAATTATAGTATATGTTAGATCAGTTATTATCGGCAAAGCGTCTCATAGAGACACTTGATAATAAACTACAGCAGCAAATACAGAATAAACCCCAGACTGGGGCAACAATATCACACTAGGTGGTGGGAATAGCTTAGGCCTCACCAGCATGGCTTTGCCGCGTACGCGGACTCTTGGAATCGAAGTGAAAGCTGATCTACGACCTCGATGTTTGGCCGAAGCCCTCATCGAAAGCGTCGGTGCTGAGCAGATTTTTGGGTTTACTCCCTTTGGTGGTGGCCGCTTCCAAGTAGTAGTAAGGAGTGAGCAAACAAGAGACAAACTACTTGCAGGATTCGAATGTAATGGAAAAACAATAGTTCCATTTTTGGTAGGGAGTATTACCAAATTACTTAGAATCCCCAGATTCCCTTTAGAATATATTGAAACGGATGTAAAGATCATCCACGAAATATTCGGGAAATGGGGCGTTATACACAAGGTGGGAGTCCTAAATGACGCAGAAAACCCCAAATGGAAGTCGGGTGAAGTCCACATCTCCCTCGAGATGAAAACGCCGTTCACAACTTCATTATGATTGGATCCGCCAGAGTAATGATAAATTACCCTGGTGTAAAAAAACAATGTTTTAGATGTGGTGCTTTCACTCACCTTGGGGCGGACTGTCCTAGAGTGAAATGTAAAAACTGCCTCAAAGCAGGCCACAACCAAGAAAACTGCGAGTCAGCTTGCCTGAAATGTGGGGTAATTGACCACAAAGTGGACACATGCCCATCCAGAACCCTTGCTGAGAGGATGGGTGGTGCAATCATGCCAGCAACTCCATCAAGCAATGGAAATGACACACCACAGGAATCTTCTCCTCCTTTCGAGGCTGCTCCTGATATAACAGAAATCCATACCTCCACGTCTAAGAAAAACCGAAAGGGGGAAAAAACTTCCACAAGCAGTAAAATCCAACAAGAAGAAACAGTCGCTATTGAAACCATCAATACCAATATAGATACTAACACAGATGATATTGATAGGGAAGAAGGAAAGATGGAGGTGAACACCAACACCTCCAAACGGCCATTAAGCCCACAGGAAGAAGAGTTGGTAACGCCCAAAACAGCAAAAGTATCTGAGACCGCCCAACCAGAAGTCCCTCACGCGAAAGCAGGGGAGACTCTCAGCCATCTCATCAGAGGTATCCCAGGGATGGCGGAAAAATTCAAAGAAGCGATAAAAAAAAATAGGAGAACCTGAACTCCTCCTCACAGGAGAACATGGATCTGACATCGTCAGTGCAAAATGGGGTGATATTTTCGTTAACATCAGCAAAATCACCCCTGAGCAAGTAGAGGTAGCCCAGGATTTAGACGAGGAGGCAGCTTCGGCGTTCTTCATAGCTCTCTGCAAACTAGACATGGCCAAGGGAAGTGAGGTGGCCAAAAGAATAATAACTGCCCACAACAAAAGAAAGACACAGTAACCACCTTGTGGGGTTTCTGTACACAGCTTCACCGGTTTCAGCTATCACAGGTGGGGGAGAACCTGAGAACCCGAGCGGCGAAGGCTTACAGCGAGACGGTGCAGTTCCTTGTGAGCTGCATCACTTGGGCCAGATCCTTCCTCCACGTCTAAGTTTAACTTTCAATTTTTGCTTTTCTGTGTACTTTTTTGTTTTTGTTTTGTTACATGTTTCCTTTTTAGGATTTTTCCTTTTTTGTAAAGTGAAAAATCAAACTCACAAATTAATTACATGTTAACATGAATATTCTTTAACCTATCTATTGTATAGGTTAGAGCTCATGAGTAGCTGGACGTGAGTATATTATGAGTGCTATTTCGCACTTTTGTTGCTGTCAGTTTGGTTTAACACGTGTTTATGCAAAGATTTGTGATATTTGACCTGCGGAGGTCGTGAAATTTTTATTCTTTATATTTCTTTGTTTCAATAATTTCTAGATTGTAACTGAAAATAAATAAACCATCATGTATTACTGAAATAGAGAGCCAAAGGCTTATTTTTATCATACATATCCTCTAGGAGATGTGCTTTATATTTATAAAAAATAATAAGGAAAGATATGTGTAGCTTGTATCACCTTTGCATCGAGTTGTCCAAAGTTGTACTACTTATGCTTGTTTGCGTCGAAACGTTTAGTTTCTATGTATATTTTCGACAAGAAATTCTTGTAATTTCTATATTAGTCTATGAAATAATGTTGGATTTAATATTCACTTAATTTGTACCATCAAGAATTATATTTGCAGTATTTGTTCTTTATATTTTTTGCATTTTAACAGATACTATTAATGAATGTATCTTTCAGATATACCTCGTTCTACGCTACAAATACGCTACGAGAAGACAGTTCTCGGCATCATAGAGATGCCTTAGCTACTGAACTCTCGGGAGCTCGCAGCTGATCTGACAGATACATGCAAAATGTTTAATATAAATATTCTTACACAATTCAGTGTATAGCTTGGAGGTCATGAGTAGCTGTGCATTCATATGTTACGAGTGATATTACGCACTGCTTTTTTTTGCTGTCAGTTTGGTTTAACACATCTTATGCAAAGGTTTGTGATATTTGACAGCAAATTGTATCTGAGATATACCGCGACCTCCGATGTTGGCCTTTGCATCCCTGGTTTATTCAGGCCAACCCCTACATTGCAATAAATAAGAAATAAAAAAAAAGAACTTAAACTAGGATAACAAATAAAAATCTGGACTAAAGAGACTATAAGGACAGTGGCGTCACAGATGTACACACACACAGAGCTGAATTCCAACTTGTGTGATCTGGCATATGGGCGGTAGCCCGCACCATCTCCTTAGGAACTGCTCTTTTTCGAGAAGGTACCGTTCCTGATCTAGGAACCGACGTAGATAGGCGGAGAAACAGCTCCTAATTCGCAAATAAATTTGATCTTCCTCAATGAGCAGATGTTTTTTGCTTGTTTTCCATATGTGATGTTTGATGACGTTGATCAGAAAAATTAGGTGTTTTTTGTTTTTCGTCAGGTTGGGTGGAACTGTAATGATATCATTTCAGTGAAAGTCATCACCGAGATCCTAAATACCTCAGCCAGCCTTCGAGAAATGCGCTGCACCAGTGGGCACTGGTAGAAGAGGGGCCCTACAGTTTCAGTTGCATGATATACTTCGCAAAAAGAATCACAAGGTCGGGAACTATATTGTGATTTAACTAGTGTCACCGGGAGTCTGTCGTAAGCGATTCGTCATGCCATATCCCAGTGAAAAGGTTGTCCCCAGTTGTTCTTGATGTTCGTGAAGAGCACCTCTTCATTTGCATTCAGATTAGGCGTTTCATACCCGAAAAGATCAAAAAATGTTCAGTAGAGCTGCTATGGGCTGAGCTAAAGCACCGGAACATCATCCGCTACAAATCTTTTTAACATTATACATACTGTGTAATACCACTCTGACACTATCTCCGCATGGTCCAGCGTGGCCAGTGTTCCCAAAACAGGGTAGGAAATAATCAATAAACTATTTAATTAGATCGCCAGATGTGTGATTTGATGCCAATGCTTTTCGTATTGTTTGGACAATGTTAGTAAAGTGGGTTTATTTGAGGATCGGCAGGGAAAACTCCTTCTGTGTGTGGGGGACAGATTGAGTAAAGCCCTGCGTACCTCGTGTTTCCTGTTATTTCTAAACTGTCGCAGTATACCGAAGAAGAATAAATGAACTCGAATCCCAAATTGTTCACGAGGAAGTTGCCAGCTGTAACCCTGGAACAAATATTGATTTCGGGTTTCTATCTTAGTTTCAAATAATTCGATAATGTTCAAGTAAAATATTAATAAATGAGAGAATTTTTTTTTATAGCATCTTTTAGGGGAAAATAACAGAACGGAACTATTTCTTTGTTTATGGAAAACGCTATTAGTACCTTTTGATTCTACAATGGTGACCCTAATATTTTATCTCCAAGTCCCACTGTGAATTTAAATTTTCAAAAATTATTTCGATTCTAATAAGGCAATTTTCATAGACTTTATTTTCGACTATTTAGAATTTTTAAGTAGATAGATGAAATCGAATATTTTCTATATTTTCTCTACGCTTATTGAAATTCACGATGATATTATTTTATGCTAGTCTTATTTTTGGTATTTTTATATACAATATATATTTATTTTTGTATTAAATGTGTTCTATTTTGTTTATTTATTTATTTATTCATTTCACTATTTATGACCAAAAAAGTAACACTTTTAAATTACCAGATATTTAAAACCGTCGATTGACGTAAAGAACTGAAAATTCATGGCTTTTCGAAGCTTGTAAATATTCCAAGTAATCACAATTTTTTTTTTATTTCATTTTTTAAACGAGCATGTGCGGCTCGTACATAGGCACTGCGGAACTGCAGCAGCCTCAAAATTTCTCTATATAAAATATATTTATTAATTTATTTATATTTGCTTGTAATATTTAATTTTAGCACATTAACTTTCTTTCTCTCCAGAATATGGCTCTTCTTGGAACTAACGGACTTCTGAATGCAAATAGATAATATTCCGAAATAGTTGAATTATAACCATATATTCACACCACAACACACACACACACACACACACACACACACACAAAAGGCTCCTGAAAGAACAAATTGCAGTAAATAATCTGAAATGCATTTTATTCTTGTTCCTTATAGGTTTTTGTCTGTTTCTTTAATATCATTCGCACTTTGGTTCATGGTTATGTTTTTTGCCATGGTTGTGGAGATTATCTACATAGTGACATCATGTGAAGAAAAGTAAACTCACTACTTGCCTTTTCTGTTAATTTTCACATTGTAGTGTGACATTTTGTACTAAGACTTGGTAATTTGCACTCATATGTTTTTTTTTTCAATCTTAGTGGTTGTTTTTTCTCTATTTTCGTCGTCGTCGTCCGGTAGCATCCTCTAGCAAGAGGGTTGCAGCAGATGAGCAGCTCTTCTCCATTCCTCTCTGTCTGTTGCTTCCAGCATTCTTAAACCAGTCCATTCCGCGATGTCATTAAACCACTCTCTAGTTGGTCTTCCACGTCTTCTCTTCCCCTCTATTTTACTTTTAAAAATTCAAAATATGCTTTTCAAAATCTCATGTCTCCTTTGTTGGCATACGCAAACTGCTTTTGCTTGCAAAACTGTGGGGATGAACTGGTTGTCCTCCTCTGGCTATTAATTTTGCCTTCGCATTCCTTGTGCTTTAAATCTACTTCTGTAACTGAAATTTTACTTTATTGTTTTTTCTTTAGCATTAGTAAGTTTAAGTAAAGGAAATGAGACAAACAAGGTTTAGAACTCTCTGGTAGCGATTTCTTATTAGAAGCTTCTTTTTCCAGCACAAATAAATAGATATTTCTTATTATTTCAAATGAATATTATTTCTATAGTATACTTTGTTAATATGTTACAAAGTTCCAAACATTTAAAACTTTAGACTATAGTGATATGTTTAGGTGAGCGTAAAACTCAACGTGTCTAATCATGACTCATATCGTCCCCTTTAATGTTTATGCACGGTCCTGTTAATGACTCCAACATTTTATTTGAAATTATCAGTTCGGGTTTTCCAGTATGTGAACAAAAGTTTTACAGATAACTCAAACAATACCAATAGGTAGTATTAGACAATTTTCTAAAATAATTAAATACAGGATATCAGTTTTCCCCACTTTTTTTTCGTTCCTGGCATTAATTTCACAGTAGTGATTTTTTTTTCTTTTTATACAATAATTAAACAGAATTGCATTAAGTTATGGATTTATATATCAACTTCTAAACAGAATAACAGAGTGAAAATTTCACTGTGGAAAACACAACAACAACACTTTGTTCACTTAAGTTTACAAATGCATATTTTATTTTGGTGAAATATTATTTACAAGTATATTCACACAGAAAAATTTAAAACATGTAATTACCAAAAAATATTTCACAATATTTAGCTTACACTCTTAACATTTTCCAATGAGTTCAATAAATAAAATGTTCGTTACTTAATGTTTCTTGGTTACATTACACCAAAATAGCTGGTCATGCAAAAGAGTCTTAACCACCTTACCAGCCATTATGGATCAAATACGTATCCTCATATGCTTTGTATCCATCATATATTTCAATGTAATATCAATCAATGATATTACAATTTTAATACGTACTTCACATCCATGATAACCTGGATGTATATATACGACTTGCCGGTGGTGTGGTTAAGATCGGGTACCATAGGAAGCACAGCTCAATACATTTGATATTGCATTAGTCTGGAAACGACATCATGCCTCCCTAAACTTTCCATGTATTCTTTTGTCACCAGCAATTTTCGTATAATATTCGTAGATGTATACACAAGCAATTTTCGTATAATATTCGTAGATGTCCCAAAATAAAGAATCGTTATCGAATTAAATAAAATCTTGAAAGTCTAATTTTATCATTGATGAATTTAGATGGTTAGCGATACTTTTTCCAATGATACGGATAGCTGGTAATTAAGTTTCCAAAAAAAAAATGATTATCAATGTCATACATGTTTGTTGAAAATCTCTCAGCTTCTTCACAACTAATAGAGAAAACTTTACTTCCACCAGCTCCTGTATCATCGAGCATTAGTTCCCCATCTTGGCATTTCAGAATATAACAGTCACCGATGTCCAATTCTTAGTCAACTCTTCTTTGCAAGTAGGCGAGGATATCACCCACTTCCTGTGTAACTCTTCCCAACTGGTCCTGGATAACCACATTACAATGTACGTATCTTCTAAAATAATAATAGGTTTCCATCATTTCAGAGCTATGTGAAGAGTTTTGTCTGGTGCTATTTTCCTGAAGAAAGAAAATTTCAAAGCCTTTTGTGGTTCACATAAAATACCTTAATTTACCAGACACAAAACACCACAACACAATACAATAGCTACAATGGATGAACGAATTGCAGTAACTGAAAATGCACTCGACTTGATTGTTTTTCCTTATAGTACTGTTTACTCTGACTGTTTCATCAAAAATATAACTTTCGCACAGATGACTCATGGACATGTTTTCATATGCTGGTGAATATAATGTTCATGTGATTTTTATCTTACATTGTGACAACATGGGGCAAACCTTATCTCTGTGGCTCAAATGGTATTCTAGATCATTTATCCTTATTATGTTAAGTTTATTTATCCTCAAACAGCATTTTTGATATTTGAGCATGTGACTAGTTCTGTCACTCACTTCCGAATTATTGGGATGCAAAAAAAAATACAGCATTAGGTGGTGGAGGGTGAAAGGGTAGTCGAGAGGGTGACAGTGGTCTTCCCTACAATGCTCCCCTACCCCATTCCCTCTCCTCCTCCAGAAGATGTCTGCTCAACCAATGGGAGATGAGCGAGCTTGCCATTTGCAGATCTCATTTGGTGATGTCACCTCAAACTGATAAGCAGGGACCTGTGTGACCTCTCCTTTTGCAGATATCTATTAGTGATGTCATTTATCTCAAACTGATACTAATAACTTCAGAGCAAAGAAAATGAGTTCTCTTGTTGGAGATATGTCGATGATATTTTCAACAAATGGAGAAACACAGAAGCAGCACTTTTTGATTTCTTAACTAAGATAAACTCTTTCCGTCAAAAAATAAATTTCACCATACAAATTGAGAAAGATAGAAAATTACTGTGTTTAGATACCTTAATTACAAAATAAATTAATAAAAAACGAGTCGGTTAGACATATTAACATAATGGTTTACCCAAACTGACTCACATTGGCCGATATCTGCACTTTTCTTCTTCACACCATATATCTCAAAAGTTGAGTATCAGTTATGCAAATATGCTCAAAATACAGCTACTGGCATCATAACAGAAGAGAAAATAACTCTCAAGGATGAATCAACTCATTTATCGAAAACCCTGAAAGACAACCGCTATCCAAAAGATTTAATTCAAAAGATACTTTTCTCAACGCCTCCCAACAGCAACCGAAAGAAACTCAATACAAATCTTCCATTGCCATTTCTCACTTGGACAATCTCACAGAAGATTGCAACACTTCTCAAACCATATGGAATAAGAGTAACTTTCAAACCTTTAAGACAGTCCGCAACTTGTTAAGATCACCAAAGGATAACACTGCTTTCTTCAAACATCCTGACGTTTACAACATCCCTTGTTCATGTGGTTTAAATTACGCAGGACAAACTTCCAGAAGTTTGGAAATAAGAAAGAAATTACACATCGGAGACGTTAATAATAAGAGAAGAGATAACTCCAGGTTAGCCTGTCATTTCTCGAATACCAATCACAAGATTAAATGGGACAAAAGTTCTAGGCCACATCTAGAGGAAGACTTTCGTAACCGAAACTTCAAAGAAGCTACTGTGGTAATCTATTCAAAAAGCAGCCACAATAAGAACTAAGGGATAATCCTTGCTGACGTATGGAAGACTCCTCATAACATCACTCCGCACACCAGAATTCATCTCTGCCGCAAAATACAGGACGCACTTGCATAACAATGTCTGACATCACACACTCTCCATGCATTTGATGTAACGCGTCGTTTGAATTTGTATAAGGTTATTACTCATTTATGTTTCTTTCTTGACGTGTTTTAAGCTGTTTTATATCTTATTTAGGCCCAGACGAAGCCAACAGTCAAGATGGTGAAACTAGTCGACTCAATTTGTTATTAAAATTTTTGGCAAATATATATGTTAGTCTAAATTTGTTATGGAATGTGTGTAGCATCATTCGTAATAAAACTGTTTTGATGATGGTTGCTCTACCGAAGATAAATAATTTGGTTTAAAGGGAGCGAGTTTATCACGACATGACTCGATCAGTTTTTTGTGTTGGTAACACCGGGGTCGAAAGGAAGGGAAATCCTAATATCGTTAGAGATCCGGTTAAAGGTATCAAACCATACGGAAGATTGACAGGGCCGAATTTTCAATAATTTTGAATTTTGTTTTGTCTAGATTTGGGCGAAGACCTCTGAGCACGCTAAAATGCCGTAGTAGATGTAAATAGAATAGGAATCCCGAAGGGTTCCAACAATATCATCAGCTTACACGACAGTCTTGCTCTGTTTGGAGCCGATGAGAAGCGATAATCCTCTCTTTTAATGTGAGTTCATCAATTTATTTAAAAAAGGTTCTAGTACTAAAGAGAAAAGGGGGCTCAGGGGACAACCTTGCCGAACCCATATTTTTTATGTTTATAATCGTGAGTGGACCTTATTAAACCTCCACGTTCGTAAAAATTGTTGTTTTACCTTTCACAACGTTAATAATTTGCGAGTACAAGTCTCTCATCATTGGCCTTTTGAGTATAAAAGTGGCGCTGAGATTCAGCAGAGAGAGGAAAATAGAAGATATAGGTAAACAGGGTTAAAGGAGAGATAGAGGCCTCAGTTGACCTGTTTTAGCTGTTGAACCCCCCCCTCCCGGGTACTTCTAAAATGGTCGTTGACTTTTCACTTTTTAAAGGAAAAATCCCAAAAAAGAAAAAATATACTAAACTAAAAATAACCCAACAAGAGTATAAAATAGACTACAAAATCCATCCACAAAGTATAAAAATCTGTAGACCATAACAAAACGACAGAAAACAAAGAGAAAGAATGAAACCCCGTGAACAAAAAGAGACGACCTGGCCCAGGAGATTCCGCTTTTAAAAGGGCTTGGGACCATCGCGATGTTGGCCTTCGCAGACCGGGTTTATTCAGTCCAACCCCTACATTGCAATAAATAAAAAAAAGAACTTAAACTAAGATAACAAATAAAAATCTGGATTTAAGAGGCAATAAGAACAATGGTGTCACAGATGTACATACAGTTGGATTTCCCCTTGTATGATCTATCATATGGTCGGTGGCCTGCAACATCTCCTTAGGAACTGCTCTTCTTCGAGAAGGTATCTTTCCTGATCCAGAAACCGATGTAGATAGGCGGAGAAGCAGCTCCTAATTCGATGGTAGATTCGGTCGTCCTCAATGAGCAGATGTTTTTTGCGTATTTTCCATATGTGATGTTTGATGACGTTGTTAAGAAAAATTATGTGTTTTTTATTTTTCTTCAGCAGTGGGGGGGGAACTGTAATAGTATCACTTCAGCGAAATTCAGCACCGAGATCCTAAGTACCTCAGCCAGCCTTCGCAAAATGCGCTGCACTGGAGTGCACTGGTAGAAGAGGTCCCCTACGGTTTCGATTGCATGGCATACTTCGCTAAAAGGATCACGAGGTTGGGAACTATATTGTGATTTAACTAGTTTCATCGGGAGACTTGCGTAAACGATTCGCCATGCCAAATCCCGGTGAAAAGGTTGTCCACAGCTGTTTTGATGTTCGTGAAGAGCACCTTTTCATTTGTACCCAGATCAGGCGTTTCACACCCTAAAAGAATAAAACATTTCCAGTACAGCTTCTTTCGGATGAGCTGAAGCAAAAGGATTTCTAGCAGAATACCATCCGCTAGAAATCCTTTTAACATTTTACGTACTGTGCAATACCACTCTGCCACTATCTCCGCACATAGTCTAACGTGGGCAGTTGTCCCAAAACAAGGCAGGAAATATTCAATAAAGTACTTAATTTGATTTCCAGATGTGCGATTTAATGCCAATGCGTTCCGTATTGTTTGGACAATATTTAATAAAGTGGGATTACTTAAGAATCGGCAGGGGCAAACTCCTTACCTGGGGGGGGGGGGTGGCATATGAAGGAAGGAAAGCCCTGCGTACCTCGTGTTTGTGTTTCGTGTTGTTCTAGAAGTCCATGAGTGGTTTGTAAATTGCTTTGTCTTGTGTGTTTGTTAAGTTTATTGTGTGTAGCAGCATTGGTATTATGATTGTTTTGATGATTGTTGCTGTACCCTTGAAAGACAAATAATTTGGTTTAAAGGGGACTAGTTTATCGCGACATGAAACGATCAGTTTTTTTTTGTTGGTAATACAGGGGTTGCAAGGAAGGGAATTGCTAGTATCGTCAGCGGACCGGTTAAAGTTGTCAAACTATATCCCCCCTTTTTCTTTTCCAAAATCTTTGGAAAAAAAAATTCCAAAAATTTTGATTTTTTTGGGAAATCAAAATTTTGGAAAATTTGGATTTTTTTTTTTTTTTTTTTTGGATTTGCTCGAAGACCACTGAGCACGCTAAATTGTCGCAGTATGCCGAAGAAGAATAAATGGAATCGGAATTCTGAAGGGTTAAAGTACTCGCACTGCATTTTCGAAGTGCTAAATGAATCGAACTGCTTAGAAATGGAAAAAGCTTCTATTTTTAAAATATTTTTAAAATACAGTGTGATAGAAAAGAAAAAGTATATTATAAATAAATGTTTCTGTATATTTATCATTCAATTTTCAATGCTCTGATTTCTTTGTTTTGTATTTTCGATAAGATGCAGCTCGGTAGAGATGAAGTTATTGTGTAAGCATTTCTTTTCTTTCTTTATCAGGTTTTGGAATAGATGATATAGCGATATCACACCCTACCAATCTGATAAAAATAGGGGGGGAAAATCTTTAGCCCTTCCACGGCACAACATTAAAAAAAAAAAAAAAGCTCAATAACCTTAACGCCACAATCATAATAGCCAAAGATCGATGTAAATAGTAATATAACGTTATATATCTCCAAGCACACACTATCAAGAAAGTAATTAACTCTATCTTGCCTTTGCCACACACACCTACATGTCACTCTATCATTTGACACTATTAGCTAAACATGAACGGCGTTCATATTCCTAGAATTGTGTCGATGGGCTAAAAACAGGGACCATCTTCATGTAAAAAGAAATTTTGCCTTACTTCATTATTCCATAAGGATGGGAACCCACCCACGAAGAGGTTATTTGTAAACCTATAGGATATCTTGTACCGTGGGTGGGCTACTATTTTTATCAACAGAATGTAGACAATGCTATCAACATGTGTTGGAATGGATTTTGGTGTTAATTTCTTTTATGTGGATTATAAATAATGAAGAGATGATAAAGTTGTTTATTTTCCAAACAATTTCAAATTTTATACAATAATTTATATAACATAATCATAATCTATGGAAAACTTCGCTGTTCTAATTCATTTTCTTTATATTTAGACTAAGCACTTTTCATTGATCCTTTTCATTGTTGCTTGTATATTATTATTATTATTATTATTTTTTTTATTATTATTATTATTATTATTATTATTATTACATATGGACACCCTTCATGGAGTTGGTATATTTTGTGGAAATTCCATTACATCGATATTAACCATCAGTACCTTTCATATTTGCTTTGAACTCATTCATTGACTAAACACTCACATATGACTCTGGCAATCTATTTCGTCCATTCGTCACTCTCCAAGCAAAAAATCTATCTAGTCCTCAAGCTCTTGCTAATTACTACACGCTTACTTAATTTCCATTAATGATCCCTAGTTTTCCCAATGTTATTCATGTACTGAAATATTTCCTCCACATCAATGCTATAACCCCACTCTTAAGCAACTTATATGTCTCTATCATATCCCATTATTCACTAATCTACCAGCCTCAGTAATCTACATATCTTCAAATTCGGTAACCTTCAATCTCTCCGCATATGACACACCCTTCCATCATCTTGGTCGTCTTCGAATCCGTTCAACCTCTTCAAGAAATCAAGGCGACCACGTCTGTGCGTAATCCAGATGAAGCATTATCAAACCTTATAAAGAAGAGTAAGAACAATAACCTGCGTATCTCTGCATGTCAGGGTGTTCTTCAACAACCAGTTAATCATCGAGCTCTTTTAGTTACATTTGCAACATGCCCTCTGAACTTCAACTCGAAATCCACCAACATTCCCATATTCCCGGCTTCAACAATATCCTGGAGTACAGTTCCATCAATGTGGAACTGATTGTGGAACAGCTGGTAATGTTTTTAGTTGGGCGTTTAGTTGAAAGTGGGCATAAAAAATCTTCTCAGCCACTACTTTGAGAACAAAGGGTACTCACTCTCCTTGGATACAGAAATGGCTTTCATCTCAAATAATAAGACCTTCCTCTTCACAAAAGCACCATCTTGTACACCCCCCCCCCCTCTTTTTCTGCATAACCTTCTCAACAGTTGTTTCTTTTTTGGTCTTTGTGCAGTCCTCCCTGCTTCTAATAATCTTCTACGGACTGTCAGAAACGTTAATTCCACTAGCTGCCAAGTCCCTATTTAAGACTGAAGCAGATAATCTTGGATTCATTTGACTTTTCCTAACTAGTAAACGATCTTCAGTAAAAGTGGCTTTCCTTTTTCGCCTATATTTTCCTTTTCTGTTAGGAGACTAGTTTTCTGTTAGGCAATTTATCTTTGAGTCATGAATATATGATAAGAAAGAATAGATATATTAGTGACTTTCCCGTATTCTTTCTTCAGATGACTTGAGACTTTCTTGGAGATGTATCCATTTTATAGATACACAAAATGAATAAACCACTACAAATGACAACCTGTTTACGCTATTTAAAAGGCACAACATTATTAATAAACATCGTAGAAACAGTTAAAAACACACGGCACTCATCCAAAACTAAAACCAAAACCAAAAACTTGACGAAAATTCGACTTGCTCTGATTAATTTATTAGCTACTATACTTGCCATTTTCGTAATACAACATGCAAGTTGCAATTCAATGACCTAAACAGGATCTTCAGTAATTTGAAATTATTGGTATACACATGATTATAAATTATAAATTTATTTTTTTTTATATTTATTTCTATTTTAAAGTTTATATATTTATTTTTAGTTTTATTTTTTTTTATAATTTTGGTTTATTTCTATTTTAATTTTTATTTTTTTATTTATATATTTATCTTTTTTATTTATATTTTTCTTTTATATATTTATTTTTATTTTGCGTTTATTTTATTTTTTCTATTATCCAATGGTTTTAAACTAAGGAAAATCAAACGAATGGATTCCATCCATCACAAGCTGCCTAGCGACAATCAGGGTAGTACATGTCGAGGCAACTCGTAGCAAATGAGCTCAAAGCTCCATATGCCGTTAGCTTATGGAAAGGAAGTGGTGAGGAGGGACTGTGGCTCTGATCAAAGTGAATTATGGGTATGGAAAATTCTTTCAAAATTTACTCTGATTAATTTGTCAACTTTAATCCATTCTCCAGAGAATGGGTTAAATCATCGGGTTTCATCTTTATCATGAACACAAGATAAATATCTTATTTGGTGTTTGGTAGTTATGTGCATTCAGAATCAAAGTAAGCCTATTGCTGAAGGGAAAATAATGTCTAATTATGAATTTATGAACAAGTTTTGGAACAAAAATTTCTTGGGTGGTGTTTTAACTGTTCACCAGGGCAGTCACAGCTGTAAGGATGGAACAAATATTGTTTTCGAGTCTTTATCTTTGTCCATCTTAGTTGGAAATAATTCGATAATGTTCAAGTATAATATTCCAAATGATAGAATTTATTTAATAGCATTTTATTAGAAAAAAATAAGAGAATTGCATTCTTATTTATTGAAAATGCAAAAAGTATCTTCTGATTCTACAGCAGTAACCCAACTTCCTTTTTTCCAAGCCCCACTGTAAATTGAAACTTTTAATTTAAAAATTGTTTTGATTAAGTTAAAGGATATTACATCTCCTATTGTTTTTTAGCCGAATAAGAAACACAAAAGAGTTTCATGCCGAATATAGAAATTATATAAAGTTCGGCGATTCCAAGCGTTGTGAACTAATTTACCGATTAGTTCACATTATGGGTAAATATCAAGAATAACGATCGGAGCTTGCTCCACCTTTGCTATGAGTTGCCTCAGTTTGCACTACCTTAAGGGTTTGTTGTTGCTATCCAGGTATTTGCTTACGCTTGGAATCGCCGAACTTTATATAATTTCTATATTCGGCATGAAACTCTTTTGTGTTTCTTATTCGGCTAAGAAACAATAGGGGATGTAATATCCTTTAACTTAAACAAGTTTTATGTCGCCGAATTGAAGCCTTCATATTTGGCTCTTCATATATTTAGTAATTGTTTTGATTTTATTAAGGTAATTTTCATAAGTTAGCTATGCCGATTTATCATAAGAAAATGTTTTGGACTTTTTGGTTAAATTTTCATTTTATTAAGCAGAGAGAAATTATAAAAATATTCCGTTATTAATATTAAACATATTCCAATGTACGTAATTATTTATTTATTCATTTCACTATTCATAACAAAAAAAAAAATTACATGTTTATATTACCGGATATTTAAACACCCGAAATGTATGCCATTTTGAAGTAGTGAAGAGTCTAACGATTTTTTTATCATTATATATATATATATATATTTGAACGAAAAAAACTCGCGCAAAAGACCGTAAGGGTTATTTCTCTCATGTAGATTCAGGTGTCATAAACTTACTTGTATGCGAAGATACAAGTAAGTTTTATATTTTATATTTCCTTATTTAAAATACATTTCCTTATTTAAAATTTAAAATTAATTTAAAATTAAACGCTGTATTTTAGAATTCCTTCTTATTATTTCAGAAAATCTTGAATTGAGAACTTCACCATTTAACACTCCGGAGGTCGCGGTGGTAATTTTGTAGATCAGGAGGTATATTTGAGAGGATAACATTCTTACTAGTATGTGCTAAAATGCACAAAAAATAAAGAACAAACGCTACAAATATAATTCATCATGGTACAAATTAAGTGAATATTGAATACAACATTATTTCATGGCCGAATATAGAAATTACAAGAAGAACTCACATAATGTATCTATCTTAGTTAAATAGTCCTGTAGTTATTGATTTTAACACCTCCCGGCCTCACGAGAGGTCGCATCTGATGTGACAGATAAATGCTAATTGTTAACATAAATATTCTTTAACCTAGCTATTGTATAGGTTGAAGGTCACGAGTAGCTGTGCATTCATATGTTACGAGTGATATTCCACGCTGCTTTTTTGCTTTCAGTTTGTCTTAACACATGTTATGTGAGGGTTTCTGATGTTTGACAGTAAATGTTATCTGAGAGATACCGCGACCTCCGTAGTTTTTTTTTTATTCTTTGTTCAATAATTTCTAGATTGTAACTGAAAATAAATAAACCATCATGTATTAATGAAATTGAGAGCCAAAGGCTTATTGTTATCATACATATCCCGTAGAAGATGTGCTTTACATTTATGGAAAATACTGAGGACAGTACCCTTGAGCTTGATCCACCTTTACTCCGAGTTGCCCAGTATGGCCTACTTATGCTTGCGTCCGAAGAAACGTTTAGTTTCTATATTTTCCTCAGGAAACTCTTGAAATTATATTGAAATAATGTTTGATTCAATATTTATCATACATATTTCTATCTAGGACATTGTTTCTCAAACTGTGGTACATTATTTATGGTGATACACTTTTTACACAAAATATTTAAATATATGTTCAGAAAAATGTATTTTAATATTGTAACGAGTAGACTGTTCCAAGAATTTAGCTTGGCGAATCGAATAAAATGAACAAATAAATTTTATTGCAGTTTTATGTGAATTTTCGGATGCGAAGTCTCATTAGCGTGTCCTAAGGGTTTTCATACTTAATATTTATTTTGAAACAGTATTTTATCCTAGTACATATGGTGGTACATGCTTTTATAGTGGTACATATATTTTTTATTCTTATTGAAGTGGTACAAAATTTAAGACTTTTGAGAACCCCTGCTCTATGAGATGTGCTTTTCATTTATGGAAAAATACTGAGGAGAGACCCATTGAGCTTGCTCCACCTTTGCTCCGAGTTGCCCAGTATGGCACCATTGATCCTTGTGATCGCCGAAACTTTTAGTTTTTGTATTTTCGGCACGAAACTCTTGAAATAATATTGAAATAATGTTGTATTCAATATTTATCATACATATTTCTATCATACATATCCTATAGGAGATGAGCTTTACATTTATGGAATAATAATAATTTGTGAATTCAACAAATTTTCATCATCAGCCTGTAGAGTAAGATAGGCTGAGAGTCAGCAGATAGTAGGAGAGGAAATAAAGATAGAGTGCATAGTAGTAGGGTAGGTAAAAGAGACCTCAGTTGACCTGTTTTAGCTGTTTGCCCCCCAGGGGCGTTTCTAAAACGGTCGTTGATTTTTCACTTTACAAACAGGAAAAATCCTAAAAAGGAAACATGTAACAAAACAAACAAAAAAAAACGTACAGAGAAAAGCAAAAATTGAAAGGTAAACTTAGAGGTGGAGGAAGGATCTGGCCCGAGTGATGCAGCTCCCAAGGAACTGCACCGCCTCTCTGTAAGCCTTCGCCGCTCGGGTTCTCAGGTCCTCCCCCAGCTATGATAGCTGAAACCGGTGAAGCTATGTACAGAAACCCCACCTTGTGGGGTTTCTGTACATAGTGGTTACTGTGTCTTTCTTTTGTTGTGGGCAGTTATTATTCTTTTGGCCACCTCACTTCCATTGGCCATGTCTAGTTTGCAGAGAGCTACGAAGAACGCCGAAGCTGCCTCCTCGTCTAAATCCTGGGATACTTCTACTTGCTCAGGGGTGATTTTGCTGATGTCATCAACGAAGATGTCACCCCATTTTGCGCTGACGATGTCAGATCCATGTTTCCCTGTGAGGAGGAGTTCAGGTTCTCCTATCTTTTTCATCGCTTCTTTGAATTTTTCCGCCATCCCTGTGATACTTCTAATGAGATGGCTTAGAGTCTCCCCTGCTTTTGTGTGAGGGACTTCTGGGTGGGCGGTCTCAGATACTTTTGCTGTTTTGGGCATTACCAACTCTTCTTCCTGTGGGCTTAATGGCCGTTTGGAGGTGTTGGTGTTCACCTCCATCTTTCCTTCTTCTATATTAGTATTGATGGTTTCAATAACGACTGTTTCTTCTTGTTGGATTTTACTGCTTGTGGAAGTCTTTTTCCCTTACGGTTTTTCTTAGACGTGGAGGTATGGATTTCTGTTATATCAGGAGCAGCCTCGAAAGGAGGAGAAGCTTCCTGTGCTGGGTCATTTCCATTGCTTGGTGGAGTTGCTGGCGTGATGAAAATACTAACGAAATTGGTCTCTATCTTGCTCCACCTTTGGAACTAATTGTCCAGTATGGCACTATTTATGCTTGCATCCACCGGAACTTTTAGTTTTTATATATATATTTGGCACGAAACTGTTGTAGTTTCTATATTCAGCTATGAAAGAAAGTTGGATTCAATATTCCCTTAATTTGTACCCTCATGTATTATATTTACAAGGTTTGTTCTTTATTTATTTATTATTATTATTATTATTTTTTTTTTTTTTTTGCATTTTAGCTCATACTAGTAATGAATGTTATCTCTCAGATATACTGCGTCCTACGCTGCAAAATTACCACCGCGATCTTCCGAGTTTTAAGACTAACTAGAATATATTCCTCGTATGACGATTAGTATCCACAGGCGAATTAATCGGTACAAAGGAGGTAAAGATAACAATTCTGGCAATTGGCAAGTAAATTTGTGTGTGGTTAGATGGCTTTTGTGTCAGTTCGTCTTTTATTTCTGATTTTATTCGAGTAGGTGCAATGAATGTATTTTCACTCTTCATATGTAATACGTGCTGTGTATTTATCAGAAAACGCAATGAGCTGTGTGTGTTTATGGTATGGTGCATAAACACAACCAATATTTGTACTGCATTTCTGAGGTGTATTCAATGACTGCTCAAGTTTTTTTTTTTAATTATCTCACTTTTGCTAACTTTATATAGAGATAAAGAAATGGTCTCATTCAATACGAAGTTCAGAAAAATCACGAATTTTTTTAAAAATTTAATATCATAAATGAAATTATGAATATGTGCATTCTCCTGTGTGGAAAAAGATATTTTCCACGCAGGAGACTCTGCTGTGGAAAAATATTACTTTAAGTCTAAGAGTGCGATTAAAACCTAGCCACATCTCACAATTCGTAGCCCCTCCCACCGGAAACGCTGGGTATATTTCCAGTACGTTAACGTGGCTGGTGAAGCATGTTACGGCCAATCACCCGATATGATTACGAAAGGAAAAAAAGATACAGAAAAATTATGTTGTGAGACCTCCACTTCTTTTTCTCAAAGAGAAGTTATGAAGCATGTTAGTGAATGCCTTCAAGGAAGCCACAAGCTGAAGGAGGAAGAGGAAGACACTCAAACTCAACTCTGGAGAAACCCACTCATCATATATCTACTCACAATGTCGTACTCTCTTGAAATCTGGAAAATTTTGTAAACTTTGCACTGGAGCTGAGTCGACAAACCTTGCTGCAGTGTTCATCCAAGAATACAGGTAGAGAACTGAATTTGAATTGAACTAAGTGAAATCGAGTTGCAAAGCGTGGACTTCTTTCTATACATCAGCCAACAAATCTGGTAATAGTGACATCGGTCTAGTCAATAAACTAATTTATAGTCACATCACATCTATCTGAAAGTCTGCGAGAGTATAGCGAACTTTAATATGTAAAGATAAGGAGGTCATTTTGCCTCTTTACAAGCCCCTGATAAGACCTCACTTGGACTATTGTGGGCAGGTGTGGACTTCTTGTTTCCATTGTGATTATGATACAGTGGAGAGAGTGATAAAATGATATCAGGAGTGTGGAATACTGATTATGAAGTCAGGTTGAGAATTTGTAGACTGAAGACACTAGAAAACAGGAGAAAGAGGGGTGATATGATTAAGACTCACAAACTTCTGAAAGGGTCATGCAGGATTTCGGTTGATGGGAATTTTCGTTTTATGGAGGATGGGCTAAGGACAATAGAGCATCCTTGGAAGCTGAGAATGCTACTAAGAATGGGATTAGAACTAGAATATTCTATCCCAGAGCGGTGCGTGATTGGAATGGATTGCCATTGGATGTTGTGTGTGCAAGTCGTGTGAATGAATTCAAGAAAAAATATGACAGCGTGTGGCGTAACTTTTTTGATGTTAGAGCATGTGACTAGTTCTGTCACTCGTACGTCCGAAATTGTTGGGATGGAAAAAAAATAGCAATTAGGTGGTGCATGGTGAAGGGGTAGTCAAGAGTATGACAGTGGTCCCCCTCTGCAATGCTTCCCCACCCCTCTCTCCTCCAGAAGATGTCTGCTCAACCATTTGGAGATGAGCGCGCTCGCCACTTCCGGATATCTTTTAGTGAGGTCACCTCAAACTGATAACAAGGGAGCTGTGTGACCTTTCCTTTTTCAGATATCTGTGATATTAGTGATATTCAGATATTAGTGATGTCACTCAAACTGATACTGAAAACTTCGGAGCAAAAAAAAAAAAAAAAAGGGTGGCCCTTGTTGGAGATATGTCAAAGATATTTTATTTAAATGGGGAAACACGGAAGCAGCTCTTTTTGATTTCTTAAATAAGATAAACTGTTTATCGAAAAAAAAAAAAAACCACATTCACCTTAGAAACTGAGAGAGATAGAAAATTACCGTGTTTAGATACGTTAATTACAAAACAAGTGGATGGATATATCAACCTAACGGTTTACCCTAAACCGACTTACATTGTCCGGTATCTGTACTTTTCTTCACACCATACATCTCACAAGTTGAGTACATTTGCTCAAAAGCAGAGCGACTTGCATCACAACAGAAGAGAAAACTCTCAAGGATGAATTAACTCACATATCAGAAACTCTGAAAGACAACCGCCATACAAAAGATTTAATTCAAAAGATACTTTCCTCCAACCCCTCCCAACAGCAACCCAAAGAAGCTAAATACAAACTTCCATTGCCATTCTTTATGCTAACACAGTCTCAGAGAAAATTGCAACACTTTGCAAACCATATAAATAAGAGTAACTTTCAAAGCAATTAACACATCCGCAACTTGTTAAGATCACCAAAGGATAACACTGCTTTCTTCAAACATCCTGGCGTTTACAACGTCCCTTGTTCATGTGGTTTAAATTACGTAGGACAAACTTTCAGAAGTTTGGAAATCGGAGATGTGTTCTTTTTTGGTTGGAAATAAGAAATTTCCATCATGCAGGTTATATTCCATTGTTTGAAATCGTCTCTTTCCCCCGGAATTGGTTCTCGAATGATTGATGAAAAAATTACTGCAGTGCTAGGTGTCCTACGTGGTCTTGGACGATATTTGCCGCACCATTTCCTCGTCGCTATGTTCTAATTACTTTCTTCATTTCTTAGTAATACAATAAGTACCACTAAAACTCATAAATTGTTGTTTACGATTTTGTGTATTTTGAGAATTGCTTACTCAAGGTTATTCTCCACGAAAAACATAATATATAAAATTTACGTAAACTGATATAAGGTGTTTTAGTAATTTCTGAGATATATAAAGAATTTTGAATATTGCTAAAATTTCCTTCTAATATTAATACTATATTAGAATTCCAATATAATTTCATAATACAAATATATATTTCTAACGGTATTAATATTAATAATGCAATTAATTCAGAATCATCGGTCCTTGGATTCTTATATAACACGCATGAAAATGTTTAATATAAATATTCTTACACATTGAGTAGCTATGTATTCATATGTTACGAGTGATATTCCGCATTTTTTTTTTTTTTGCTTTCAGTTTGGTTTAACACATGTTATGTAAAGGTTCGTGATATTTGACAGTAAATTTTATCTGAGAGATACGCGACCTCCGATGTCAGTATAGTATCGTTTAGTTGTTGTTGTTGTTTTTTATTCTTGTTCATTAATTTCTAGATTGTAACTGAAAATAAATAAACCATCATGTATTACTGAAATAGAGAGCCAAAGGCTTATTGTTATCATACATATCCCGTAGAAGATGTGCTTTACATTTATGGAAAATACTGAGCCGAAGCTTTTAGTTTCTATATTTTCAGAACAAAATTCTTGAAATTATGTTGAATTAATGTTTGATTCAATATTTATCATACATATTTCTATCATACATATCCTCTAGGAGATGTGTTTTACATTTATGGAAAATACTAAGGAAAGTGATCGGTAGCTTGTATCGCCTTTACTACGAGTTGCCCATAAGGCACTACATATGCTTGCTTCCGCCGAAACCTTTAGCTTCTATATATCGTCACGAAACTCTTGTAGTTTCTATATTTGGCTATGAAATAATGTTGGATTTAATATTCACTTAACTTTTACCATCAAGTATTATATTTTTTAATGATACATTGCTAGTACCACTAAAACTCATAAATTGTTGTTTACGATTTTGTGTATTTTGAGAATTGCTTACTCATATTATAACCATAACTATAACATCACTGGCGAGGAGGGTGAAGCAAGATGCATTTTTTATTCCCCGTTGTCTGATAGGGACGAATTGAAGAGGAAAGATTTATGAGCTGTGAGCTTGCCCTGGGCGCACGGAGATTAATCGCCGTGGCTACTAGTATTTAGGATGGCTTTTGGCCTCTTGTGTTTGAAGAGGTCAGTTTCGTCGTAGTTTGCTGCCTGTTTCACTAGATCGTTGGGATATGTAGAGATCTTTGAGAGTAATTTTTCCGCTGTAGTTTGTAGGAAGGCGTAGATGTAAGGGATGTTTGTGTCTCTGTGCAGTTGGACATTTCTTACCACGGTGCGTCTAAGATCATGAGCAAACATTTATTTTGCACTCTCTGTAGCCTGAGGATGTTGGTGTTGGATGTGTGGCTCCAGGCTGGAGATGCATATGTCACTATGGGGCGGATCGTCAGCAGGTAGAAGAGTACTTTGATTCCGGTATTTAACTTGCCTTTTTCTATTAGAGGCTAAAGTTGTGCGATGGTTTTAGATGCTTTAGCGCATGAGGCTTTGATGTGTGGGTTGACCGTTAATCTTTTGTCTAGAATTACCCCAAGATATTTTGTTTCTGTTTGCCAGGGGATTTTGGTGTTGAATAGATAAAGGTCCCCCATGGGAGCTTCCAATCTTCTGGTGAAAAGTATCGCTATACTATTTTGGGGATTCACTTGTAATCTCTATTTGGAGAACCATTGTTCTAGTTTTAGTAGATTTTCTCAGTTTTTTGGTGACGAGATGTGGCTGTAGAGATCTGGCAAGTACTGCTGTATCATCCGCATAGGGTGTTAAGATGGATGACATTGGGTTGTGTGGGATGTCCGCCATATATATCGAAAATAAGATCAGTGTCAGTAGGGAACCTTGGTGAACTCCCGCTGAGATCCGTCGCTGACTTGAAACTGTTTCGTTTATTTTGACTTGTATGTGTCTGTCCTGGAGGTACGATTTAATTAGGTGGACTATTCTTGATGGTATGCCTGCTGAAATGAGTTTGCGTAGTAATCCCAAGTGCCATATCTTGTCAAAAGCGTTCGCTATATCAAGGAAGACTGCCAAGTGTGCTGGTGCCAATTGTAGCCGGTGGTGATTATTTACTCAATTATCCTATGAATTTGTTGAGTAGTACTGTGATGTTGTCGAAAGCCAAATTGTTCCTTTGGAAGAATATTTAACTCATTTACTGAGGCTTGCAGTTTGGAGAGGATGATTATTTCGGCAATTTTGCCTAAGTTTGAGATTAGGCTGTTGGGTCGATAGCTTTCAGGCAACTGTGGATCTTTACCGTGTTTATGCACTGGGACCACATCTGCAACTTTCCAATAGGTGGGGAAATAGTTATATCTGAACATGGCGTTGATTATTGTGGTGAGATGTTTTTCCTCATAAATGTTGTGCTACTTATTATCAGATTCTTAGATATTGCTAGACTTATTAACCTTACCCCATTATCATTTGAGATTTCATGTAGGCTATTATTTCCAATTGTTTGTCTATAGATTTCTTCTCCTCCTATTTTTGCATTAAGATCTCCTAAAAGTATACTAATGTCATTATTTGGTATTTCGTCAATTATTCCTTCCAGAGTATCATAGAATTCATCCTTGGTATCATCATCAGTGTCCTCTGTGGGTGCATGTGCATTAATTAATGTTATTTTGAACTTTTTTTTGTTAGCAGTCTTATTTTACTGAGTCTTTCGCTGATGGTCTCAAAACCTTCATGTCTTCCTGTGATATTTCCACCATATAATAACAAATATCTCCTAATTTATGTTCATCACTATCACTCCATCTAGTTTCCTGAATTGCCACTCTATCCATTTTATATTTTTTGAGTTCATCACTTGAAGTTTGCAGTGCACCTGCTTCTGATATTCCGCGATCCAAATCGTAATCCTTTATTCCAAGCAACAGGTCGAGTTCCATCTTGTACATTCCGATATTGAGGCTTATTTGGTGCTTGGTTCCTAACAAGTAAGATTTTTACAAGATGAGGTTGTCGACTTCATGCTTAACCCCCAACTGAAGGAACAGTACGTCATCATATAGAAAAAAGCAAATCAAAGAAAACCATTTATGTTTAATTATGTTTAAATTATGAGAGTTAAATTTCAATACTGCAAAAAGTAATAAATAAGTCTGGAACTGCACTGTACAATTTTTAATTTAATTTTTTTGGGGGGGACTGCAGGTATACGATATCCCTATTAACCACACAACTGAGGGTTACTGTTGATGCCAATGTATGAAACACTTTATTGAAGAATTACTTGGATAGAGGAATATTGCGGGTGAGTTCGATTTTTAATAAATTCAGTAGATGATTTAACAGAGGATAAAAGTTTGTGAATTGAAAGCAACAAATTGGGAATAGATTCAAATGATTTTTACTGAAATTATTCTTCAAGCCATTTAAAAATCATTTTCATACAAATGAAGAATTTTCGATTATGGAAATAAAAAATAATAAAGGGGAAAAAGCATCCGGTGCTGCTATATATGGCTCTCTCCCAAGTGCTGACTGGACCCCACGTTGCTTAATTTCTGAAATCGAAGGAGAACCGGTGTATTCAGCGTAGTATATTTTGCGAAATAATAACAAACGGTATAATTGTTAGTGTGGGACAACCCAGTCCATGGAACACTTTCTTTCTTGTCCCCTTAATTAACTTAATTAAAATTACAGATTCTTCTCTTGATGAGAAGCGACGTCTTTTTATATCTTTTTCATCGAAGACGAATTAGCCAATCTCATACAGATATAACAGGATTTTTTCCCTCCACGAAATAAAAAAATCGACCAGAGTAATGAATCGCGTAGCTTTTCAGAATACCTGCGATGAGGTGTCACGGGATAATAGTAATAACAGACACCCACTTCGGATGACGAAGTCCATCGTCCAAACCTTGAACTCCTTTGCGTTGGCTCAACCTGTCATGGAATGATTCTATTCACCTCCTTCTCTATGTAAAAATTAAAATAAATATTAATCATAAATATAAATAAAACAAACAAATAAAATAAAATAAAATAAATCGCTGCTTTATATTCTTTTATTCATCACTCTTGCGCAATTGCAGGGATGACCCCACCTCCCTTGTTCCCCTTGTTTAAAAAATTGTCCAGTGTCCAATATGTAAAAGACCTTCCAATGGCTTAAATGTCTCAATATCTTCCTCTTCTGAAGATTACATGTCCTCAGTCTATTCTCATAGCCAAATCCCATAATCCTAAAATCATTTTTGCTACCCCACGTTTCTCTTCTCTTTCAATTTTCTTCATTCCTCTAAAGTCTGGTAACCAGATCTGAGCGTAGCAGTCGAGGATCTTATACAACAGAACCATCACTGTCTTATTTCTGCTGGTTAATGTCTTCAAGTATTGCACTAATACTCGGAGTTATTGTTACTGCCTTTGGGTTCCTCTATGAAAATCACTGTCACATTTCTTCTCTTCGCCTTAACAGCTACTTTTATAAATATTTTCTTTTAATTTATGGATAAATACAACTAAATGTATAATAGTCACTGGTGTAGCTAGAGCTTTTGCGGTCCCTCCCAACACACTCCAAAAATACTGCAAAAAGTCAAAACTACGTATAGAGAAATAAATTAAAATACTATGTTTATTTTTGAAGTAACACTTTAATTTCAACATTCTAAAATGTTATTTTTCTTGCTTTTCTGTTAACAAAATCATCGATGACATTGTCGAGGTCTATTTCATAATAATGTAGGTAATTCTTAATCAGTTTTATTCAAAAAAATTCCTCTCGCAACTAGCAACACTTACAGCGATTGTGAGGAAAATTCGCAGTAGTGTTACAATATTTGGAAATGAGTTCTCGAGACTGTATTTTAGAATTAACTGCAAAAGTTCAAAAATGTTCAAAGTGCCGCCCGCGGCGGACCTCCTCCCCTACCCAACTGCGCATCTGACTTAAAGTTAACTGTTAATGTAGATATGGCATTTGTAAATGAATCCCCTATTTGCTAATAGTTGTAAACCACTGGGCTACCTTAATCTTAGAGATGAGAACTGAAATGAAAATGTGAGGAGAAAGATAAACAAGGGAATAATCCAACGTTTTAGTTTTTATGGTAAGAACTGAAGGATGTGGGGTAAAAATTTGTGTGAAATGTAGATAGAGCAAACAACAAGCATGACACCTTCAGTTATTTAACATATTAGGAGAAAGATTTTTTTTCTCGATGCATGCATTTAACCATAAAAGGGTTTGCTTAAAGCGAGCTCAAGGTTTTGCCGAGAAGAATTAACCCTTCCCCTGGTTGGATTTATTGCAGACTCATTTTTACAAAGTTTTAAAATTAGGTAGCTAGTCTAAATGCTTTCGATTAAAATTTAATTGCAAAATTATTATTGTCTTAATGAGAACGTATAGTGTCCATTGATAGCGGAGTTGTTTCTCATTACGCAGATTGAAGTCGTTTTCCATTCCAAGTTGTATCCATAAATTAAAGATACCAAGAAATTATATACTGGTTTAATCCTTTATCCATGTGTAAGCTAACAAAGTTTGCGCCTGAACTATTCTCATATTCACAGCACATATCCTTGCGGACTTGTGTAATGCATAATGCAATATATATAATTTTTTGGTATCTTTAATTTATAGTATAACCAAGTGGAAAATTTTCCAAGAACTATCTCTGTTCTGGAGTATTTTAATAATAATTTTAATAATGAGTGAAAAAGTAAATTGTTGCTCATCATAGGCCTAGAGTAGTTTGTGTAGGGATGCAAGAGAGCCTGATAGTATTAGGAGAAAAAAAGACAGGTAGCACGAGAGAGAGAGAAAAGGCCTCAGCTCTTTTCTATCATCATATAGCCAAAGGCTATCACTTTTCCTTTTTCACCAATCTCATATAGATGAACAACCAAAAGACCAATTGAAACTAAAGCGCAAAGATGACTTTCGATTTTCTGGGTTAGTCCCATCTGGGTTAACTGCATTGAGTTGCTTTCTCTGCCTGGGATTGCTCTCCAGTCATCCCTGCAATTGACTATAAGACAACATTGGATTAAGAGCATGGAACTATTTAAAAAACCTCTGATAGCAAGAATAGACTGAATTTTTTCTCCCCCTGGTGAATATGGCATAATGTGGGTGGTCTACACCATCTAGTGAACATCTAATGAACAATATAATTTCCAAAATACAATATCATAACATTTGGGTGTCATATTGCTGGTTTTCCAATCTGTTTCCTTCTAACCTTCCAGAAATGGTATTTTAATTCATTAATAATGAAAATCAAAATTCTCTTTCCATTGCTGACAGGTTCTGTTGTAAATAATGGAATGCCCAACACATTACCAAATACGCAGGGCAACTGTAGAATGCATGTTCTACTGTTTCCAATCGTTAACAGATTGTTGTCAGTACCCAACCGTGGAACTTCGGGACGAAAGATATTAAAAATTTCTTTATACCAAATTTTACTTTTTTTTTTTAATGGAAAGAATGTCAATTGCAAAGTGTTTTAGCAGTCTTAAGCACAGAGTGTTGTGACATTTAGGAACAATCTCAGCTTTTGGACCTGTATAATCATTAACTCCAAACAGGGAAGGATGAAAACTCACGTAGTACCGGAGAAGGTCTGCACATGTGTGATTAGTCTGCAATATTTAGAATTTAGAACCTGTATTGCTTAAATAGCAGAATTTTAAGATTGGAAGTTCAAATCCTGAATGCTTCGTTGATAGTTGAATACATTCCTTTTTAACTTCTTAGTAACGCCTGGATCAAAAAATTGCACAGGTCTACCATAAGTTGACTTTCTTCACCTTCTGTGATATACAGCTGAGCAGATCTTGTTTGAGTACCGTTACTGTTTATTCTAACTATTGTTAGACATCCTCCGTGACCGGGGCGTATCTCTGCCAAGGCCTATGGAAGACATACTCATTGATAAAACACAATTATTAAAGTTTCAGCCTAAGCTTCCACTTCTTTAATTACATTTTATACCTTTTGTTGCTTACCATTTTGTCTCTTTGATTCCCCCACTGGTCTGTGCCTTCCTTGCCCGCTCTGGCTATGCTTCAGCAGAGGGGGTTTGTAGATTTTGCAGACCTGGGGGCTCTGTTGAAACTATGGTCTGGAAGTGAGAAGACTGATAGGAAAGCTGAAGAAAACCTGGGCTTGAAGTGGGTGGGCAGGGTGGGTTCCTATTTAAAGATTTATCTTTACATGGGTGAAGGTTCTTTCTAGCGAACGGTGCCAGTCCCTTCCTAGGTTCTGTTCACCATACCGTCCCAATTGAGATTTTGGAATTAGGGTTAGGTTTGAGACGGCTTGGTGAGACCGGGGGGGGGGGTTTAGTGTGTTAACTAGTTAAGAAAATGGTTATAAAACAATTATTCAGTAAGCTGTATGAAATTTTTAATAAAAAAAATTTTTAATAAGTAAGTAAGGTTTTTAAATTAGTAAGTAAGTAATTTTTTTTAATTAAAAAAAAATTTTTTTTTTTTAGTTAGTTACATACATATATTCATTTATAAGTAAGTAGGTTTTGATTTGTCTGGTTGATAAAGTGATTAGTCAGGGTTCTATGTTAATTATGTTTTTGTGTCATGTGTTTGGGTGTCAGAAATTGCATCTCAGTTTCCCGTCGTGTATGTTTGCTAATATGGGAGGGGTGCACCATTTTTTGGTGAATTTATACTCTCCCATTAGTGTCAGGTTTGTGTACATGTAATTTCTAATTGAGCATCTCGCCGAAGCCAGAATGTCTAGCAGACCAAGCTGGTGGATTGAGTGTGCTCTAGCGTTTCTAATTTTCCAGATGTGGTAGCGAAATTCTTTAATTATGAATAGGAGTAGTAAGTTCTTTATTGGTTTTGTGTCTATGTTGAAGTATACTATGGTTTTTTTTTTTTTTTTTGAGGGAAGAGGGATGTTAAATTTATTTCCCACATAACTTCACACTCCTTGCGAACTGGGCAATCGTATAGTATATGTTCGATTGTTTCCTCCCCAGGGCAAAAAACGCATGTTTCATGTGGGAGTTTACCTCTTCTATGTTGTTCGTGCCGCGTTGGGAAGAAAGCGTAAACCATTCTCCACGCGAGAGCACTCCTGGATGGGAACGTGACTTCGTGTTTGTGTATGTTCTCCCATGTTTTTTTCGTAGTTTGTCGCGGATGTATCTGTAGGGTATACGGTGTTATTTTGTTCGTTATTTGGAGAAGGCTATCGGACGATAAGTTAATAACTTCCACTTTGTTTTTTAGGCTTTGTAATTCGTTTATTATATTAGTGTAGTATTGGTTGTGGTTAATGTTATCGGTCCTGGTGTTCTAGGTTCCCCAAATAGTGGGACTTTAATTCCAAGCCAATAGTTTGGTGTTGTTCATGTTGTAATGCTTTTTTTTATTGTTTTCATAGCTGCAGCTAAAATTTTGGATTTGAAGTGTGGGAATTCATACCCTCCCTGTGTCTTTGGTCCATACATTTCGGTTCTGGCTACCTCTTCTGTTTTATGGTTCCAGAAATATCGGTATGCCATCGACTGCCATTTATTTATTTGTCTTTGTTGCGATTGGTTGTATTTGTGCTGTGTATAGTATTTCTGGTACAAATATGGTATTAATGATTCGAGCTCGCACTTACAGCGAAAACATGCTCTGTCCCAGGTTTGCATCTTTGTTTTTATTTTTTGTGTTATCTCGTTTGCGGAAAGTTTTTTCCCTTCTTTGGTGAATGGGACTCCCAGAATTTTAAGGGATTCTGTGTTCCATTCATGAGGGTGGGGGCTCGTTTGTATTATTTATATGTTTTAAGGCAGTTTTCTTTTTGGTTTAGATGTACACCCGATGTTTTGCTGAATTGTTGTGTAAGTTTGATTAGAGCGTGCAAAGATTCTTTGTGTGTTATTCTTTGGTCGCCGTGATGTCGTCTGCATGACAGATTGCTTTGCACTCTTCTTGCGATCTGGCAGGCAGAGCCATCCCAGCGATGTTTCTGTTAGTCTGTATGGCTTGTAGTAGTGGTTTTCCATGCATAATGTGAAACGTGTTGGGCTAAGCGGACAGCCCTGTCTTACCCCTCTTTCTATTTTAATAGGGTTTGTAATTGTTCCGTTAATTTGAAGTTGTGTGCTGCTGTCTTTATAAACTGTCTGGATATATTTTATTAGTTTTGGGTGTATTCCGAATTTTTTTAGTGTGTTGAACATGTATTCATATTTAAATGAGTCGAATGCTTTGGAAAGGTCAAGGTTCACGAGGTAAAGGTTTGTTTTCTTTTTGTTGGTGTAGTTTATAATGTCGCGGATTAGGCTCAGGTTTAAGTGTAACTTCTGTTTGGAACTCTATTTGTTTGGTTTGATTTTATTATGAGTGGCATTGTTTTTTAGTCTGTTATCTAATATTTTCATGAAAATTTTCTAGTCGTTTATAAGTGTTATTGGTCTCCAACTTATGACCTCATTTGTGTTGTTGCCTTGTTTTGGTATAAAAATTGCCACGCCGTTTATAAATTGAGTGCATATTTCGTTGTTGTCTAGGAAGTTGTTAAATAACTCTGTAAGTGTTTGCCCCACTATGTGGAGAAAGGTCTTATAGAATTCCATGGGTATATATACATACAGCTGAGCAGATATCACTGGGAATCAGATCCATATCTAATATCTAATAAAAAAATATCTAATAAAAAAAAAAAAATATATATATATATATATATATATATATATATAATATAAATATATATAATATAAATATATAATATAAATATATAATAAAAAAATATATAATAAAAAAAAAAAAAAAATATATATATATATATATATATATATATATATATATATATATATATATATATATATATATATATATATATATATATATATATATATAATATAAATATATATATATAATATAAATATATAATAAAAAAATATATAATAAAAATATATATATATATATAATATAAATATATATATATAATATAAATATATAATAAAAAAATATATAATAAAAATATATATATATATATATATATATAATATAAATATATATATATAATATAAATATATAATAAAAAAAATATATAATAAAAAAAATAACACCAACAGGCCTTTTAAGGACTGGCTTAAAGGGGCGAAGCAAGAATGCTTTTCATCTTCCCCGTTATCTGTAGAGCAGTGCTTCCCAAACTTCTGGATGTCAGGGCCCTTTGAAAAAATTAAAATATTTCACGCTCCCCCCCCTCGAAAAAAAATCGTAATAGAGATATATCATTATAATATTTATTGTATTTATAGTCAATACAAAACATACACAGGGAATATTGCAAAAATCAAATGCATATATTACATTTTTTGCCTCTTACCGTTTGGTTCTGAAGACGATGCGGGCTGTTCTGGTAAAATATGAAATACTGTCCTTTTTTTTTGTCTGTTTCTGCTTCTTCTGATTGTTCGCGGGATTTTTTTTTTTATTTTTTATCAACCACTTATCCATCTCAGGGTTAAATTTTTTAACGTAGAATAGATCAAATAATATCACCACTTACCAATACTGGCACACCACAGACTGATAACATGAAATTAGTGAATATTACCTGAATAAGGGAATCCCCAGACCAGGAACATTTTTCTCTTTTGTGACTTTTCTCCCTTTACGGTAACTAAGCCTAACGCGAAACGGACAGCAAAGGCAGGTTATTAAAACAGGCATATGATTGGTGCGGTATTAACAGAAGGTCGCGCAACCGAAAGATAAAAGCATAGCTGATAATTGAGTTGAAATGCTAACTCTCTTCAACCGAATTCCATATGTGAAACTGCCATAACGTTCATTATATATCTATATTACTTAGTTTTAACACTTTTACGAATTTTAATACGTTCGGTTGAATTTTATTGCTGCCTTGGGAAATCGAACTCACACACATCTAATTAATAACAATAGTTTTTAGTTAGATACTGTTTGCCCATGCAACATATGGTTTTCTTTCAGTCTATACAGCATAGTTTCTGTATGAGGGGACATATGATTCATTAATTAGTGTTTTTATCCCAGTTGTCTCTAATTGCACTATTTGTTGAGAAATATATTACACAGACTCCTCATATCTTATTCACTGGCATAATGAAAGTATTGTTTTTATTGCCTCTGTAGTATAGCGGCTGTTAGGGAGGGCATGTTGTTTACCAGTGCAAGCAAGTTACTATCTCCCCACATGAGCTTGTTTAAGCTTTTTTTCATGTGTGAAGTATATGCGAAACTTTTATTGGTAGCAGAAAACTAGCTCGGATGACAGTGATAATATAAAACGAGTTTTGATATGTATATAAAGTCAATATCAACAGTCCCTGATTACGAACTCGTGATGAAAGGGACAGGAAGATTTGGAGCTTACCTGGAGAGCATTCGAAGTAAATACAATTAACCACTGCTTTGAAATGAAACATATGAATAAGCATATATTTACTAATATTCATTAAGCTCCGAAATACGCAGGAAGCAAAGTTTGTGAATCAACACCAATGTGTGAATTTTTCCATTAAAATATAAAAAATAACAAAAAATAAATAATAAATAATAAAAGTTAAATACGTTTCTTTTAAAATAAATGTAATCTACTTAGTCTTAAAACATTTTAAATTTGTTTTCATTATTTCACAGCCCCCCACACCAAAACCTACGGCCCCCAAGGGGGCCACAGCACACAGTTTGGGAAGCGCTGCTGTAGAGGACAGTGTAGGGATAAGGTGTTATTGAGCTATTTTAAAGCTCTGATCATGGCAGGAGGGTAACAGCCATAGCCGCGCCTCAGTTAGAACTTCATTGGCTACAGCAGTGGTGGCACGCCCGAGAATTTTGCTGGCACGTCAACGATTTACATGTGATATCCTTTTATACGCTTATAAATTATTCAGCCTTTTTTAATTGTTACAATACGTATAAGTTAAATTTTGTTTCACAGGAGAGAGCAGCTATGAAGACATGAATTTGATTGGTGCGGTATTAACAAAAGATCACGCGACCCAAAGACAAATGGAATCGACAATTTTTGAGTTGAAATGCTAATTCTCTTCAATTCCATAACATCTGCAACTGTCATAAGAACACTCAGTATATATTTCTTAGTTTTAAGACGTTCACGACGGGGTGTCGTTTATCGTTCCGACAGAACTCTCATTACCGGTGGGCTCAACTCACAAAAAGTTTCAACCCTTGGTTGATTTTTATTGCCTTGTTTGCGTTTGAGCTGGAAGGGGAACTCACACACTCATTATATGGCATGTTTGAATTCGTGGTAGAATTTTATTTGAAGTTAGCCTCTGTGATCTGTCATAATGACGTCGAGAATTTCAAATGCAATCAAACAAACACTTATTTCATGTAATTGAAAAATTGGACAATAGTTTTAGTTAGATACTGTGTTTCCGGCGAAACATATGGTGTTACTTGCCCATACAGTGCAGTTTCTGTGAGAGGGGTACATGTGATTTATTAGTTAGGCTCCGTTTTCAATTCAGCTGTGTCTAAGTGCACTATTTGTTAAATAGTACACTTAGAGACAGCATTAGGAATATATTACACAGAGTGCAAAAGCCTGTGTACCTTATTCAGGGATACAATAAAACTTTTTTTTTTTTTTGTATCTATAGTATATAATGGATGTTGGGGAGGGCGTGTTGTTTTTTGTGTGGGAGGTATATATGCAAAACCTTTTAATGCTTTTCTCGTAAAGTGAAATCAGGGGTGCCAGTTATATGCGAGGGCAAGTTAAGTTATATTCGACGGTAAGCGTTCGCCAACAAGTCAACATCCTTCTGCTGCTTTCCCTGCTCCGCTGACTTCTATGGTGAGTTACAATATTTATAAATATTTTTAAACATAAATATTTTTCTCATTACCGTTTTTTTTTTTGTTTTTCAAACCAACATCATTAAAATCAATTTAATAACGCAATAATCAAATTTAATACTAAATGATATTATAAATTTTTGGTGATCAGAATGGGATATGTCAATGAAACTTACCAGAAATAAATTTAATGATGTTGGCTTGAGGAAACTACAATATTGTAGCATTAGTTCTGTGATTGATAACTAATTTAAATGCGTACTTTTATATTTGTCGACATGCTACACCGTATACATAAGTGTAATAATACTCTTTATGATTATGCCATAATTAATTATTAATACTTATTTACTAAAACAAATAGCCAAAAGGCTTCACATCGGCGATACAAAATTATATAAATTAAGTGGATATTAAATCCAACATTATTTCAAAGCCGACTATAGAAACTATACACGTTTCTTGCGAAATTTGACAGAGATCTTACGGGAATACACTCGCCAAATTTCCCACGAAAATTCTATAGTTATTGTAGTCGGCTTTGAAATATTGTTGGACTTAATATCCACTTAATTTATATAATATTAATACTTATGTTAGTTTAATGTATCAACTTTAAAAAAATGGGAACGGTATTTACGAGTAAGTTTGTTGGGACTGGGCCCTCTAATACAAATAAATAAAAATACAGTCTATATTAAAAGAATTGAGAACGACTGATCCTTAGGATTCTCTGACTTTTCCCTTTTCTAATTGCATGTGCGTTCATTACGTATTTCGCACCAGGAATCCGCCAGTAGGCAGAAATAAGCAGCGGCAAGTGCATTACTGTTGCTTGTGTGCACTGTTTTGTTTTTGCTACTGTAAATGGGAATTATAAAGATAATTTAATTTAGGCATATAATAAAATGTTGATTTTTTTGAAACTATAAAAAATGCATTTGATTTAAGTTGTGAATTATTTTGTTACAGTTCTACCGAACATGGCTGGCGAAAATAAAAAACGAAAATTATCACAGTCAAGCAGCAGAGAGTTCCAAAGCTGGTGGACTGAAGAGTATGCCATGATTAATAAGGACAATAAAGCAATATGCGTTTTATGTTCCGGGACAGTTGTGTGCAGAACGTCGTCAGTAAAACAGCGTTATGAGAAAAACCATAAATCGCTCCTTGAGAAAAGCAAGGACGAACAGAAAGAATTTATTGTTCGGGCAATTAAAAATAGGAATATCCAGTCAACAACCCTAATGAAATTTATCGGCAGTCGTTCAAATATAACTGCTGCTAGATTTTTTGCCCCAAATGTAATTGCTAAACACGGGAAACCTTTTAGTGAATATATAAAAGAAGCATGGTTAAAATGCGCACCAGTTCTCTTTGAAAATTTTGAAAACAAGAAAAAAATTATTCAAAGAATAAAAGATATGCCTTTGGCTAGAAACACGGTGAAAGATAGAATCATAAAATGGCTAAAAATACAACTCATCAGCAAAAAAACATATAAAATCTTCTGATTTAATTTCTCTTTGTCTTGATGAGAGTACTGACATAACTGGATCAGCTCGTTTAGCAATTTTTTTCGTTATTGTGTTGGGAATAACATCAAAGAAGAATTCATAAGTTTAACATCATTAGCAACAACAACAAAAGGAATAGATATTTGCAACGCAGTTGTAAATGCACTTGCTGAAAGAGATAAAGATCCCTCCAAAAGTGCATCAGTAACTACTGATGGTGCTCGCAGTATGACTGGAGAAGAAAATGAGTTCGTCATTTTATTTACCAAATATATTGGACATTCAGGTCTGGGTTTTCATTGTATTATACATCAGCAGGTTTTATGCTCCAAGGCTAGTTTCAAGCCACTGGAAGATATTATGAGCATTGTAACAAAATTGGTCAATTTCATATCAGCACTCGCTTTAAATAAACGAAAATTTATAGAATTATAAAGTGAGGTAAATTCGATGTACAATGGTTTACTTATGTACAACAACGTCCGATGGTTAAGTCGTGGGAAAGTTCTTCAAAAATTTGTTGAGTGTTTAGATGATGTCAGACTTTTTTTTACATAATGAGAAAATCATTGAAAAATACAATCAATTAAATGAACGTCTAAAGGGCTTTCGAAATTAATGTTTTTTATATTAAATTGTGTTTACATTTAAATAAATGTGTGTCTTGACTAATAATAATTTGTGAGTTCAACAAATCTTCATCATCGGCCTGTAGAGTAAGATAGGCTGAGAGTCAGCAGATAGTAGGAGAGGAAATAAAGATAGAATGCATAGTGGTAGAGTAGGTGAAAGAGGCCTCAGTTGACCTGTTTTAGCTGTTTGCCCCCCCCCCCCCCCAGGGGCGTTTCTAAAACGGTCGTTGATTTTTCACTTTACAAAAAGGAAAAATCCTAAAAAGGCAACATGTAACAAAACAAACAAAAACAGTACAGAGAAAAGCAAAAATTGAAAGTTAAACTTAGAGGTGGAGGCAGGATCTGGCTCGAGTGATGCAGCTCACAAGGAACTGCACCGCCTCGCTGTAAGCCTTCGCCGCTCGGGTTCTCAGGTCCTCCCCCACATGTGATAGCTGAAACCGGTGAAGCTGTGTGCAGAAACCCCACAAGGTGGTTACAGTGTCTTTCTTTTGTTGTGGGCAGTTATTATTCTTTTGGCCACCTCACTTCCCTTGGCCATGTCTAGTTTGCAGAGATCTATGAAGAACGCCGAAGCTGCCTCCTCGTCTAAATCCTGGGCTACCTCTACCTGCTCAGGGATGACTTTGCTGATGTCATCAACGAAGAGGTCACCCCATTTTGCGCTGACGATGTCAGATCCATGTTCCCCTGTGAGGAGGAGTTCAGGTTCTCCTATTTTTTTTATCGCTTCTTTGAATTTTTCCGCCATCCCTGGGATACCTCTGATGAGATGGCTGAGAGTCTCCCCTGCTTTCGCGTGAGGGACTTCTGGGTGGGCGGTCTCAGATACTTTTGCTGTTTTGGGCGTTACCAACTCTTCTTACTGTGGGCTTAATGGCCGTTTGGAGGTGTTGGTGTTCACCTCCATCTTTCCTTCTTCCCTATCTGTATTAGTATCTATATTGGTATTGATGGTTTCAATAGCGACTGTTTCTTCTTGTTGGATTTTACTGCTTGTGGAAGTTTTTTTCCCCTTACGGTTTTTCTTAGACGTGGAGGTATGGATTTCTGTTATATCAGGAGCAGCCTCGAAAGGAGAGGCTTCCTGTGCTGTGTCATTTCCATTGCTTAGTGGAGTTGCTGGCGTGATTGCACCATCCATCCTCTCAGCAAGGGTTCTGGATGGGCATGTGTCCACTTTGTGGTCAATTACCCCACATTTCAGGCAAGCTGACTCACAGTTTTCTTGGTTGTGGCCTGCTTTGAGGCAGTTTTTCCATTTCACTCTAGGACAGTCCGCCCCAAGGTGAGTGAAGGCACCACATCTAAAACATTGTTTTTTTACAACAGGGTAATTTATCATTACTCTGTCGGATCCAATAATAATGAAGTTAGGAACGGGTGTTTTCATCTCGAGGGAGATGTGGACTTCACCCGACTTCCATTTGGGGTTTTCTGCGTCATTTAGTACTTCCGCCTTGTGTACAACGCCCCATTTCCCGAATATTTCGTGGATGATCTTTACATCGGTTTCAATATATTCTAAAGGGAATCTGGGGATTCTAAGTGGTTTGGTAATGCTCCCTACTAAAAATGGAACTATTGTTTTTCCATTACATTCGAATCCTGCAAGTAGTTTGTCTCTTGTTTGCTCACTCCTTACTACTACTTGGAAGCGGCCACCACCAAAGGGAGTAAACCCAAAAATCTGCTCAGCACCGACGCTTTCGATGAGGGCTTCGGCCAAACATCGAGGTCGTATCTGGGGATTCTAAGTAATTTGGTAATACTCCCTACCAAAAATGGAACTATTGTTTTTCCATTACATTCGAATCCTGCAAGTAGTTTGTTTCTTGTTTGCTCACTCCTTACTACTACTTGGAAGCGGCCACCACCAAAGGGAGTAAACCCAAAAATCTGCTCAGCACCGACGCTTTCGATGAGGGCTTTGGCCAAACATCGAGGTCGTACATCAGCTTCCACTTCGATTCCAAGGGTCCGCGTACGCGGCAAAGCCATGCTGGTGAGGGGGGGGGGCTGAGCTATTCCCACCACCGAGTGTGTTATTCTTGCCCCGGTCTGGGGTTTATTCTGTATCTGCTGCTGTAGTTTATTATCAAGTGTCTCTATGAGACGCTTTGCCGATAATAACTGAGCTAACATATACTATACTATATACTATACTACAATTTGCGCTTAGCTAAACAATTTGCTAATCACTTATGGGGAAAGTTCACAAAAATGAACTACACACTTGATCTAAGCCGAGAAGCGATATAAATATAAATATATTGCTTTACTCTTCCTAATCAAATGGTATGGTATATTTTTTAATCGCTGCAAATTAACAAACGCCGTATCGCAAGGCAATTCTCCTCTACTCGAATCTTAAAGTTCTTAAAAGAACTGGGCGATGGACTGAGTCCTTGACTCTTTATCCCGTCATCTGAATGAAGATAATCTGTGTGGATGAGATGTTATTGAGCTGAAAAGCTCTAGTCATGGCTGGGTAACGGCAATAGCCGAACCTCAGTTAAAACTTCATTGGCTACAGCATTGCCATTTGTTACTCTGGTAGTCCTAAAAAGGACTTTTTTCCATTTCTCCTCGAATCATGAAGTACAGGACACATCATATTTTCATATACGAGTAGACAAAAGGAGTTAAAATTTATCATTAAATACTCTTGGCTAAAGAAAGATTTTGGAAATATTTCTCTTAATTTTAGTAGGAATTAAAGATACCAAATAATTTTATATGTCGCATTATGCATTATGTAAGTGCATAAGGATATGTGCTTTGCATTATGGGATACTAAGCCAAGTGATGTGAACTCATATGCTTCTACATACGAGTTGCTCCAGTTCTGAAAATGCCTCAGGCGCAAACTCTGTTTGCTTACATTTGGATAAAAAGATAAAGCCAAGTATATAATTTCTTGGTATCTTTAATTTATAGTATAACCTAGTGGAAAAACTTCCAACAGAATGTATCCAGTTTGCACTAACTGTTGCCACATACGGTACATCCACTCTAATTGTATCTGAACTGTATTCATAGTTGAATAAAATTAATTATGTATGTTTATTTATTTATTTATTCTCATTTTCTCTGATAGCTGACCCTAGCGTAGAGAAACTCGGTATAGTAAGCTATATGCACTTGTCGTCTTCCAAATATCAGTTTAATATCTTTTGAACGGATGTCATATCATATACTAAACTGATAACCACAGATGCTATACTTTTCGCTTCTTGTCCTTTTGGCTGAGATTAAACGAGCGTCAAAGTTCAAGGTCAAAGAAGAGTGCGCGAGTCAGGCACTACCTAAAGGGTCAGTTAGTAAGCGGACGGTCGATTGACATCGACGGCGGGTCACGTAGCGGCTCCCGATGTCGAATCGCGCGTCAGCGGAAAGCGTAAACCCCGGACCGGGGAAAAATGAAACACGTGTCAGGGAGAAGGAGGCGTCAGCTAGCCAATGGTTAGTACGGGATTTCACCGTAAGGTTTTCCCTAAAGCAGAGCGTTAGTCCGGTGGACATCGCGGACGCTATCGTATCGACTGTAGGAGAAGAAAATGTCGCAAGCATTAACTGCTGGGACCAATATAGAGGCCTTTATGAAGTTACAGTTAAAAATAATAAAGCCAGAGAGTGTTTAATGGAACAAGGAATAACCATAGGTAACCAATGCCATCTTGCCACAACTGTTGGTGGCAGTCAAATAAAAACAGTCGCCCTTCGGAAGTTGCCATCTGAAGTGGATGACGAAACCCTTATGCAAGTGTTCGCAAGTTACGGCACAGTCTTAAGCATACGCCGACCAAGCGTCGAACGTTACCCTGGAATTTTACAGGGCGAAAAACGTCAGTGAAACTAAAAATGGACAAACAAATCCCAAATTACATCAACATCCAAGGTTATACTGTCATAGCAAGCTATCAAGGAGTTATTAGATGCTGCTATAGATGTCAAGAGACTGATCACATTGCCAGAGAGTGTCCACTGAACAGGTGTGGGAACTGTGCCTCCATCGGACATTCCCAACCTGTCTGCACAGCAGCATGTAAGAGATGCAGAAACGAAAACCATAGACTTTATCAGTGCCCTAAAGAAAATGTAATTTCTCCGGAAGAATTTCCTCCCTTGCCCAGCAAACAACAAGACACCAACAAACAACCTACTGAAGAAGGGAGGAAGACTCCCACCCATACAGCATCCTTGGAGGGTAATGTGTAGCTAATGAAGCTCTAACTGAGGCTCGGCTATTGCTGTTACCCTCCTGCCATGATCAGAGCTTTAATTGCTCAATAACACCTTATCCCTACACTGTCCTCTACAGATAACGGGGAATATGAAAAGCATTCTTGCTTCGCCCCTTTAAGCCAGTCCTTATAAGGACTTATGTTGTAGCAAAGTTGGGTAGCGGTGGATGAAATGGGATCAGAGTTGCGGTGATTGATTCATTCCATCCAATACCTTTGGAGGGTAATGGATGGCAATGCTGTAGCTAATGAAGTTCTAACTGAGGTTCGGCTATTGCTACCCTCCTGCCATGATCAGAGCTTTAATAGCTCAATAACACCTTATCCCTACACTGTCCTCTACAGATAACGGGGAAGATGAAAAGTATTCTTGCTTCGCCCCTTTAAGCCAGTCCTGATAAGGATTTTATAGCAAATGTCTTAACAGCCTTAGTGAAAGATATAAGTTTCCTGTTTACATTTTTGTAACTTTGATCGACTCAATTATTTCAATACTTTTACTGCCAATTTTTGATTTGTCTTTTATATAAATAGACATTTGTTACATGTTGCAGTCATTTAAAAAAATATAAATAGACATTTGTTACATGTTGCAGTCATTTAAAAAAATATAAATAGACATTTGTTACATGTTGCAGTCATTTAAAAAAATAGTTTACACGAAGATAAAACACGTTTGCTCTTTTAAACTGTATGCTTGTCAGTTTGCATGTCTCTGATCCGTATACTAACGCTGCCTACACCTTCCTGTTGAACTTTGTTTTAATACGACAGTGTGATGAATCCACAAAGCATTCATCTTCTGAAAGCAGGAGTAACGTTTTTTGTTCAGTTTTGTGTTATATCCTTAACTGATCCAGTTCCGTATACTTCTTTTAAATTTATTTTACGTTGCTCCCACCCAAGAAAGGTTACTTGGAAACCATAGTACATTTAGTACTGTGGATGTGCTAACTTCCAATTATATAAAACTTTTCGGTATGTTCTCGATATTATAGCCATTTCTTATAACAGTCTTTAATTTATTGTAATTGGTATATTAGCATTATTCCATACGTATGTGAAATTTTAGTAATTATCAATGATAATTATTAAAATATCAATGGCTATTAATACTGTCAAAGGATTCGCCAAATTCTATAATAAGGTGATTCTAAAGTCCAGATTGTTCATTTATATTATTTAAGCAAAAAGTATGTTGTACTATTGTATATTGATGTTGTTTACTTTTCTTCTATATTTTCTTCTTATTATTATATATTTATTATTATTTTTCCATATTTATCAGACTTTGTTCAATTGTATTTTTAAAGTAAAAAAATGCAACTGGTCAAAGCTTTTTACCTGTTCTAAAATAAACCTATTCACGTGTTTTATTTGAAACTTAAATAATTAATAAATTACATAATTAAATTAAGAAATTAAAGAAACATGTATATATACCTAATAATGAATTACAATGCACACCCACATACACCATGAAAACAGTAAACACTATTATTAATGTATACAAATATAATGAAATTAATTTTAATAATGAAATTTACACAGCAGAATGTGCTCTAGAATATTTACAAGTCCAAAATACGTTTAACTTATAGAGCTTTATTGTAGAATATTTATATTGTAGTATTGTAGAAAAGAAGATGGTTCCATCTCCACTTCTGTGTATCGCAAGCCGACATTTTCAGGTCGCTACATTCACCATTCTTCGGCTCATCATCCATCTCAAAAATTTGGCACCATTAAATAATTAGTACAGGACACACACATTTTGCTCCTCCGAAGAATATTTAGACCAAGAATTGGAAATAATCAAAAATGCAGCCATACAAATTGAATGAAATCCAAATACAAGTCAAAAAATCATCATCCCCACACATCAACCTAGACAAGAACAAGGCCGTAGGATTCCCATACCTTATGTCAAAGGCATCTCCGGACGTCTTTCAAAAATTATGACGAAATATAAATTGGCTGCTACCTGCAAACCGATCAACCAGATCTACAATTGGTTACCTTTCCTAAAGACAAACTCTCACCTCTGATGCTACTTGGCGTGTACGAGGTCCCATGTTCCTGTAAATTGTCCTACTATGGACAGACAGGTAGATCCATTAACAAACGCATTTCGGAACATCAAGACCATATCCGTCTTATCAAACCGTAGAAATCTGGCCTCGCACAACACGGAATTGAAAACCCAAACCACAGGAGCCATTGGAAAAAGACCAAACTACTATATAGATTAGAGCCTCTTTGCTCACTCACTATAGACGAAGCTGTGATCGGAAAGACCTGGCTTCGACTCCCGTCAGTGACCTGAAGAATTGATGGGAATCGAACATGTTCGCGGGGAAAATCGGCCCCGTGAACACAGATGGATTACAGTCATGAATACGTCTCAGCCATATGCCGATCCCGAGACCGGATAAAAATTGGGAGGGGAGGAAGCAATTGTGAACTACCCTGTAAAAATCCCACCAGTAATACTTTGTGGGCAATGCCTACAAAGTCACCTACGGTCGGAAACGACTGAAAGAGAAAATCAGATCAGATCAGACTACATAGATCTTTATATAAACATGAACGTTTATATAAAGAAAATGTGAAGCCCTGCATCACAGACTCAATTTGAATTGAATGACGTTCTTACTATCCCTAAAGTCTGGAAAATTGTCATCCTAAATTGTGTAAAATAATTTTTATAGATGTTATCTCATTTTAATGTAATCTTTTCTTTTTTTTTTTTAGATATATTTTAATTTAATTCTATAACACGCTACTGCATGCATAGCAGGATTCAATTGTAAGCATGCACCCTAACTGTTTGTGATTCCTAGTATTGGAATTAACTGTACTGAAGATGTCCTATCATACTTAGGACGAAATACCTACTTCTTAAAAAAAAAAAAATCTTATTACTGTGGTTACATGCGTATGTTTATTATATAGCTTTATGAGTGCCAGTTCAGTTATCCTAACACATGCAACATAGTAGAATAATTCAAATTAGTATACACCAAATAACCAAAGAAATTACTGAATATTAATACAGAACAAATGTATTTGTTCAAAAATTCAATTCAATTATATTACATATTATACTAACATAAATACAGGGGCGTAATACTGCTTTTGCCGCTAGGGGCGGTTTCTGAATTTGTCACCCCTCTCAATACACACCAAAAATACTATAAAAAGTCAAAATGACGTATAGGAAAATAAATTAAAACACTATGTTTATGTTTATTTCAGTTGTAAGTATAATTGTTAAAAACTAATTATTAATTAAGTAATAAAAATTAATAAATTAACATAAATAAAAGAATCGCCGAAAAATAAAATTATGTCTCACTGAAAAGTGCCGCCCGGGGCAGACTCCCCCCCCCGCACCGCTTAGCTACGCCACTGGTATTAGTCACACAAGAAACATTGCAAGACTTTGGCTCAATTACTATGCTTAATTCAACAGTATAAAGTGCACAACGTGTAGAACTCCTTCCATCACGAGGTACAGCACCTGTGATTTTGTATGCTCGTAACATTCCTTGCCAAAGGATGCTCATCCTAGTATATCACCTTTTCGGATCTTCGGGTGCTTAAGATGATTTTCGGTTCCAAATCTTGGAACTCCTTTTTTTTTAAGCCTTCTGCTTTTTAAAACAGATCTTATTACATTTTATTCATCTGCCGTCTCGACTGCTCTGCCTATTCTGAAATCATTTCGACCTGTCTGACTTCTTATCCAGGAGTTTGGTTTCCTGTAATCTAGAAAATCAGTTTTTAAACCTTCCTTAACTTCTCTCTTATTCTACTTGCTGAATGTAGGAGGAACTTCGCATAAGAAATCAGTATAATTTCTTAGATAGGACTCAAAATTTGAATCTTCTTCTTCTGCAACTTCTTCCACTTAAGTGAGGTCGCTATTAATGATGAATCTCCCCCCACATCCTACTTCAAGAATTTGCAACTCGTCTCAGTGCTGATATCATCTTGATTGGTGAAACACACCTAAGACCAGCTAATAACCCAAAAATCCGTGGATACGCTATGTACAGAAACGACAGAATTGGCACAAGAGGTGGAGGCCCAGCCATATATATAAAGAGTTATTTGAATCATAACACAATAGACAAGCCCAAAACAGTAAACCTGGAGGTGACTGGTGTGGAGGTACATACCTTCAATGCTGGGAGTCTCAAGATCTATGCTGCATACAACCCTCCAAGCATTCCTCTGCTGACAACAGATCTAGACTCCGTACTTGGTCCAAATGACTCCATAATAATAGCAGGAGACTTCAACTCAAAACACACATCTTGGTACAGCTCATCTACTAACACCAAAGGCCACACACTTTTCAACTATGCAATGCTCAACTCTGTTGTAGTCGCCGGCCCTACTGAGCCCACACATTTCAGCCCTTCGGGTGGCTCGGATGTGCTGGATATTGTCATTTTTAAAAATTTAAGATACCAATTCAAATTGGAATCAGTCAACGAATTATCTTCTGACCACAGTCCCATAGTGCTCAATCTAGGTTCATCAGATCAATTCTCTCCTCTGCACACATTCGTACCATGGGCCAAGTTAGCCAAGGTTCTTCCCGATCATATTGATCCGGTACCCAATATCAGTAAAAAGGAAGAGATTGACACAGCAATAAATAACTTAACCATACAAATTCAGAGAGCAATTGAATCAGTCAGATAATCAACTGTCTTCAACCCAACAAACCGTATCCCTGAAGTAATCATGGACCTAATCAGAGCAACAAATAGAGCCAGGAAGAGATACCACAATACCAGAGCCCCACAAGATAAAAAAGTATTGAACAATCTAAACAGGCAGGTCCGAGAAGCTCTTCAAAAACACAGAAACCATCAGTGGGAAACCAAAGTGGCTAACATCAATACTGAAGATCATTCTGTATGGAAAATCTTAAGAGCAATCCGCACCAAAAAGCAACTCATACCCCCTATCCAAACCAAGAAAGGGACCGTTCACAAAGATGAAGAGAAAGCCGAAGCACTAGTAGATAACCTAGAATCCCAGTGCAACCCATTGTATACTAATTTAAATATCAACCTTATGTACAAGATTCATCGTCATGTTAGGTCAACCTTAAGACAGAACATTGTCAACTCAGAACATATCACTCCTACAAATCCAACAGAAATGATAAATATCATCTCTCATCTAAACAATAGAAAAGCTCCAGGACCGGATGGCATCACTAACAGAATAGTAAAACTACTTCCAAGAAAGGCCATAGTCCATCTCGTCAACATTACAAATGCTATCTTTAGATTCCAGCATTTCCCTTCTACATGGAAAACAGCCACAATCATACCACTGAAGAAGCCAGAAAAAAATGTTCACCTTCCTGAAAGCTACAGACCCATAAGCCTATTATCCGGCCTCGGAAAGGTACCAGAGAAAGTGATCCTCTCAAGATTCCAAGCAGAAACAGATAAGTTAGGAATTTTGCCTAACGAACAGTTCGGCTTCCGTAGGGCACATAGTACAGCTCAACAAGTGCACCGGCTGGTAGAAATCATTATTAAAGGTTTCAACTGGAAACTCAATACAGTTGCCATCTTCATCGACGCAGAGAAGGCGTTTGATAAAGTATGGCATCAAGGTATTCTCTACAAACTGATAAAATTTAATTTCCCAGTCAGACTAATAAAGGTAATACATTCTTATCTGAAAGACAGATACATGCAGGTCAGGGTAGGCGATACGGTTTCGACCAGACGCAGGATCTCGGCAGGCGTACCTCAAGGATCTCTTCTGGCACCTCTACTGTTTTCAATCTATGTAGCAGACATCCCTCTGAACCCAAGAACAACATTAACTGCAATATATGCTGATGATACTGCACTGATGTCAAGTTCACTGAGCCCAAAACTGGCAACTAAAAGACTACAAAATAGCATACACACTTTAGAAAAGTGGATGACAGACTGGAGGATCTAAGTTAACCCCCAGAAAAGCTCAGCCATGCTGTTTACTAGAAAGAAAATCCATACCATGGAGGATATTTATTTATTGGGAGTAAAGATTCCATGGCAGACTGAAGTTAAATATCTTGGAGTGATTCTTAATAGTAAACTCCTATTCAGCAAACATATTAGTTACATTACATCAAAGACATCCAACGTCTTAGCACAGCCGTACCCTATGATCAACAGACAAAGTAAACTGGACATGCAAACAAAATTAACAATTTATAAGATGGTAATTAGACCGGTTATCACTTACGCATCCCCAGCTTGGAGCCACACCGCAAATTCTAACATTCTAAAACTTCAGAGATTACAGAATAAGTGCCTGAGGATGATTATAGATGCTCCCTGGTTCATAAGAAATACCCAGATCCATAGAGAAGTTAATATCCCTTATATCTCTTCCTTTCTCATAAATCTAGCTGAGAAGTTCTTTACCAAGACAAGTAACCATCCAAACCCGTTAATCAAGGAAGCCTCGGAATATAATGAAGCAGAAAGTTACAAATATAAAAAGACCAAAGTCTATCTTAAGTTCAGCTGAACACAGCTAACTTCACTGTCTTCAAAGGGCGAGCATATAGCTCACAAACACTCCATTCAAAGTTCTTCCATTACAAGACAAAGGGGAATATGAAAAGCAATTTTGCTTCACCCATCTAGCCAGAAATGTTAATGTTAATGTTAAATATACTGGCGTTAATCATTACTGCCCTCATCTTCTGAAAAGAATTTTAATCACTGAATTGTTATTTCTCTCAAGTAGATGCAGGTTTCATAAACTGTACTTGTATGTGAAGAAATACGACATTTCCTTATTTAAAATTAAACGCTGTGTTAAGTTATTTAAGATTATTTTCAGAATTCATTATTATATTATTTTAGAAAATCTAGAACTTAGAACTTAGAACTTCACCAATTAACACTTTGGAAGTCGCGGTGGTAATTTTAAAGTTTGTTACCTTAGCACTCTTTAATATAATATTACCCATAATAACCCAATGATGTATGTCTCTTAGGTAAATAGTCTTGTAGTTGTTGATTTAACATTAACACTAATTAGAACATACTGTATACGTATTCCTCGTGTGACAGTTAGTATCCACAGGCGATTTAATCGGTACAAAGGAGATCCAAAATAACAGTTCTGACAATACATAAGTAATTTTGTGTGGGGTTGGAGGGCTTTTGTGTCCGTTCGCCTTTTATTTCTGATTTTATTCGAGTAGGTGCAATGAATGTATTTTCACTCTTCATATGTAATACGTGTTGTGCATTTATCAGAAAACATAATGAGCTGTGTGTGTTTATGGTATGGTGCATAAACACAACCAATTCTTGTAATGTATTTCTGAGTGTAGTCAAATGACTGCTCAAGTTTTTTTTTGTTTTTTAGTTATCTCACTTTTGCTAACTTTATAATAGTAACAGAGAAAAAACAAAGAAATGGTCTCATCTGATACGAAGTTCAGAAAAATCCCAATTTTTTTTTTTTTTAAATATTGGAGAAATTTCTAGTATTTGAATGTCAATAAAAGTGAGACCCTGCTGTGGAAAAAAATTACTTCAAGTCTAAGAATGAGATAAAAACCACGCCACATTTCACAATTGGCAGCCCCTCCCACCGGAAACGCTGGGTATATTTCCAGTACGTTAACGTGGCTGGTGAAGCATGTTACGACCAATCACCCGATATGATTGCGAATAAAACATGCAGAAACTTATGTTGTGAGACCTCCACTGCTTTTCCTCAAAGAGAAGTTATGAAGCATGTTGGTGAATGCCTTCAATGAAGCCCACAAGCTGAAGGAGGAAGAGATAAATACTCAAAACTCAACTCTGGAGAACCCCACTCATCACTGTACAATGTCGCACTCTCTTGAAATCTGAAAAATTTCGTGAACTTTGCACTGGAGCTGAGTCGACAAAACTTGATGCAGTGTTCATCCAAGAATACAGGTGGAGAACTGAATTTGAATTGAACAAAGTCACATCGAGTTGCAAAACATGGACTTCCTTTTGTACATCTGCTGACAAATCTGGTAATGGTGGCATCGGTCTAGTCAATAAACTAATCTATAATCCTATAATCACATCCCATCTATATCAAAGTCTCCGAGAGAATAGCGAACTTTAATATGTAAAGATAAGGAGGTCATTTTGCTTCTTTACAAGGCCCTGATAAGACCTCACTCGGATTATTGTGGGCAGGTGTGGACTTCTTGTTTCCATTGTGATTGTGATACAGTGGAGAGAGTGATAAAAATGATATCAGGAGTGTAGAATACTGATTATGAAGTCAAATTGAGAATTTGTATACTGCAGACACTAGCAACCTGCAGAAGGAGAGGTGATACGATTGAGACTCACAAACTTCTGAAAGGGTCATGCAGGAATTCGGTTAATGGAATTTTTCGTTTTATGGAGGATGGGGTAAGGACAAGAGTGCATTAGTGGAAGCTGTGAATGCCCCTAAGAATGGGATTAGGGGTAGAATATGCCATCCTAGAGCGGAGCGTGATTGGAATGGATTACCATTGGATGTTGTGTGTGCTAGTCGTGTGAATGAATTCAAGAAAAAATATGACAGCGTGTGGCGTAACTTTTTTGATGTTAGAGCATGTGACTAGTTCTGTCACTCGTATGCCCGAAATTTTTGGGATGGAAAAAAAATAGCATTAGGTGGTGCATGGTGAAAGGGTAGTCAAGAGGGTGACAGTGGTTTTCCTACTACAATGCTCCACCACCCCTCTCTCTCCTCCAGATGAGCGAGCTCGCCATTTCCGGATTAGTGATGTCACCTCAAACTGATAACCAGGGAGCTGTGTGACCTTTCCTTTTTCAGATATCTATTAGTGATGTCACTTATCTCAAACTGATAGTGATAACTTCGGAGCAAAAAAAAATGGGTCCCTTGTTGGAGATATGTCAAAGATATTTTAATTAAATGAAGAAACACAGAAGGAGCACTTTTTGATTTCTTAACTAAGATAAACTCGTTCCATAAAAAAAAAATAAAGTTCACCTTAGAAATTGAGAGAGATAGAAAATTACTGTGTTTAGATACCTTAATTACAAATCGAGTGGATGGACATATCAACCTAACGGTTTACCCCAAACCGACTTATATTGGCCAATGTATACATTTTTCTTGTTCACACCATATATCTCACAAGTTGAGTATCATACATATGCTCAGAAATAGAGCTACTCGCAATCACAACATTGAATGGGACAAAAGTTCTGTGCCATATTTACAGGAAGACTTTCATAACCCAAACTTTAACGAAGTTACTGTGGTAATCCATTCAAAAGGTAGCCTCAATCGGAACCAAGAATAATCCTTGCTGACATATGGAAGACCTCATAAGATCACTTAGAATACCAGAATTCAAATTTGCTGCAAATTACAGGATGCACTTGCATAACAATGTCTGACATTTTTGGGGATGAAAATCCCATACAGACTAACAAAATCAACAGACTCGTGAGCGGTGAGTATAAAAGTATTGAAGACTGAGACCAGAATAGGCAAGATGAATTTTAAAATCGATCGATAAAACTCAACACCAGTCCATCTAGACCGGCGTTTTTCCTGAGCTTTAGGTATTTACAGGCCCGAGTGACATATTCTGATGTGTTCGATCTGTCTACCTTGAAATGCACGTAGATGTTCAGGTATGCTTGTTATGTTATATTCCATTGTTTCAAATCGCCTGTCTCCCTGGAATAGGCTCTCGAATATTAATTAATGAAAAAATTGCTGCAGGATGTTTCCGCGGTCTTGAAAAAAGTTTGACCATTAACGTAGATAGATTTGCCGCATCATTTCCTCATCATATGCCGCAACCATATATCAACCAAACATACACCATATAGAGCGGAAGTGTCTCTACAATACAATTTTAATTAATGACTTTTTTTATAATAATGACTTTCTTCTTTGTGATACATTGCAAGTACCACTTTAGCAAGAAATTTCTGTATTATAATCGTTGTATACAATCGTTTCTTCATGAAGAACTTAATATATAAAATTTACATAAATCAATATAAGGTGTATTAGAAACTTCAAATATCTATAGAGAATTTTGAATATTGTTCAACAGTACTTGAAAAGTTTATATTCTATTAGAGTTGCAATATAGTTTCATAAGATAAATATATATTTCTAAAGGTATTAATATTAATATTAAAAATGCAATTAATGCAGATCTCTCGGGCGCTGGCATCTTATCTAACAGAGAAATGCAAAATGTTAATATAAATATTTTTACACAATTCAGTATATAGCTTGTCATCAGTACATATATAGAGGTCACAGTAGCTGTGCATTCATATGTTACGATGATATTCCGCACTTTTTTTTTTTTTTTTTTTGCTTTCAGTTTGGTTTAATACATGTTATGTAAAAAATGTTTATGACATTTGAGAGTAAATTTATTATGTGAGAGATACCGCAACCTCCGATGTCAGTATAGTATGGTTTAGTCGGGTTTTTTTTTATTCTTTGTTCAATAATTTCTAGATTGTAACTAAAAATAAATAAATTATCATGTATTACTGAAATAGAGAGCCAAAGGCTTATTTTTATCATACATATCCTGTAGAAGATGTGCTTTATTTGTGGAAAATACTGAGGACAGTACTCTGCAGCTTCCTCTACCTTTACTACGAGTTGACCATGAGGTACTAATGTTTGCGTAAGCCGAAGCTTTTAGTTTCTATATTTTCGGCACAAAACTCTTGAATTAATGTTCGATTCAATAATTATTATACATATGTCTATATGTCCTCTAGGAGATGTGCCTTACATTTATGGAAAATACTAAGGAAAGGTGTCTGGAGCTTGTACTATTTTACTACGAGTTGCCCAAGCACTACTTATGCTTGCAATGGCCGAAACTTTTAGTTTCTATATAGCTGCACGAAACTCTTATAATTTCTATATTCGGCTATGAAATAATGTTGGATTCAATATTCACTTAATTTTTATCATCATGTATTACATTTGCAGTGTTTTTTCTTTATTATTTATTTATTTATTTATTTTACATTTTAGCACATACTAGTAATTAATGTATCTCTGAGATATAGCACGTTGTAGGCTCGAGAATTTACAGCTGCAAGCTTCGGAGTGTATAAGGGAATTTCATGTTACACGACACCCTCAAGAATGCCTGCTACCATGAATAGTAACGAAACCGATTTACCATACATATTTACCTATGATAAAGCTTAAATTTTAAATTAGACAAAGAAGAGATTAATTCTCTGGCGGTAGCATCTGATCTAACAGATACGTGCATACCTATTACTGTTATTATATAAATAACATTGAATACATAGCAGTAAAGATAGATACATCATAACTAGATATATCCATCATATATTTACATTTGTATTAACCTCCTTAGGGGTATTACTATTTTTTACTAGTAATTTATTTTGTAAATTTACTTCTCAGTCTTTAACACTGATCAGTTACATGACATTTCAAGATTAGGTACATTCAGGTAAAAACTCTTGATATCTTTGTTATTATAAAAATATATACACAACAGTAAAGATAGATACATCCATTGATAGGTATATTCATCATATACTGCATGCACTTTAACCTCCGTAATGGTTATTTGTTAAACGTAATTCATTTTGTGAAATTACTTCTCATAGTCATTGAAAGTGAACAATTACATGATATTGCATTAGTTATATTCAGGTTTTAAATCTTAATAACTTTTGTATTTTTGTTATTAAAAATTTTAATTGTTAGCTATTTTACCACGTATTTTTTGATTACATATTTCGAATCTTTAAAGTTCATTTAATATTCCTCATAAAAACCCAAGCTCAACAATCACTGCATTATATGCTGATGATTCTGCATTATTGGCAAGATCTCTCACCTCCAAACAACTCATCAAAAGACTCCAAAACAGTATTCACACACTAAAGAAATGGTTGATGGACTGAAAAATCCAAGCCAACCCACAGAAGAGTTCAGCCATACTATTCACTACAAAAAAGCCTCAAATCAAGGCCGATATACATTTACTAGGAGTAAAAATCCCATGGCAGAATACAGTCAAATATCTCGGCGTAACTCTCGATAAAAAACTACAATTTACCAATCATATAGAACACATAAGTTCAATGACATCCAAAGTAATAGCGCAGCTCTACCCCATGATCAACAGAAAAAATAAATTTGATACTCAGAACAAACTACTCGTATACAAGATGGTAATACGCCCAGTCATCACTTACGCATCTCCTGCATGGAGTCATAACTCGAACACAAATATTCAAAAGCTGCAGAAAATACAGAAGAAATGTCTGAGAATGAGTTTTGATGCTCCGTAGTTTATCACAAACTCTCCAATTCACAGAGAAGTCAACATTCCCTACATCACATCCCTCCTTCACGATCTAGCTAAAAAGTTCTTCATCAAGACAATTAATCATCAGAAGCCACTGATCAAGCAAGCTTCAGACTATAATGAAGAAGATTTCTGCAAATACAAGAGACCCAAATCAATTCTATGCGCAGCTGAACACAGTTAATCTCACTGCCCTTTCAGAGCGAGCTTAAAGCTCAATAATTCTCCACCCAAAGAACTTTCCTTTTCAGATGGAGAGGAATATGAAAAGCATTTAAGCTTCAATCATCAAGTCAGTATCGTTCTACGTTCTGCGTGATAATTGATGCCCTGTCTCTCTCTCTCTCTCTCTCTCTCTCATAAACAAGAAAAAATATTGAATGTTTCTTCTGTTCAGCTAACTGAAGAGTAGCATTAGTTAATTTGATGCAAGTGAATTCCTAAGGACTCCCATTCCTCTGCGTTCATCCTTTACATTTGGATAGAATTCCTCATGACATCTTCCAGGTATCTTTGGAATTTTGTTTGGTTGTTTTCACCGCCTGTTCTGTCATGCAGATGGTCACACCTGTATGTCCAAATAGTATACATCGTTATAATAATTATGATTGTTTGTACTCTGCTTAACTTTTTCTCGTTTAGCGAAAAAACTGATTTTCATTTATTATTTGATTCTGTGGCATCCACTGTTTCACAAGACTCCAGAGTTCTTCTGTTTTTTTAATAAATCATCATGTGATACAATGTTTCTAGCTCTTTACGGAATTGACAGGTTGCAAGACCATCTAGTGGTATTCCTTTTGCTACAAACCCACATTTTGGTTGGCAAACATGCATGATGAACTTTAAAGAAAACATTTTTGTGGAAAGGACTTATTGAAAGACGAAATATATTGTTTAACGCTCAGCTTTGTTTGATCTCCCCTCTTTTTGGTTCTAGATGCTGAGGTATTGGATAAATCGTTCTAGTTAGCTTTGCATATATTGCTATTGTTTTCGTATATAGTAATTTCTCAATTCCATACTTTTCCTCTATAAACCGGTATCCTTCAGCTATTTTGGTGAGCATTCTGGGTGGTCTTTTTTGATCGAAGGAAGAGAGCTGATGACCCTGTCAGGGAGACACTTTTGTAGAAAAGCAATTGCGTAAAAGTGGTATGATTTATTATGTGTTTTTAATGCGGTTATGGTTCTGATAGTCAGTGTCTTTAGGTGTATGTTAACTAGGCCGAGACCTCCAGCTTCTATTTCGTGGAAGAGTGTTGTACGGCGCATTGGTTCATATTGTGATCCCCCATATCAATGTTGCAAAGAGCCTGTAAATTTTATCCGCCTACTGTATGGAATGTTACGTATTTTGTAAATCCTAGCTTCGCCTCTCACAGAAAGGTGTCTATTTCGCATATTATTAATTTTTTTAAATATGGCTTCATGCAACTCTTTCCACTGATCTACACCTCCAATCGTTATTCCTAATATTGGCAAGTAGTTTTTTCTCAACGTTCAAGCAGGTAATTTTGGTTCCTTTTTTCCAGTCGCCGACCACCACACGGTAAGACTTCGCGCCGTTCATCCTGAGAGCTGATGCCTTGCGATGAAGTCCAATATTTTTATTGTTTCCTCCATGACTTTTCATTTTATCGTGTGAGAGTGACGTCATCTGCTAGCATAGCAATTTTGCTTCCCTTTCTCCATGAATATTTGGTCCTTGAATTTGTTTATTTGTGTTTATTGCTCTCATTAGTGGTTCGACTGCTAATACAAAGAGGGTTGTAGAGAGAGAGAGAGAGGGAAACCCCTTGTCGTACGGAACAATTGATTTGGACAGGTGCGGAGAGTTTTTCTTTATGATTATATGAATTTGTACACTTTCATAAAATATTTTTAACCAGTTTCTAAAGTTAGCTCCAAATCCTATTTGTCTTGCTATTTCGGAGTTGTATTCATGACTCACTGTGTCAAAGGCTCTTTCTGTGTCTAAACTTAGTAAAAGGCACAGCCTGTTGGTCAACTGATAATATTCGTATATACATCTAAGATGCGTGATGGTGTCTGTAATGTTTCTTCCTTTAACTGCGCATGCTTGATTAGGCGATACATGTTTCTGCAGACTTCTCTGTTAGTGGCACGCCAAGGGTATTTGCCTCCCGGGTGCAAACTTTTATCGGCGCCCCTAATTCAGCATTGTATAATCCAAATGAGATATTAGCTACATAAAATGTCGCCCTGTTAATGTTGCCGCCCGGGTCGGTGCACCCCTTGCACACGTCGGGTGGGCGCGGCCCTGATCTCTGTATTCTGTTTGTTAGGATTTTTGAGATTATTTTGTAATCAGTGTTTAGCAATATTATACCTCTCCCTTTTTTTTATATCCTTCAGTTTTTCTGAATCTGAGACTTTTGGTATTAATGTGCTGTATCCACCGTTGAAGTTTTCCCGTTTTGCCTGAGTTTCTAACATTTGTTTAATCATCCTCATAAACAAGTTTTCGAACTTTTGAAAGTATCTATTGTAGAATTCGCCTGTTAATCCATCTTCTCCGGGAGATTTTCCTTTTGGAAGATGCTTTATTGTGTTTTTGCATTCCGATATTGTAATGGGGCATCAATTTCTTCAGCCTCCCTTTTAGTTATCTTGGGTAGAAATGACGTGAATTTATTTCGTTCCATGGCATTACTCTCTTTTCCTGTGAATCAACCACAAACTCTTCCCAGCTAACTTTCTTGTTATCTCAAACAACCTCTTTGGGTCAAATTTACTTACTGCTTCTTCAGCCTCTTTGCACATTTCCTCCAGGAAAACTCTTCTATCTTTCCTTCTATTTTTCATTTATCCTATTTCTTTTGTTTTCTTCAGTAATTTGCTGAAGTGTATTCCATAAAGCTTTCCTTTCTTTACATAATTTGATGGTTTCTTCAGAGATCCATTGCTTGTGATTCCTACTCTGCCTTTCTAGAACTTCTTCGGAGGTACTATTAAATATATTCTTTATTTTTTCCAGTTCTCTTCAATATCTATTTCCTTCTGTTGTTCTACAAGGCTTCCATATTTATTTCTTAATGTTACTTTATATTTGTCTTTTGCATCCTTGTTTATCAGTTTGGATATATTGTATTTAATTCTTTGTTTCTTCTTCTTCTACGCGTTATTCCCGCTTCCCATGCAGGGTCCGCGTGTTACTTTAGATGCGACTTCTTGATAGTACTACTCCCAACCGACCCGTCGCCTGGTCTGTCGCTGGGGGGATATATTTTTGACTGTAGAGGCGTATGTTCACGGGCCGGTTTGCCTGTTTGCGGGATGAAAAACGCCAGATAACCTGGCGGAAAAAACCGGCTAACTTGACTATGCCTGAGGAAGATCCTCAAATTCCTCACGTCTACAACGGGAATCGAGCCTGAGACACTCCTTCCCCAAGCATATGGTTGCGAAGCGCAAAGCCACTAGGCTAACCGCGTGGTCGTATTTAATTCTTTGGTTCTTGCCTTTAAATATTTTTCTTAGTTTCATTTTTATTTTTGCAATCAATAATAAGTGGTCTGTAAAGGCATCTGCACATCACGAAACTCTTACATCCATCAAAGAGTTTCTCCAAGGTCTGTTTATTAAAATATGGTCTATTTAGTTTTTGGATTTCTTATCAGTTGATATCCAAGTCTGTTTATGGATGTCTTTATGTTTAAATAAGGTTCCTTCTATGATCATATCATTGAAAGTGCAAAAGTCTTTAGGATTTCTCCATTTTCGTTACAGTTTCCTAAACCTTCTTTTCCCATTATTCGTTCATATCCCACGTTGCTATCTCCTACATTCATGTCACCTATAATTAAAAGCATATCTTTAATTTTTACTTCATCTACTTCTTTTTGCAGCATGTCATATAAATCTTCTTTCTCTTCTGTTTTTGCATTGTTTGTTGGTCCATATATGTTTATTATAGTCACATTTCTGTATATAGTTTTAAACCTAGCTTTGGTGATTCTTTCAGAAACCGGTTTCCATTCAATTAGTGCTCTTCTAGCATCTGTTGTTAGCATGAAAGCTACACCTTTGCTATGTGCGTCATCTTCATTCTGATTTCCAGAATATAAAATGTATTTATTTATTGTTAGTTGGATTTCTCCGCTACCATTCCATCTTATCTCGTTTAGACCTAGTATTTCTATTTTGTATCTGTCCATTTCTCTGGTTAGTAAATGAGCTTCTCCACTTTCGTACAAAGTCCTAATATTCCAGCATCCAATTTAAATGTTCAGGAATCGGGAACATTTAAACACTAAAACATCAAACCGAAAAATAGAATACAAAGTACAGGGAAAACAGAAATAACAACTCACGCCCTTGAACAGAAACACACCCCGCAAATCGACAAGGTCATCATAATAGACCGACAAGACCACGAAACAATGCTTGGAACATCAGAAACAATAGCCATAAAATGTGACAAGCACTCAGTCAACGTCCACCAACCCTATAAATCTCCGCGTGTTGGAAGCTCCACAACATAAAAATTAGGTCACAACCCTGACCAACAGGCAATAACACGAATATTTCAAAGGCTGAAACACCAAGCCGACATGACAAAGCATCCACTTCCACCATGAGTTCAGACGAAGACCCACGTGGTCGAAACGGCTAGCACCCCGTCAACCCTATCCCTTGCCTCCTTTTCCATGAACCGTTTCCCTTCCTCTCTAAAAAATTGTTTCTAAAGTTCAGCCCTCTTTTTCATCTTTCCCACCATACAAAAAAGCGCTCTGTCCTCCCTTAATTATAATATATTATATATTATATAGGGAAACCCGGATTTTTTAAAATTAATTCTCCCACATTGTAACCCCCCCCCATTCCCCTTTCAACACCATAACAGCAGAAGTATGCACACCGCAGAAAGAAGACAGGCAACAACATCCAAGATAAGGCATGTGCGAATTCTCTTCTTTTATGCTACATCTGTATGTATCTCTAAAATTACATCTGCAATGCCCCGAGAATTCTTGAGTAAAAAGTCAAGGATATTAAAAAAGGGGCACTCCTAAACAAAAGCAGGCATTATTGCCGAAAAAATAAAAGTATTAATAATATTATTAATTACAACTTCAAATTTAAAAATCATTAGTTAATATTAATTACAACTTTAATTTAAAAATCAGTATTCATATTCCGAATGCTAAGTCAATTGCCTGTTTGGTTTGCACAAATCACAAACATAACTTGAACTTGAACTTAATTGGTTGATGGACTGAGTCCTTGACTCTTTATCCCTTCATCTGGATTTTAGATTGTGGGTGATGAGATTATTGTGGGTAATTTACCCGCTCATTGTGAGCATTGAGGCTGTATCAGCTTTCTCTTGCGATGGAGGATTTCGGTTTTTTATGTTTGAAACGATCTGAGGGCTTGTTGTCCGCTGTCATAATAGCTGATTTGGGTGATTATCCGTGATTGTGAAGAATTTCTCCGCAATGCCTGTCATGTAGGACTTAATATCTGGAAGATTGTCTTCTTGATGTAACTGGATGTTTCTGATGAACCATGGGGCATTAAATGCCATTCTTAGGCATTTATTCTGTATTTTCTGAAGTCTGTTGATGTTGCTTTTAGTCGTGTGGCCCCAGGTTGGAGAGGCGTAAGTTAGTTGCGGTCTGATTACCGATTTGAAAAGGAGGATTTTGTTTCTTATGCTTAGGAAGCTGTTCCTATTCAAAAGCGGATATAGCTGTGCTATGGTCTTACTTGCCTTAGTGGCGGCACTATCCATATGTGACTTGAAGATTAACACGTTCATTGCCAATCACGCGATATCGCGCGATGCGAGCTCTCACCAAACGGCCGATCACGCGTTATCGCGTGGCCGTCGCGAACTAAATGAAAAAAATAAAAAAAATTTGCCCACCACACGAAATTCCAATTTTCAGCTTGGCAATGAAAGTGTTAAACGTCTATCAAGATGAACTCCCAGATATTTGGTAGAATTGTACCAAGGGATGATTTTACCAAACATTTCTATGCTTGTATTCGGTTCTGCTTTACGTCTGGGGAAAAGTACTGCAGAGCTTTTGTTTGGATTAATTGCGATACGCCATTTAGTGTACCAATCCTCTAATTCATTGACTGCTCTCTGCAGCTTGATTGTATCCAGGTGTGGACGGAGGGATCTGGCTATAATGATTGTGTCATCGGCATATAGAGCGGTGTTAGCTAGGGACAGTTTGGGGAGATCTGCCATGTATATGGAGAAGAGTAGGGGAGATACCAGAGAGCTTTACGGGACTCCGGCCGTGATTCTCCTCTCTGTGGATCTGATACCGTTGAATCTTATTTTAAATTTTCTGTTATTTAGATATGATTTGATAAGTAGAACTAGTTGTAATGGAATACCAACTTCGTGTACTTTAAAAATTAGTCCGTGATGCCACACTCTATCAGATGCCTGAGTGATGTCCAGGAAAACTGCGCCAGAGTGTTGGTGCCATTCATACCCTTGGGTTATATGTTCGATAACTCTAAATTTGTAGCGTTGTGGAGTAAAATTTCCTAAAGCCGAATTGTTCGTCTTGAATGACATGGTTGATATCTGTTGCCTCTTGAACCCGTGTGAGAATAGCACGTTCGGCTATCTTACCTATGCATGAAAGAAGGCTGATTGGTCTGTAATTTTCAGGAAACTGTGTATTTTTTCCAGGTTTGGTAATTAGGAAAACGTCGGCAAATTTCCATCGCTCTGGGAAATAATTTAGCCGGAAGATGGCATTAATGATGGCTACCAGATGCATAACCCCTTTGCAGGGAAGTAGATTTAGCACATTGTTTGTTATTCCATCTGGACCCGGAGCCTTTTTGTTATTTAGTTTTCTTAAAATCTCATATATTTCTGTTGGCGACACGGATTTGTTATTGGATTGGAGTGAGGCATTATGAGTTATTTTACGCACTTGGGTGTGAATTGAACTTATGAAATTTATATCTGTATTAATATAATTGGGGCTGCATTATTTTTCTAATCTGTCAGCAAATGCTTCAGCTTTTTCCTCGTCGTTGTAGACAACATTAGATTCACCTTGGATTGGAGGAAATGTAAAACGCTTTGAACGGAGTGATTTCATCATTTTCCATATTGATTGATCCTCTGTGTTTAATTGGTGAATTTTGTTATTCCAGAGTTGATTACGGTGGTCCTTTAGGACATACCGAACCTGGTTTGTTGCTCTATTGGCTGCTTGTTTATCAGCTGGGTCCATTGTTCTTTGATATTGTCTTCTTAATCTGTTTTTCTCTTGGATAAGACGTTTTATATCCTCTGGAGTTTATTTGATGGGGCACACTTGGTTATATTTGTTACCTGTGTTATAGCTGTCAGTAGTTGTTTTTCAAGAGTTTTCACTGCTTTTTCTATATCTTCGGCGGATGTTATATACGGTATTGGACCAAGGTTTTCCTAGTAGGCTGAAAGAAGTTGTTTCCAATTTATAAATGTGGTGGTGTTTTCCGTTAAATCTTGTATGGTGCCTAGTTGTAATATGATGGGGTTATGATCAGAACTTAAGTCGTTGATTGCTTGTATCTGATAGCTGTGCGCAATGTTTTTTAATATAGCTATATCTAGTACATCAGAACGTCCGGTTGCTCAGTAATGTGTGGGTTCAGTGGGCCCTATGACTGTTATATTTCTTGAAGTGATGTAAGAGTTCAGTATTCTTCCGTTAATATTTGAGTTCCTGCTGTTCCAGACTGAATGTTTGGCATTAAGATCTCCGGCTATAATCACTGCTCTGCCTGTATTTAGTATCACATCTAAGTCAGATTCAAGGAGTTTTTTATTTGGGGGGGGGGGTTGTAGGTTGTATATATCATAATGCTGCTTGTCTTTTCCATATGTGTTTATATTCCTGTAGTTTCCATGTGTTCTGTTTGGGGTTCGGCTATTGAATTATGTTTTATGTTTCTTTTCACAAAGATGGCAGTGCCTCCACCTGTAGCAAAGCATCTGTCTGTACGGTAAGTGCTATAACCGTTGATTCTGATTTTGTCACTTGGACGAATATGTGATTTATTTATGAGGATGATGTCTGCTTGGGTTTCTGCTGCAAACTCCTGCAGCTCCTGTAATTTGATAGATTAACCATTTGAGTTCCATGAAACAATTTAGGTTTTCTTTTAGACTTATCCATTAAGAATTTCCATAAGGAGTGATTGTGTGTGCCTTAAGATGATATCCTTGGCTTCTTGAGTTAGGTTGGTTTGTCGGAGTTCAGCAAGTATTTCACCTAAGTGGGTTGTTATGTTCAGTAGGATAGGTTTGTTGGTTTGCTGTGACTGCTTTGGTTTTAGGTCCTTTTGGAAGGTTGATCTTGTAACTTCAGCATACGATCTTCTATCCGTTGTGGAGACTATGGTTTGATGGGAGGACGTGCGTTCTTCAAGAGGTTTACTGGTTTTGAGTTGTATCTTTTGGTTTTGGGAAAATGCTATACAGCCCTATAGTTTATAGGGTGTGGTCCTCCGCAGTGTGCACACTTTGCTGGACGTGTGTGGGGTTTATGGCATTCATTTGATGCGTGTTTGCCACCACCTTTCACCCAACGAAATTCAGCCTTGCAGTATCGTTGTGCGTGCCCAATCTTCTGGCATCTATGGCACTAGGTTGTAGTTGATTTATGTTTCAATGCCTCAACTTTTATGACTAGATCACAGATGGTTTGGAGATTGTATATATGTTTTTGGTCTTTACTTATTTCCACCAGAATTAAGGTATAATATAGGGTGTTTTATCAGCTCGCCGCATTCGGCTGACTTTAATTGGGCTAAATCCCTTAAATTGGAGGTCTGTAGTGAGGTCTTATATTTGTAATGTTTTAGTTACTCCCCTTAATACCACTGAAATTAAAGAATTTAAACTTTTATTACATTTACTAAACAGTTTCATTAGAAATTTATTATAATCTCTTGGTAATATTGTGTATCAAACAAAGGGTTACCTAACATTTTATTATCACAATTCACAGAAGGTCACTAGTGGAATACTCTTCTATAAATTGTGATAAAATGTCTGTGTTTGCACAAATTAATCTTTCCATATATTATCTAGAATTTCCAGAATTTGAGAAGGAAACAATATGGTACTTTAAATTTTCATTTAGATAGCATTTGAATATTTCGTAGCTGAGTGTTTACTGTTCAGATTTATTTATATTTATGTTATTAACATAAAATGAATCAGTGTATCCGGTATCTGGTAAATAAAGTAATTAAAAATACAAATATTTTGTTTTCGAAGCGTTGTAATTGATCTTCATCAGCTTTTGTTATATTCCATCTCTCCGCACCATATAATCCGACTGGTCTAATTAGCATTCTGTACGAATTTATTTTAGATTCATATGACAGATTTTTAGATGAGAGGAGGTGCTGAAGTGAGAAATATGATTTATTACCTGCTTGGATTCTCATCTTTATTTCTATTTGGATCTTGTTATCTTTAGTTATTATAGAGCCTACATATTTAAATTGTATTCAGTTTTTCGATTTCATGTCAGCAAATCGAATAGTTGATGGCTTCTTCAGATCATTATGTCTAGATGCTTTTAAATATTCTGTTTTATTCTGTTAATATTAATATTAAGACCTATTTTTTTGGGAAGAGGTTTTAAGGTTTATAAAAGGTTAAGTTATATCATCTGCACTTTCTGCTATAATATCATTCTCGTCTGCATACCCCAGGAATGATGCAGAGCATGCCACAGTACTTTTCCTTGTTTCTCGAATTACCCTTTTTCTAAGACTATGTTAAATAGTACAGGTGATATCGCTTCTCCTTGTTTTAAACCTGTAAAGACATTGAATGGCTCTGACAATATGTGTTGTTAGCGAGGACTCTACATCGATTTTCCTGCACACACATTTTGATCAATCTGATTAGTTTTTCTGGTATTCCAAATTCTTTTAAGATATTCCATAGACTTTCTCGATGTATGCTATCATATGCTTCCTGGAAGTCAATGAAGAGATTATGAATTTCTTTATTGTATTCCCAATTTTTCTCTAGAATTTGTCTCAAGGTAAAAAGGTGATCAATGGTTGATAGATTTCTTCTGAATCCTGTCTGATATTCTCCAAGAATCTGCTCTGCATATGGTATAATTCTTTTTAGGATAATATGAGACAGGATTTTGTAACTAGTATTTAAAAGTGATATGCTTTATAATTTTGGCATTTCCTTTTATCTCCGTTTTTGTGGATGGGGATTATTATTGATTCTTTCCAGTTTTCTAGCAGATTTTCATTTTTCCATATGACATTAATTAGTGTGAACAGTTTCTTAGTTAATTCTTTTTCTCCATATTTAATTTGGTCAGATGTGACTTTATGACTTACCAAAACAAGTCTTAAAGTGCACGCCATTAGGAAAAAGAAAACCAGGTCGTCCTCTTTAAACGATTCAACGATGACGTCTAAAGCAAGAACAATCCATGCTAGGCCTAAATCCTTCATACGCATGATGATGATGATGATGATGATGATGATGAGATGTGACTTTATCAAATCCTGCAGCTTTATTATTTATAAGAGTTTAATGCTTGTTTCTACTTCACTAAATGACACTTTGACTTCTGGTTCACAAGTAGAGTAAATTCTGGCTAGGAATGTTGCTTTGGGATTTTGGGAGTTTAGCAGCTGTTTGAAGTATTCCGTCCACCTATCAGCATCTGTTTGTCATTTGCAATAATTTTTCCTTTATTATCATTAATTATTGCAGGCTATCTTTACTGATAGCCTGTCTTTAGATTATCTATACCTTGAAAAAAAAAGGTCAGAGAGGAGAGACAGAGGATTATTTTTTCTTAGCAAGCCTTTTGGCAAAGTTTAGCAGAATCCAGGGACATTCTTCTTCGAGATCTGATTCTGTCAGCACATTGAAGGTTTCGCATAGATGTGCTAACTCCTCCTGGTTTAGGTCTATTTGTCCTCTTATTCTGTCTGGCACAACAGTGTTTATGTTATGGATGAATAATTTGTGCCAATGCACACATATATAGTGTTACTCTCAAGAATCTTCCGAAAGTACGGTTCTTCTGTTTTGCTGATTAGTGCAAACAGTTTTTCTGCAGTTTCTACATGTCCTTTAAACGTTCTTAGTATTGCGCTTCCGTTGCAAAAACGTTGATAGAGTTTGGGGGGTTTTGCTCGTTTCCTAGCTTTTCAGTAATGCCCTCCTCTGGGCTTCCTGAACTGTAGATATTATGGGAGTTCATATCATTCATCATCGGCCTATGGAGTAAAAAGAGTGCTGAGGGTCAGCAGATAGCAAAAGGGATGAAATTAAGGTAGAGCAAGATAGTCGTAGGTAACAGAGGCCTCAGTCGACCTACTTGGCCACACATAACCTATTAACAGGTCTGTGGACAAGCAGATCTCCGACATTTTCTCCCCACATCCGTTCTTTCAGCTTTCGACGGTCAGCCAACTCTTCAGATGTCTGACCGACGAAAGAAGCAAATAACAAATGAAAGAGAACACAAAAAAAAGTAATTCTGGAAGATTGAAACTGGATTGACTGTGAAGCATACACCACACGAACGAGAAGAGAATAAGTGAAATTACAAAAATAGAACTGAAAGAGTGGGGGAAGAGCTCGGCCCGAGTGATAAAGCCCACAAGAAGCTGCACCGCCTCGATGTAAGCCTTCGCAGCTCGGGTTCTCAGGTCTTTCCCCTCCTGTGTGGACTAGACAAAAACACAAAAGTCTATTAGAGGAAACAATTTTTTTTTTTTTCCCAGAAGCAACGAATTGATAGTGTGCCTTTCAGTAAATAGGACAAGGTTTAAGTCTGTCTACTTCCGTTTCTGATGGGCGGTCAACACCTCTTCAGCCAACTTACTACCCCTGGCCATATCTAACATGCAAAGAGTGTGACAAATCGCCATTGCCACTTCATCCTCAATATCGAGAGTCCCCTTTACCTGATCGGGAGTGATTTCACTGATGTCGTCTATGAAAAGGTCACCCCATTTCGCACTAACTACCGTAGGACCTTTTTTGCCAGTGACGAGGAGTAGAGGGTGCCCTACTTTGTTAATGGCTCTTTTGAATTTCTGCTGTACCACGGAAGTGTCTTTTAAAAGATGCCTTAAAGTCTCACCTGCTTTTTCGTAGGGGGGGGGAGGGGTTTCTTCGAAAGCAACCTTTGATTCCTCTGGTGTGATGGTAGCTGATTTTGGCTTTTTTGTCTCCGCTTTCTCTGGACTTATTGATCGTTTTGATGTACTGGTGGTTGCTTTCATTTCCTCATCAACTGAGTCTACGTTGGTAGCCTCATTTTTTTCTGCTGTAGATTCTGTGTTGACGCTTGGATTATCTAACTTTGTCCTGTCCGGTGTGGCGTTCAGTACGGGGGATGCTTCTTCTTTTGTTTGCGCATTTTCTACTACTACATTCTCACCTGTAGAGACTGCAACATGTGGAGTCCTCTTTTTCTGTTTTGTTTTCCCTAGAATGGTCTGGTGGAAGTCAGCTGGTTGTCCTTCCGTCGTTGTCTTGCTAGCCAGCTCTGGGAGAGCTGAAAAATCGTCATTCACTGGCGGCTCAGAATTCACTGTTGGAACAGGTGTAATAGTCCCTCCTAGAAGTTCCGCATGAGACCTATGCGGGCAGGTGTCCACCTTGTGATCTGTATTTCGACACTTTAGGCAGGGTGTTTGGCACTGCTCCAATGCATGTCCTGCTGTCAAACAGTTTTCACACTTTATTTTGGGGCAGTCTGCTCCAAGGTGATCGTACGAACCACATCGGAAACACTGTCTTCTTACGCCAGGATAATTAACCATTACCCTGGCGGAGCCTATGAAAACGAAGTTTGGGACGGCTGTTTTCATATCCATAGTGATTAGAACCTCCCCGGATTTCCAATCTGGAATGTCAATATCGTTTGTTTTATTTCACGGACGTCTCCATATCTTGAAAACAACTTTCGAACCACTTCGTCCCCATTTTCAAGGTATTCAAGTGGAAATCTATCTATTTTCAAAGTTTTAAGAACACTTCCTACCATGGAGGGAAAAACTTTTTCCCCTGCGCAGTCGAAGCCTTGAAGGAGTTTCGACCGCGTCTCCACATCTTTAACGACTACCTGATACCTTCCACCCCCATAAAGAGTAAAACCGTAAATGCTCTGTGAACCTACGCTATCTATTAGCGCTTTAGCCACCGTTCGCTTGTCTATCTTAGCGCTTATCTCAATGCCGAGTGTCTTAACTGTTGGCAGAAAAGAAGCCATAATTCTTAAAATATAAATAAAGCTGCAACACTAACTAAGTGTTATAGGAAGAGAATATAATACAAAGTCCGAAATTCATGGACTTAAAAAATAAAAAAGAGAGAAAAAAACGCAAAGCGTTCCCTGTCAACAGAAAACTTCTACTTCCAGGGTAGACTGACAGACGTGCACAAGGCAAGAAAAACGAATCCAACCGAACTAGAATGACAAAGAAAGTATCTTACCCACGAGACTGTGAACGATCTTGCAGCGTAACTATATGCAGATTCCATCTCGAACAAGCAACGTAACCTTATGCAGATCCTAGCCAATAAGCCAAGGTCATGTAACATGAAATTCCCTTGTGAATTAAAGAGGATAGCTAATTTATTTTTGCGAGTTCAACAAATCTTCATCATCGGCCTGTAGAGTAAGATAGGCCGAGAGTCAGCAGATAGTAGGAGAGGAAATAAAGATAGAGTGCATAGTGGTAGAGTAGGTAAAAGAGGCCTCAGTTGACTTGTTTTAGCTTTTTTTATTTTATTTTATTTTATTTTTTATGTAACAAAAACAAAAACATGAAGTACAGAGAAAACAAACTACAGATAGGACTGGAAACCAAAAAAGAAAGGTGGGGGGAAGGGTCTGGCCTGAGTGATGCAGCTCTCAAGGAGCTGCACCGCCTCGCTGTAGGCTTTCGCCGCTCAGGTTCTCAGGCCCTCCCCCACCTGTGGGAACTAGAGAACAGTATAGCTGTGGACGGGAAACCATGGGATGGTTATTGTGACTGTCGCTTTTTATGAGCAGTCATTATTCATTTAGCCACCTCACTTCCCTTGGCCATGTCTAATTTGGAGAGAGCTATGAAGAACGCCAATGCCGCCTCCTCGTCTATGTCCATAGCTAGCTGTACTTGCTCAGGGGTGATTTGGCTGATGTCTTCAACAAATAAGTCACCCCATTTTGCACTAACTACGTTGGGACCATACTTCCCTGTGAGGAGGAGCTCAGGTTCCCCTATTCTCACCATTGCATCTTGAAATTTTTCTGCCACCACAGGGATACCTTTAACTAGATGCTTCAGAGCCTCCCCCGCTTTTGCATGAGGAGTCTCTGTATTCTGTTTCTGCTGGTTTAATTTTTTCATCTCCTTTTCCTCTGGGCTTAGTGGTCGTCTGAGGGGGGCACTGTTTGCCTCCATTTCATCATGTGAGGCAGCTTGTTTATTGGCTGTTTCTTCTGCATGGATTTCTCGTTTCTTCTCTTTCTTGGGTATGGAGGCTATGGTTTCTGTGGGGGCTGCCTCTCTTTTGCGGCCGTTATTTTGCTTCGTTTGGAGTTGGAAAAACCGGGTTTCCCGACTCTTGTTCTGTAGTAGATGAAGGCTTCTCTACTGAGGTGACTGTGACTGGTATAATAGCACCTCCCATCCTTTCTTCATGCGTTCTTGATGGGCAGGTGTTAACTTTGTAGTCTTTGGACCCGCATTTGAGGCAAGCCATGAGACATTTGTCCAGTGAATGACTTGTTGTTAGGCAGTTTTGGGCAGTTCGCTCCTACATGGGCGAAGGATCCACATCGGAAGCATTCCTTCTTTACGCCAAGGTATTATTATTACCCTAGCGGACTTGATGCTGACGAAGTTTGGAACCGGTGTTTTCATCTCGAGTGAGATGTTTACTTCCCCCGACTTCCATTAGGGGTTGTCTGCATCGTTAGAAACTTGTATGTTTCGTACAACACCCCATTTTCCGAACACCTCGTGGATGACTTTTTCGTCACTTTGTATATATTCCAAGGGGAATCTTGGGATTTTGAGCAGTTTGATAATGCTCCCCACCATGAAGGGATTAATTTCTTTTCCATTACATTGGAAGTCTTTCAGCAATTTGTCTCTATTCTCGGCGCTCCGTACTACAACTTGGTATCTGCCGCCACCGAAGAGAGTGAATCCAAAAATCTGGTCCGCAACGAAGGTCGGTCAATTAGGGCTTTAGCCAAAAATCGGGGTCGTAGATCGGCGTCAGTTTCGATGCCTAGAGTCCGCGAGCCCGGCAAAAGGATAGAGGATATATATATTTTGTGAGTTCAACATACTTCATCATTGGCCTGTAGAGTAAGATAGGCTGAGAGTCAGCAGATAGTACGAGAGGAAGTAAAGATAGAGTGTATAGTGGTAGAGTAGGTAAAAGAGGCCTCAGCTGACCTGTTTTAGCTGTTTGCTCCCAAGGGGCGATTCTAAAATGGTCGTTGATTTTTCACTTTAAAAAAAAAAAGGAAAAGTCCTAAAAAGGAAACATGTAACAAAAACAAAAATATGAAGTACAGAGAAAAGCAAAAATATCTGGAAAAGGAATGGAAAGGTAAACTTAGAGGTGGAGGAAGGATCTGGCCCGAGTGATGCAGCTCACAAGGAACTGCACCGCCTCACTGTAAGCCTTCGCCGCTCGGGTTCTCAGGTCCTCCCCCACCTGTGATAGCTGAAACCGGTGAAGCTGTGTACAGAAACCCCACAAGGTGGTTACTGTGTCTTTCTTTTGTAGTGGGCAGTTATTATTCTTTTGGCCACCTCACTTCCCTTGGCCATGTCTAGTTTGCAGAGAGCTATGAAGAACGCCGAAGCTGCCTCCTCGTCTAAATCCTGGGCTACCTCTACTTGCTCAGGGGTGATTTTGCTGATGTCATCAACGAAAATGTCACCCCATTTTGCACTGACGATGTCAGATCCATGTTCTCCTATTTTTTTTATCGCTTCTTTGAATTTTTCCGCCATCCCTGGAATACCTCTGATGAGATGGCTGAGAGTCTCCCCTGCTTTCGCGTGAGGGACTTCTGGGTGGGCGGTCTCAGATACTTTTGCTGTTTTGGGCGTTACCAACTCTTCTTCCTGTGGGCTTAATGGTCGTTTGGAGGTGTTGGTGTTCATCTCCATCTTTCCTTATCTATATCATCTGTATTAGTATCTATATTGGTATTGATGGTTTCAATAGCGACTGTTTCTTCTTGTTGGATTTTACTGCTTGTGGAAGTTTTTTTCCCCTTTCGGTTTTTCTTAGACGTGGCGGTATGGATTTCTGTTATATCAGGAGCAGCCTCGAAAGGAGGAGAAGCTTCCTGTGGTGTGTCATTTCCATTGCTTGGTGGAGTTGCTGGCGTGATTGCACCACCCATTCTCTCAGCAAGGGTTCTGGATGGGCATGTGTCCACTTTGTGGTCAATGACCCCACATTTCAGGCAAGCTGACTCACAGTTTTTTTGGTTGTGGCCTGCTTTGAGGCAATTTTTATTTTTACATTTCACTCTAGGAGTCTAGGAGAATAATAATAATTTGTGAGTTCAACGTATCTCATCATTGGCCTGTGGAGTAAGATAGGCTGAGATTCAGCAGATAGTAGGAGAGGAAATAAAGATAGAGTGCATAGTAGTAGAGTAGATGAAAGAGGCCTCAGCTGACCTGTTTTAGCTGTTGACCCCCCAGGGGTGCTTCTAAAACGGTCGTTGATTTTTCACTTTTAAAAAGGAAAAATCCTGAAAAGGAAAAAAAAAAAAGGAGAGACTAAGCAAATTTAACAAGTGTAAATAAATCTAAAGACTATGTGGAAGACAATTCTATAGAGGAATGAGTTTGCCGAGCAAACCCAGAACAGTATAACCAGGAAAATAAGGGAGATGACCTGGCCCGGAAGACCCCGCCCTGAAAAGGGCTTGGGACCACCTCGATGTTGGCCTTCGCAGTCCGGGTTTGTTCAGGTCAACCCCAACCTGGGGACAGAAAAACTTTCAACTGTGAAAGGACTAGACCTACCTGTGGGTTAAACGCTGATCAGGAAGGAAAATCGAGACAGCGTCAACACCTACAACTTGAAGGTGTTATAGGTGCAGACACAACCGGATTCCCCCCTGTATGATCTGGCAGATGGTTGGTGGATCACACCATCTCCTCAGGAACCGCTCTTCTCCCCGTAAGTACCTTTCCTGCTCCAGGAAGCGGCGGAGATAGGCTGAGAGGCAGTTCTTAACACGGAGATAGATGCGATCCCCCTCGTTAAGAAGGTGTTTTTTCCTGGTTTTCCAAATGTGGTGCCTAATCACATTTATTAGTACAATCAGGTGTTTCTTGTATTTGGTTACTGGGGGAGGAAACTGTAGAAAGACTATTTCGGGGAATGTGAGTGCTGCGATCGCAAGCACCTCAGCCAGTCTGTGCAAACACGCTGTGCTGGCGGGCAGTGAAAGAAGAGGTGCCCTACGGTTTCTATCGCACCGCAGACGTCGCAGAAGGGGTTGCATGGTCGCGGGTTGTAAGCTGATTTTACGAGTTTCACCGGGAGTCTGCCGTAGGCGATTCTCCAGGCTAAGTCCCGGTGAAATGGTTGCCCCCAGCTGTTTTTTATGTTGGTGAACAGCACCTCTTCGTTTGTGCCCAGATCGGGTTTTTCCCAGTCAAAGCTGTCAAAAATTTTCCAGTACAGCTTGTTTGGGCTGAGCTGAAGCACTCGAACTCCATCCGTTGCCAATTTTTTAAAAAGTTTACATATTGTGTAGTACCACTCAGGCACCGTCTCTGCACATGGTCCGGCGTGGCCAGTGATCCCGAAGTAGGGTAGGAAAAATCCTAAGAAATATTTCATCAGATTGCCGGAAAGGTGATTTGATGCCAGTGCTTTCCGTATGGTCTGAGCAGCGTTGGTTAGGTGGCAGTATTTGAGGATTGGCAGGGCGAATCCCCCTTGTGTGGGGGGAAGATAGAGAAATGCCCTGCGCACCTCGTGTTTCCTATTGTTCCAGAAAAAATTAGTGATATGTTTGTGAATGGCGTTGTCTTGTGTGTCTGTTATGTTCGTGAGGTTAATGGTGTGCAGTAACATCGGTTTTAGGACTGTTTTGATAACTGTTGCTCTACCTTCGAATGATAGGTAGTTGGGACTGAAGGGTTTTAGTTTTTCGCAACACATTTCTATTAAGTGTTGTGTTTGCAACACTGGGGTCTCTAGGAAGGGAATTCCTAGTATTGTTAATGGGCCGGTTGTGGGTTTCAGACCATACGGAAGACTGGCAGGGTCGAATTTCCCATAAATTTTGATTCTTGTTTTTTCTGGGTTGGTGTGAAGACCACTGAGCACGCTGAACTCTCGCAGTATGCCGAAGAAGATGTAAATCGATTCGGAATCCCTACGGGTTCCGACAATGTCATCGGCATATGCGACAGTTTTGCTCTGTTCGGAGCCTAAGGGTAGCGGTATTCCTCTTACTGCGCGCGTCTCATCAATTTTTTTTTAGAAGAGGCTCTAGTACTAAAGAGAAAAGAAGGGGGCTAAGGGGGTAGCCTTGCCGAATCCCTCTGCGTATGGGAATGGGTTCTGAAAGAAACCCATTAATCGCAATGTGCGTTGTTGTTTTACCGTACATGCTTTTGATTGCTTCCCTTACGCAGGCCGCCACTCCGACTTTCTCTAGGATATAGTGCAGGACGTTGTGCTTTGCACTATCGAACGCTTTATCTAAGTCTACTGATACGAGTGCAAGTGGGAGTTCCTTGTTCGTCACAAAGCGAAGAAGGTCTCTTATCAGGAAGAGGTTGAGCGCCATCGATCTTCCCGGAACTCCGTATACTTGAGTGCTGGTTAGCACATTCCCAATGCCCAACTTTAGACGGTTACAAGTCACTCTTGCGAATAATTTGTAGTCTGTGTTAGTCAAGGAAATGGGCCTCCAGCTACCCATGCTATTTAGGTCTCTCCCTTTCTTGGGGATGAAAATTGTGTACCCGCTAACGAAGTCAGCAGGCACGTCACCAGTGAATAGGAAGCTGTTGAATAGTGAGACCAGGATAGGCAAGATGAAGTTCCAGGCTGAGCGATAGAGCTCAACGCCTAGCCCATCCAGGCCAGGGGTTTTCCGTAGCTTAAGCTGTTTATAGGCTCGAGTAACCTCTTCCGAAGTGATTGGTCTCTTTTGAAGAGTTCTGAGGTGTTCAGGCATGTTGTCAATGTTCCACACTCCGAAGTCGCCTGTCTCCTCAGCTTCGTCGGAATAGGTTCTCGTGTAATGCTGGGAAAATTGCCGCAGGATGTATCCCGTGGTTGTGAGTGTTTGCCCGTTAGCATGAATTTGCCGAACCGCTTTCTCATCTTGTGCTGCTATGCGCTGCCGGTTATAAAAAGCGGCCGAAGGTGTTTCCGCCTGCCGGAGAAACAATCTGGTGCGAAAATCGAGCTCGGCGACTTTTTTTCGTCGAAGTGCCTCGAGTTCGATTTCCACGGCTTTAATAAGCGAATCGCTAGGAATACCGTTTCTCTGGTTAGCCCGGTACCACCCTAGCTCTCGGTACAGCTCTCTGATTTTTTTCCTTTGCGCGTGAGCTCTTTCTCTGGAGATGTTTTGGAAGAGCTCTTTTGCCTCGGTTTTGAACTGGGCCCACGCGTCCCAGTCCCAGTGGGCCCTTTTCCTTCCTTCGCATAGCAGCTGCAAATCCTTGCTATAAATTTTGGGGAAGCTTGGAGGCATTTTCCAGGGTCCTATCGATGTTTCTACGACCTCGGGTAGTTCGATGTTCATCAGAACCATTTTATGGTCTGTTATCGAGCTACCAACCGCTATATGCCTGACCGAGGTAACTTGTAGCCCAAGGTTCCTGGAAATATAAAGGCGGTCTAGTCGAGAATAACGAATAATAATTTGTGAGTTCAACGTATCTCATCATTGGCCTGTGGAGTAAGATAGGCTGAGATTCAGCAGATAGTAGGAGAATAACGAGAATAACGAAAAGATGGCAATGTTCAAGTAAAGCCACTCAAAGAAATTATGTAGTAATGAAGACGTCATACGTTCATATAGAAATAAGTAACAGGTGTCAGAAATTATTATGAAAATACTCTGGGTTAAAATATATTTTAGAAATTTTTCGTTCATTTATAGTATAAATTAAAGATCCAAAGAAATTGTATAAGTTACATTATGCATTATATAAATGCGCAAGAATATGTGATTTGCATTATGGGATACTAAGGCAAGATACCAATTAATTGTATATGTCACATTGTGCATTATATAAGTGCGCAATGATATGTGCTTTGCATTATGGGATACTAAAGCAAGTGATGTGAAGTCATAAATTTCTATATCCGATTTGCCCATTCCTGAAAATGCTTCAGGCGCAAACTTCGTTTACTTATATTTGGATAAAAGATAAAGCCAAGTATATAATTTCTTGGTATCTTTAATTTATAGTATAACCAAGTGGAAAAACTTCCAATAGAATGTATCCAGTTTGCACTAACTGTTGCCACATATGGTACATCCACTCTAATTGTATCTGAACTGTATTTCATAGTTGAATAAAATTAATTATGTATGTTTATTTATTTATTTATTTATTCTCATTTTCTCTGATAGCTGACCCTAGAGTAGAGAAACTCGGATATAGTAAGCTATATGCACTTGTCGTCTTCCAAATATCAGTTTAATATCTTGGGAACGGATGCCATTTCCATACTAAACTGATAACAACAGATGCTATACTTTTCGCTTCTCGTCCTTTTGGCTAAAATAGAAGTACGATATCTGTTCTTATCAACGTAATATCGGATAAGAGATACAAAATATTAAAATGATTTTTGGAAAGCAGTGAAGTGTTTGCAGTATGCTCCATCTTTTTTTTTTTTTTTTTTTTTTAACGCATACGATAATTAATATGTACTATAGCTTAACAATATATAGCACATATAAAAAGTTTTTATTGCAAATATCTTAACAGACAGTAAAATATGTATGTTTCCTGTTTACATTTTTGTAACTTTGATCGACTCAATAATTTCAATACTTTTACTGCCAATTTTTTATTTGTCTTTTATATAAATAGACATTTGTTACATGCTGCAGTCATTTAAAAAAATAGTTTACACAAAGATAAAATACGTTTGCCCTTTCAAACTGTATGCTTGTCAATATCATATCTGTGATCCGCTGCCTACACCTTCCTGTTGAACTTTTGTTTTAATATGACAGTGTGATGAATCCACAAAGCATTCATCTTCTCAAAGCAGGAGTAACGTTTTTTGGTCAGTTTTGTGTTATATCCTTAACTGATCCAGTTCGGTATACTTTTTTATTTATTTATTTTTTGTTGCTCCCACCCAAGAAAGGTTACTTGGAAACCATAGTACATTTAGTACTGTGGGTGGGCTAACTTCCAGTTATATAAAACTTTTCGGTATGTTCTCGACATTACAGCCTTTTCATATAACAGTCCTTAATTTATTGTAATTGGTAGTAAGTAGTAGGGAGGTCACTTCTGACCAAATGCTTCCGGTGGGCGTGGCTTTTCCCTGAGGGTATGGGTGGGGGGGGGGGGGGGTGGGGGGGGGGGGGGGTGGGGGGGGGGGGGGGTGGGGGGGGGGGGGGGTGGGGGGGGGGGGGGGTGGGGGGGGGGGGGGGTGGGGGGGGGGGGGGGTGGGGGGGGGGGGGGGTGGGGGGGGGGGGGGGTGGGGGGGGGGGGGGGTGGGGGGGGGGGGGGGTGGGGGGGGGGGGGGGTGGGGGGGGGGGGGGGTGGGGGGGGGGGGGGGTGGGGGGGGGGGGGGGTGGGGGGGGGGGGGGGTGGGGGGGGGGGGGGGTGGGGGGGGGGGGGGGTGGGGGGGGGGGGGGGTGGGGGGGGGGGGGGGTGGGGGGGGGGGGGGGTGGGGGGGGGGGGGGGTGGGGGGGGGGGGGGGTGGGGGGGGGGGGGGGTGGGGGGGGGGGGGGGTGGGGGGGGGGGGGGGTGGGGGGGGGGGGGGGTGGGGGGGGGGGGGGGTGGGGGGGGGGGGGGGTGGGGGGGGGGGGGGGTGGGGGGGGGGGGGGGCGTATGTGAAATTTTAGTAATTATCAATGATACTTATTAAAATATCAATGGCTATTAATACTGTCAAAGGATTCGCCAAATTCTATAAGGTGATTCTAAAGTCCAGATTGTTCATTTATATTATTTAAGCAAAAAGTATGTTGTACTATTGTATATTGATGTTGTTTACTTTTCTTCCATATTTTCTTCTTATTATTATATATTTATTATTATTTTTCCATATTTATCAGACTTTGTTCAATTGTATTTTTAAAGTAAAAAAATGCAACTGGATAAAGCTTTTTACTTGTTGTAAAATAAACTATTCATGTGTTTTATTTGAAACTTAAATAATTAATAAATTACATAATTAAATTAAGAAATTATATAAGCATGTATATACACATAATAATGAATTACAATGCACACACATACACCATGAAAACAGTAAACACTATTATTTATGTATACAAATATAATGAAATTAATTTTAATAATGAAATTTACACAGCAGAATGTGCTCTAGAATATTTACAAGTCCAAAATACGTTTAACTTATAGAGCTTTATTGTAGAATATTTATATTGTAGTATTGTAGAAAAGAAGATGGTTCCATCTCCACTTCTGTGTATCGTAAGCCGACATTTTCAGGTCGCTACATTCACAATTCTTCGGCTCATCATCCATCTCAAAAATTTGGCATCGTTAAATCATTAGTAACCAGAACACATAGATTTTGCTCCTCCGAAGAATCTTGAGACCAAGAATTGGAAATAATCAAAAATGCAGCCATACAAAATGGATGCAATCCAAAAACAAGTCAAAAAATCATCATCCCCACGCATCAACCTAGACAAGAACAAGCCAAGACAAGAACAGACAGGTAGATCCATTAACAAACGCATTTCGGAACATCAAGACCATATCCGTCTTATTAAACCGCAGAAATCTGGCCTCGCACAACACGGAATTGAGAACCGAAACCATTGAAAAAGACCAAACTAATACATAGATAAAAGCCTCGTGGCTCAGTCAGTATAGACGAAGCCCTTTGATAGAAAAGACCTGGTTTGATTCTCGTCAGTGACGTGAGGAACCTTTGTCTGGTCTCTTTCGATAAAGGTGAGTTAGACGAGGTAGGGGGGTTCAACCGGGAACTCGGATTTTTTGTCTCCCAAAACAGGCAAATCGGCCCGTGAACACACACATGGATTACAGCCATGGATACGTCCCAGTCCTATGCCGGTCCCGAGACCGGATAAAAATTGGGGGGGGGGGGAAGCAATGGTGAACTACCTTGCAAAAATCCCATCAGGAATGCCTACAAAGTCACGTAAGGTCGGAAACGACTGAAAGGGGAAATCAGATCGGATAAATAAATAAAAATATTTCATACTTATATAAATATATATTTCAGAATTATATAAATACGTTTAAATTAAATATTTAAATCTTAAAAAAGAGGGGAACGTACTGAGCCCAATAGGATTAAATCAGTGATCTAATAACTGCTGCACGTTACAAGAGATTTAGATGAAAGCAGGAGAATCACCAATGCTAAATCGAATGAACAGAAACTGGGAAAATATTTGTAGAAATGAAAAAAACTGAATATTTATGTTAAGGAAAATGAACGGGGGAGAGTCAGTCTTAATCAATAATAATTAATTATCATTATTGTTGTTGTGGTTGTTCTTGTTGAATTTCATAATATAATAAAAACAGTTACGATGTTATAAAATTCTTATATTTATTATTTTCATTTATTCTTTTATATTGTTTTTTTATTCTTTTAGAGAAGAAAAAAAAATTGAGAATACATTATCTTCTTAAATATTTAAAAAGGCGCACCTATTGTTTGTGAATAATAGGTACGCCTATTATTTACAATGATTTCAGGTTTTAATTAATCAAAACCTGAAATCATTTAAATCCTTTAAATATATATATAAATATATATATAAATATGTTTAAATCATGTACATATAAAGAAAAATGAATATCTATTTATTTTGAGTAGGCCAACGACTAACCGTCTCTGAAAGTTGGAAAAAGTTTCGAAAGTGAATTACGAGTTCCATTTTGCAGTTTAAATGAATAATACAGCTTTAAAATTATATCATATCGAAATATATTCTTGAAGTTATGTATCTCAAACAACAAAAAGTAATATTATAAATAACTCAAAAAGAGTTTGTATAGCTATTTGAAAATTACTTGCAATTTAAATTATTTTTAATTATAGTTATAACACCTTTTATTTTATCATCTAAATAAACTAAAAATTATTTGTTTGGCATCATGTAATACCTCGCATACCTCGCATTAATTGTTACGTCTTATGCTTGTTCTGAACTCCCATTACATTATATGTCTTTTTCTGAAAAAATATGTTCGAATTTTAATCGTCGTTCTTTGTTGGTTTTGGCTAAGATCAATGTGTAGTATGTGTTTACTAAGTTGCCGCTTAATTGTTGTGGTTTCCATTTCCTCTACTGTATATATCTTCTGTTGTGGTTTCCATTTTCTCTACTACATATGTCTTCTGTTGTGGTTTCCATTTCCTCTACTGTATATATCTTCTGTTGTGGTTTCCATTTTCTCTACTATATCTACTATATATGTCTTCTTCTGAAAAAATATATTCGAATTTTAATCATCGTTCTTTGTTGGTCTTTTGGCTAAGATCAGGCAAAGTGTAGTATCTGTTATTTTCATAACAGATAAAATTCGGCCATCCGGCTAAACAAAATTGTAGTATCTGTTCTGACTGGTTTGATATCTATATGGGGCTTAGGACACTGGATATCAAACTGATCAGATAAAGATACCGTGTAGTACATTACAGAACTAACACAACTTCTAAAGGACCCCAAAACCCCGGACTGGGGCAAGAATAAACACTAATTTTTTTCAGAGGTGCAAGCTGAACTCACAGCACCGGCTCCATCCCAGTCTTTACCCTACATGATCCCTCTTTATAGGGAGATAGGTAAATTAGGCTGAGGCCGAGTGAGGACACTGCACATCCCCCCCCTCTCTCCCAACAATACGCGTTTTTTCCCCCCGTTGTCCTTGGCTAGGTTTTTCGGTCCATCAAGATGGCTCCCTTCTCTTTTGGCCGACAGAACACCTTGCAGTTTCAGGTGCCGGGAGAAGACGACGTAAACGAAACTGATCTTCTAAAAGAAATTATTAGTACTATCGGAAATGAAATCACTTGGTTTACCAACTTCCCAGGTAACAGGTTTCAGATCACAGTCAGTCCAAAAGCCAGAGACATCCTACTAGAAGGTTTTTCCTACCAATTATCCCAGATACAGTAGGAGTACCTCGAAAGCTAATTAGAATCCACAGAGTCCCTCTAGAACTTAAAGAAGAGTGGATAAAAGAAACCTTAGCCGGGTACGGCCGAGAAATTAGCATTAGAAGGCAAAAACATAAAGATTTTCACAGGTAACATGACAATATCCATGCTAATGGACAAACAAATTTCGAATATAGTAACAGTAGCTGGGTGGAAGCTAGTACTAAGCTACCCAGGGGTAGTACGCCAATACAAGGTGCAGTTCTTTTGGCCACCTAAGTACAGACTGCCCTACAAAAAAAAGGGGGATAAAATGACTGAGACCATTCTAATAGCAACAACAGAAGAGAGGGAGGTTGCAAAAAGCCCTACACCTCCTGTAGAACCTCCAGAAATAGAAATAGTAGAGGAAGAAACGAAATTCGAAGAACAGTCAAAAAACAAAGACCAACTTAAACTCAAGAAACCGATATTAAGATTAAAACAAATCACAGACCAACCCACTAAAGAAGCAGCAAAGAATAAGGAAGCAAGAAAGGCAGACAAGAAAGATGTAGAGAAAAAAAAAGACAGGAAGAAAAACGAGCTAAAAGAGCAACTAAAGAAGAGCTTACATCCCTTCACGACGATGAAAGCACCACCATTATGAATATAGGAGATATATTCTTGAAATATTTCACTGGGAGGCGAACTATGCTCATCAAACTAAAACAATTAATTGAAATTGATGAACCTTACCTTTACATCAATGAAAAGCGTTTTGATGAAGATGTAGGATTAGTATTTCTAGGAGCACTATTTCCCGATGTAAGAGGTTTCGATCTATACAATACCTTTATACAATAATACAGAAATATATAATACCATTAATAATGTACTAGCAGACAAAACTTTAGATTTAGTTCAAGAGATAGAACGGCGCCACCATGAAAGAATGTTAGAATAAAAGCGTGAAAGAATGATAACGGGAAAACCAACCAAGTAGTCATATATACATGTATGAGTGAGTAGTTTTATATTCTATATATATAATTTAAAAAAAATAAATAAATAAATAAAATTTTAACAAAAACTTAACCAGAAGTAACTTGTGAAACGCATCTTTTCAGTAAACACTTAAATAGTTTGTAAACTAGTGATACAGAATTTTTCAACTAACATTAGTTATATAGAAGTTTTGAACTAACATTGTTATTTTAATTACTAACCTCCTGTTTTATCATGCAGCCTCAAATTTAACCTGAGAATGCATGGCAGACAGAATCCAGGTCAGGGACTGGCACCTTTCCCTGGAAAGAACCTCCACCCAAGTAAAGACGAATGTCTTAATAAAAGCCCACCAACTTCAAGCCCAGTTTTTTTTCTTCTGTCCAATCGCTCTTTTCTCTTCAGACCATAAGTTTCAATAGGACTCCCAAGCCTGCAAAGTCTATAAGCCCTCTCGGGCCATAGAGGGCAGGGATGGAGGAGGCCAATAGGAATTTAATAGATCCAAGATGGTATTTCACAAATGGCATAGGGTATGGTTAAAGAAGTGGAAGCGGAGGCTGAAGCTTTGCTAACTGTACTCTAACAATGAGTATGTCTTCCACTGGCCTTGGCAGAGACTTGCCCTGGCCATGAAAGGCACAACCAGTTAAATGGTACTCAAACAAAATGTGTTCTTTACTAACTTGCCGCTTAATTGTTGTGGTTTCCATTTCCTCTACTATAGATGGTCGCGTGTTCTACGACTGCTGTCTCCGTTTTGTTTTTTTTTTTTTTGGAGAAATTTAAGTGTCTCTTTTGCATCGTTACTCTTCTTGATTTTACCGTGATTGCGTGATTTTACCACGCAACATCTTCGTAAAATCTTCCCGTTTCACCACCCTCAGATTCGGCTGTCGTTGGTGACAGTGGTGGAAAAACAGGAGATTTGTGTGTGTGTTCTGATGTGACCGTGCTATCTGAATTTGCGGATAGGGGAGTTGAGAGCAATTCAATCGCTTCCACCAGACGTTCTGTTGCTGTTCGATACGGAGATATATTGGTTTTGTGATCCTGCTGCAGGCATTTTCTGCAAGGGTTATTACCGTGCTCCAAGGTGTGCGCAGATTGATTACAGTTTCGACATTTAGCTCTTATGCAGTCCAATCTGAGATGGTCATAGGAGCCACCCCCCCTAAAGCACTGCCTTGTCTCCTGGCACCTAGATAATTGACCATAACCATTGCAGAACTGATTAGAACGAAATTTGGAACAGTGCTTTTCATTTCCATGCTTAAGCTAATCTCTCCTGATTTCCACTATGGATTATCATTGTCCGTTCCTCTTTTGATCTTGCGAATAATATGTTCACTTTTTTCCTACGTATTCTAAAGGGAACCTGTCAATTTTAATCGTTCTGAGTAAGCTTCCAATCATTACTGGGGTTATTTGGACCCCGGCGCACTTAAACCCTAGCAGCAGCTTGTCGCTAGTTTCAACATTCTTCACTACAATTTGCAATCTTCCCCCACCATATGCGGTGAAGCCATAAATATTGCTCGATCCTACTGCTTCGCATAAAGCTTGACAAATTAATATTTTCTCGATCTTAGGGCCTGTTTCAAAGCCTACCATTCTTACCCTAGGCAAGAGCGAAGCCATAACTAATTTTAAAACTTAAATTTTTAAAAGGAAGGAGTAAGAAAATAATCGTAGTGCTGAGGACCACTACAGGGTATCCCGTAGGACCAAGTCGTAACATCAAAAATTCTGCAGACTTGAAAGTCTACTAGTAGAAAAAAAAAGTAAGAGAGAAACTCGATACGAAGAAGAAGAAGAAAAAAATTGGACTTCCAAGTGTTCTCTGTCAGCAGAGATCTCCTAAGTGAGACGGACAACTGACAAACAGGTATAAGGCATAAACACCAGAACCAAATAAGCCTAAGATGCCAATAGCAAACAATCTTACCATACCAGGCTGGACTCTTAGGTAGAAAGTTGTCTACGAACAGATACTACACTTTGGTCTTAGCCATAAGACCTGGACATGAGATTAGCAATTAAATGAACTAAACAGGATCTTCGATAATTGGATAAATTTCTTGTCATATGTATACCAATAGATTATTTTCCATAGCATTCTCAATGTGCCTAAAAATATATCTCAGAAATGTATTTCTATTTTTATTAATTATTTTATTTATTTATGTTTTTATTTTTATATATTTATTTCGTTTATTTAATTACATCTTTATTTTATTTATTTATATTTTTCTTTTTATATATTTATTGTTATTTTGCACTTATTTTATTTTAACATTTATATTATCTAATGTTTTTAAACCAAGCAAAATTGAAACGAACGCATTCGATTCCATTTGTCACAAGTTGCCTAGCGACACTCAGGGTAGTGCATGTCGAGGCAACTCTTTTCAATGGAGCTCAAAGCTCCATATACTGTTAGCTAGTGGAGAGGGATTGGGGAGGGCCTATTGTGAAAATAATGTCTTACTAGAAACGCATGAACCAGTTTGGAGAAAAATTTGTTCGGTTATGTTTTCACTGTTCCCCAGGGTGACGCCAGCGAAACCCTAGAACAATACAGTAGACCCCCCCCCCACCCTATCTGCGGGAGATACGTTCCAAGCCATCCCGCGGATAGCACCGAACCCAATATACACTATGTTTTTTCCTATACATACCTAATGAAGTTTAATTTATAAATTGGGTACAGTATAGTAAGAGATTAACAACTATAACTAACAATAAAATAGAACAATTAGAACGACATACTGTGATAAGGTTATCAGAAAGTGAATGGAATCTTAGCAACCTCAACACACGTTTTTTTTAGGCATCTCTTTGGTATATCCGAATTGCCAGCATCACTACTCTTGCACTATAGGGCATAAATAATTAAAATAAGGGTTAATTGTTGTGTCATGTCTTCTATTTCTATACTAATTATGAATTAGTGATCATTGCAGATACTCAGTCATAGTTCCAATGCGATGCTTAGTGTGTATTCTCAAACCGTCTACTCCAGTGTTTCTCAACCTGTGGTCCACGACGATGGGACAGGTGGTCCGCAGGCAGACTTAAATTAATTAAATAAATACATATTTCTTAATTATTTAAACAAGTTAAAATTGAATAAGTACGTAAAAATTATTGAAATCAAATGGAGACTTGAAAAAAAAAAATATATATATATATATATATATCGATAGACTGTTCAACGTGGAAGCGATAAAACTATATTGTTGTTCACTTCAGCTTTTTTATTATTCGTCATTTTGCCGCTACAAATTTAGCTGCAGAATAACAATAATAAAAGAGAGGTGAAGTGATAAGGGAACTAGGATTTTGAAAAAGAAGGGCAAATGAAACTGGTGATGTTAAGTCTAGTTGTGATAAAAGTGTTGTAACGGCGAGTAAATCTGATACTAGAAGAAAAAAGAAACAGTTCAAAAAATAATAATAATAAATAAATACAGTAGGAAATATAACAGTTCATATTCGAATTCGGGTTCACTTGGTGTGGAGATGAAAGTGAACAGAAACCTCAATGTGTTTTGTGTTATGAAGTGTTGTCGAACGAGTGCATGAAACCTGCGAAACTCCGACGACATTTAGAAACTAAACATTGTGATGTGAAAAATAAGCGAATTGAATTTTTTCAGCGACGCTTAGGGACATTAAATCATGGGAAAGATATAGTTTCGACCATGGGTTCCATTAATAGCAAGGCACTGGAAGCATCCTATCTCTTAAGTTTGCACATAGCGAAAACAGGGAAACCTCATTCTATCGGGGAAAAGTTGCTACTTCCAGCTATAAAAGATGTGGTAAAAACGATGTTTGGCAAAAAGATGTTGATCTGATTCCCCTTTTAAATGACACTGTCGGTCGCAGAATTGATGATATGGCAGGTGACATAGAATCTCAGTTAATCGAAAGAGTTAAGAAGAGCCCTTATTATGCGTTACAAATAGCAGAGATTACTGATGTTACAAGTGATGCGCAGTTAATATGCTACGTAAGATATGCGCATGATAACAACATTCATGATATTCTGTTTTGTAGAACTTTGCCATCCCGAAACAACTGGAGAAGAAATGTTTCACTCTCAATAATTACATAATTCACAAAGGGATCCAGTGGGGAAAATACATGGGCTTCTGTTGGGATGGAGCTCACGTCTTTACAGGCAGGCATAACGGGGTTGTTTCTATGGTAAAGGAAGTAGCTTCGGATATGAATTGGGTACATAGGGAAGCGTCAGCCTCCAAAGGAAAGCCACCCGAATTTAAAACTGTGCTATACAACGCTGTAAGGTAGTTAATTTTATTAAAACTCTACCGTTAAATAACAGGTTATTTTCAGTTCTCTGCGATGAAATGGGCAGTGAATATACACAACTTTTGCTTCATTCTGAAATTCGCTGGCTTTTCATGGGCAAAGTACTAACGAGGCTATTTCAATTAGGGCACGAAGTTTTATTGTTTGTGAATGAACGTAATTCTGATTTTGCATCCCTCCTTGTTGGCGAAGCATGGTTATCAACACTATTTTATCTTTCAGACATTTTTTCGAAATTAAATGAACTAAATCTCTCCCTTCTGAGAAATTCTTTAACTTTTCTTGATGCCTACGACAAAATAAAGGCATTCGAGAAAATTGGAATCCTTTTTAGTGGAAAATAATATTTTTGTTCATTCTGAGTTTCTAGAAAGGTTTTGTGATCACCTCAAAAATCTGAAACGGAATTTTGAAAACATATTTTCTGAATTACTTTTATAAGAAATTTCTATGGGTTCGCGATCCATTTCAGGCTTGCAGTCTCGAGAACGACCTTTCGTTATCGAAAAAAGAACAGTTAATTGAGCTTTCAAGTGACAGTGGGCTTAAAATGCAATTCCGTGATCTTGGTTTGGATCTCGCTTTCAGTGAGAAGTGAATTTCCCGAATTATCTGAAGAAGCATTGAAAATCGTCATTCAGTTCTCTACAACGTATCTTTGTGAGAAAGGATTTTCATCGCGCCTTCAAATAAAAACAAAATACAGAAATCGTCTTAGTGTGTGTGCCGATCTTCGATTGAAGTTGACGAATATTGAGCCAGATATCCAGACTCTGCAAGGGCCGAGAAGCTCAACCATCTCATTTAAAAGTAAATAGTAACATAATTAGATCATATTATTTATTTGTTTAATAAAAATTAAAACTTTGTTCAATGATGATACACTTTTAATCGTTTACTTCCAAGTTAATTAATTATGTTTCCATATGTATTCAAAACATGCTTTTAGATTTATTATGTTATAAATGGCACAGTTTTTCCGAAATGTTGGTAATTCCTATATAAGTTTTTAAAAATTACGAAAAGTCAAAATGATGTATAGGGAAATAAATTAAACACACTGTTTCTTTTTGAAGTAAAACTTTAATTCCAACATTCTAAAATGTTATTTTTCTTGCTTTTCTGTTCGCAAAATCGTCGATGACATTGTCGAAGTCTATTTCATCATTTAGTTGCTAGTTTTATAAGAGAGTAAGACAAGATTTCTCAAACGCCAAAAAAGTGTCGCCCGAGGCGGATCGTCCCACTTCCTCGTAGCTACGCCTCTGTAACTTAGTGGTCCGTAGAATTGTTTTCATCATTTTACTGGTCCTTGGCCTTAGAAAGGTTGAGAAACGCTCGTCTACACAATCCCCCCCCCCCCCCCAACACACAAGATCAAATTCTGAGTGCGCCACTGCTTGAACACAACAACTGTGACACTGCGATAGTCGATCTGTAACTGAGAGCTACTCGCTCGAACAGCGCGCAATTCCTAATTTTCGTCATTTTTGAAAGGTTGCAAGAAGCGTGTAGTTCCACCTTTCCATCGGGTTGCTGTTGTGTTGGATTACCTGTGGGATCAGCGGAATACCCTATTATTGAAAGAAAGAGCCATACGACTTCAGTTCGACGATGTAAATTTAAATAGGCGAAGTGATATTAGATGAAACATTATTTCAAAGCCGAACGTTTGTAGAAGCTACGAATGTTTTGTATGTAGAACCTACGAGATTACAATCATCCACATAAACCCTCACATCCAACTTTTGAAATAATGTTGGATCTAATATCCACTTTGCCGATGTAATTATAAATTGCTTATTTCCGGATTTTTCTATTTAATATCTTCAGACCGGGATTGACAGCGGATAACTGAAACCGCGGATAGCGAGCCCACGGATAAGGGGGGTGGGGCTACTGTATTGTTTTCGAGTTTCCATCCTAGTTGCAAATAATTCGATAATGTTCAAGTACAATATTTAAAAAAATCATAAATTTATTTATTTTATTTAGCATTTTATTAGAAAAAATGACAGACTTGCATCCTTATTTATGGAAAATGCCAACAATATCCCTTCTGATTCTACAGGGGTGACCCTCCTCCTTTTTCTCATTGTGAATTAAAATATTTCAAAATTATTGTGATTCTAATAAAGCAATTTTCATAATCGAGCTGTGTTCATTTATTATAGGATAATTAAAATTCTTTAGAAAAACATGTTATAAACACTTGTCTCATTATGATTTCTTCAGCTTTTTTTTTAAAGGACTTTATTTTCGACTTTGGTTTAAGGAATTAATTAGATAGGTGAAAGGGAATATTTTCTATATTTTCGCTATGCTTATGAAAATTCATGAGTATATTATTTTATGTTTGTCTTATTTTTGGTCTATTTAGTTACAATATACATTTTATTAAGCCTAGAGAAAATATTGAAAATATCCCGTTATTAATATTAAACATATTCCAATTTATGTAATTATTTATTTATTCATTTCACTATTCGTAACAAAAAAAAATTACTTGTTTATATTATCAGATATTAAAACCGTCAAGTGATGTCAAGTCCTATAGCCACCACCCGAAATTCATGGCATTTCCAAGTAGTGAAGAGTCCACCTAAACTCACGATTCTATTATTATTATTATTATTATTATTATTATTATTATTATTATTATTATTATTATTATTTTGAATGAAAAAAAAATTGGAACAAAAGACTTTAATGGTTATTTCTCTCAAGTAGATTCAGGTTTCATAAACTGTACTTGTATGCGAAGAAATACATTTCCTTATTTAAAATTAATTTAAAATTAAACTCTGTGTTAAGTTATTTAAGATTATTTTTAGAATTCATTATTATTATTTTAGAAAATCTTGAATTGAGAACTTCACCAATTAACCCTCGGGAGGTGGTGGTGGTAATTTTAAAGCCTAGTGCTTGTTAACTCAGCACTCCTTAATATAATATTACCCATAATAACCCATCGATGTATGTCTCTTAGGTAAATAGTCCTGTAGTTGTTGATATAACATTAAGACTAATTAGAACATACTGTATACGTATTCCTCGTGTGACAATTAGTTAGTATCCATTGGCGATTTAATCGGTACAAAGGAGGTCCAAGATAACAGTTCTGGCAATACGTAAGTAATTTTGTACGGGGTTGGAGGGCTTTTGTGCCCGTTCGTCTTTTATTTCTTATCTTATTCGAGTAGGTACAACGAATGTATTTTCACTCTTCATATGTAATACGTGCTGTGCATTTGTCAGAAAACACAATCAGCTGTGTGTGTTTATGTTATGGTGCATAAACACAACCAATTCTTGTGATGTATTTCTGAGTGTAGTCAAATGCCTGCTCAAGTTTTTTTTGTTTTTTAATTATCTCACTTTTGCTAACTTTATAATAGTAACAGAGAAAAAAAAAAAGAAATGGTCTCATCTGATACGAAGTTCAGAAAAATCCCAATTTTTTTTTTTTTTTTTTAAATATTGGAGAAATTTCTAGTATTTGAATGTCAATAAAAGTGAGACCCTGCTGTGGAAAAAAATTACTTCAAGTCTAAGAACGCGATAAAAACCAAGCCACATCTCACAATTGGTAGCCCCTCCCACCGGAAACGCTGGGTATATTTCCAGTACGTTAACGTGGCTGGTGAAGCATGTTACGACCAATCACCCGATATGATTACGAAAGGAATAAAACATGCAGAAACTTATGTTGCGAGACCTCCACTGCTTTTCCTCAAAGAGAAGTTATGAAGCATGTTGGAGAATGCCTTCAAGGCAGCCCACAAGCTGAAGGAGGAAGACACTGAAACTCAACTCTAGAGAAACCCACTCATCATATATCTACTCACAATGTCGTACTCTCTTAAAATCTGGAAAATTTCATGAACTTTGCACTGGAGCTGAGTCGACAAACCTTGATGCAGTTTTCATCGAAGAATACAGGTGGAGAACTGAATTTGAATTGAACAAAGTTACATCGAATTGCAAAACATGGACTTCCTTCTATACATCAGCCGACATATCTGGTAATGGTGACATCGGTCGAGACAATAAACTAATCTATAGTCACATCCAAATCACATCTATCTGAAAGTCTCCGAGAGAATAACTAACTTTAACATGTAAAGAAAAGGAGTGGAATACTGATTATGAAGTCAGATTGAGAATTTGTAGACTGAAGACACTAGCAAACTGGAGAAAGAGGGGTAATATGATTGAGACTTACAAACTTCTGAAAGGGTTATGCAGGATTACATTTGATGGAATTTTTCGTTTTATGGAGGATGGGGTAAGCACAAGAGTGCATCAGTGGAAGCTGTGAATGCAACTAAGAATGGGATTAGGACTAGAATATTCTATCCCAGAGCGGTGCGTGAATGGAATGGATTGCAATTGGATGTTGTGTGTGCAAGCCTTGTGAATGAATTCAAAAAATATATGACAGTGTGTGGCGTATCTTTTTTGATGTTAGAGCATGTGACTAGTTCTGTCACTCGTACGTCCGAAATTGTTGGCATGGAAAAAAAATAGCATTAGGTGGTGAAAGGGTAGTCAAGAGGGTGACAGTGGTTTTCCCTACAATGGTCCCCCACCCTTCTCTCCTCCAGAAGACGTATGCTGAACCATTGGGAGATGAGCGACATCGCCATTTCCGGATATCTTTTAGTGATGTCACCTTAAACTGATAACCAGGGAGCTATGTGACCTTTCCTTTTTCAGATGTCTATTAGGGATGTCACTTATCTCAAACTGATACTGATAACTTCGGAGCAAAAAAAAAAAAAAAAAAAGAAAAAAAATTTCTCTTGTTGGAGATATGTCAAAGATATTTTAATCAAAGAAAATTACCGTGTTTAGATACCTTAATTATAAAACAAGTGGATGGACATATCAACCTAACGGTTTACCCCAAACCGACTTACACTGGCCAGTGTCTGCATTTTCCTTCTTCACACCATATATCTCATAAGTTGGGTATCATACACATGCTCAAAAATAGAGCTATTTGCATCGTAACAGAAGGGAAAACTCTCAAGGATGAATTAGCTCGCAGATCAGAAACCCTGAAAGAAAACGGCTATCGAAAAGATTTAATTTAAAAGATACTTTTCTGAACCCCTTCCAACAGCAACCCAAAGAAGCTAAATACAAATTTTCCATTCCCAATCCTTAAAATGGGACAGTCTCATAGAAGATTGAACACTTTTCAAACCTATAAATAAGAGTAACTTTCAAAGCAATTAAGAGAGTCCGCAGCTTGTAAAGATCACCAAAGGATAACACTGCTTTCTTCAAACATCCTGGCGTTTACAACATCCCTTGTTCATGTGGTTTAGATTGTGTACGACAAACTTCCAGAAGTTTGGAAACAAGGAAAAAAAAGAACGCATCTTAATAATAACAGAAGAGATAAGTCCGGGTTGGCCCCTCATTTCTCGAATACCAATCACAGGATTGAATGGGACAAAAGTTCTGTGCCATATATACAGGAAGACTTTCATAAACCAAACTTCAACGAAGTTACTGTGGTAATCCATACAATAGGAACCAAGAATAATCCTTGCTGACATATGGAAGACCTCATAAGATCACTTAGCACACCAGAATTCAACTTCGCTACAAATTACAGGACGCACTTGCATAACAATGTCTGACATTTTATATATATATATATAGATAGATAGATAGATAGATAGATTGATTTTTTTTTTATTTAACTTGTTAAAATAAACATTACACGATAGGTAACAAGGACTATTTACATATTATATATTATAAGTTTTTAAGTATATATATTTCAGAGAAAGAAAACATTTTCCTTTCGGGTGTACAATACAGATGAAGCACATTGTCGTCGTCAATCCAGAAGAGGGTACCAGTCGGATTCTATGCCTCTATGAATTTCGCG